>NC_067248.2:100312711-100615224 GCF_019359855.2 Lolium perenne | reverse complement strand
GGGTCCGGTCGACCGGTCGCAAACCGGAAACCTCGCAGATATCCGTCCGGTTGGCCTCCGGTACGATGCCTGGGTGCGTCCGGCTCAGTGGCCCGGTCTGACCGGCCTCTGCACCGGCTGTCCGTCTGTGGCCCGGTCTGACCGGCCTCTGGGCTGGCCGGCCTGTTCCTCCCTCCTCTTCTTCCTCTTCCTTCTCCTCTTCTTCCCTTCTTCTTCTTCCTTCTTCCATGCACCATGGGGGTTCCTTCTCTCTTGGTCCTTGTCGACGTCGGCACCTATAGACATCATGATAATAGGCATGAGGTAGCATTCCATTCACATGGGTGTTGAGATCGACCATAGAGAGGAAAGAGTTCACCTTGACATATATGGAGGGGTTTTGTGTTGTTGGTCCACTTGGGGGACTCCTTGGCAATGGTGTAGCGTCGACGATAGGCGGGGATGCACTTGTCGGTCTTGAAGCGAAGGTGTCCAAAAGCCACCCCGCATCATCTCCCCCCCCCCTTGGGGAAGAGTCGTCCTCGACTCTTGCTCCTCCTCACCGATGAGGTAGACCGGAAGGACTTGTATAGGTGCCCTTGTGTCCTTAGGGATGCTCGTCGTAGTGCAGGCGTCTTTGTTGTAGTCCATAACGGGTCTCTCATGTAGTGGTGGAGGGTCCAAGTCTCGGACGAAGAAGAACAAGGGGAAAAACAACTTGCAAAAGGAAAGCTTGTGGATGCCAATTTGGTGACCGACGAACAAGAGGCTCTCAATCAAATACGAAGCATCAAGTCGTTTCTCCAAGAGGCATGTGGCAAAAATGGGAACCAAAAGAGTGTCGATGTATCCAAAATGTGGTAGGACAAAAATTTGTGCAAGTAAAAGTTTGCTTTGGAAGGTGTCAAAAATGTTGTGTGTAGCATTGTCCCACACAAATGGAACAATCAAAAGGCAAGTATCGGCGGCAAAATTTGGGGCAAAATTGTTATGTGCAATGGCAAAACTATGGAGACTTCTAGCTTGGGAAAGTATGGTTGGCGTGAGCCGAGTATGGGTATCCTCAAGTGTCAAAGAATCCATTGCCATTGCCAAAGATGAAATGAGAAATCCAAAGGAGAGCAACTTTTGGTATGACATGTGGCACAAGGTGCATAATGTGTCTCTCACATGTATGACATGATCCTTGAGATTCTCGGAGTGTATGATGATATCATCAATACATACAACAACCATTGTGCCAACAAGATGTGTCAAGAGATGTTGCATAAGAAGCAAAAGAGGTGACGAGGAATTGGACCAAACCGGAAGCTCGACAAGAAATGTCGGAAACACACGATGGCGAAGGCGTTGGGAAACATACCCTTTGGTGTGAGTCCCGCGGGTTAGGTCCTTGATGGGGTAGCTCTCAATTGCGCGTTTCGTGAGATCATGCTCCGTAGCGGTGGAAGTGGTCGTCCGTGTACCTACACATGGAAGAAACAAGACAAAAAGCGTGTGTGCATGGTAGATGAATACATCATCCATCATGATGTTCCATGTCTTGTGCACATCACCATTAGTGTCAATAAATATAGTATGAAATGCATGGCGATGGTGCATATGGCAAGAAGGTGCATTCATGGCATGTGGTAACTCATGATCATCAAAAATAGAGAAAGCTATGGGGGCCATCTCATGGACAATGAAATAAGCATTCTTGCATACCAAGCATAAGAAAGAGCAATTGTTCGCAATCTTGGATGCAAGGATCATGAAATGGTGTAAGCATTTTGGGCAAAGCATGCGGAAGCTAATGTCATCCTTGTCATTATCATTGCAAGCAATAGATGGTAAAGAGCAAGTGGTCGACTTATTGCAAGCAATGGTAGAAAAATTGAAGCTCTCATAGCATGGCATGTTCATGTTATCACAATCAATCAACTCCATATGATCAACCATGTTAACAAGCAAAGCATCACATGGGAATATGAAAGAATCAAGTGACGTAGCAAATGTATCATCAAGATCATGCATCCACTCATAAGTCATCATGTCCACTAGTGGGATCATGGCATCATCAACACCTATGTTGTTACCTTTGAAGGCCGACTCATGTGATGTAGGTGTTGTGGAAGTAGGAGGATCCATGTGGTCGACATGTCCATCTTGGAGCAAGCATGGTGAGATATCATCGTCTTCATGCACCATGTACATCTTCTCCATGAGCGGGAACTCGTCCTCCGTGGAACCTAGTGCAACATAAGAAGACACAAACGAGGGAGAGGTTAATGTGTTAGCAAATGCGATGTCCTCCATGGACCTATCATCTACCTCTCTCAACTCACTTTGTGTATCACTCATGTCCTCCAAATGGAAGCACTCAAACTCACATATGGGGTGGAAGTCACTCAACTCACTATCACTCTCGCTCAAGTGGGCTAAGTGGCTCTCATGCTCACATGGGATTGGTACCAACTCATCAATCAAGCATGTAGGGGATCAAAAGAAAAAGGCAAATAGCCAAAAATTAGAGGGTGAAAAAAAATCCAAAAAAATAAACTTTTATAGCACATAGAGGATGACATGCGGGTCCCATGAGCCAGCAGGTTCCTCAACGTTTCAAACGTGGCATGAGATCGAAAGAAAAAGGCAAGTGACGAAATATCAGGAGCCAAAAATAATTCAAGGAAACTTGATTGTACATAGAGGATGACATGCGGGTCCCATGAGTAAGCAGCTTACTCAACGTTTCCAAGGCGGCAGGGCATCAAAAGAAAAAGGAAATAGACAAAAATCATAGAGTGAAAAAACCATAGAAAATAAACTTTTATAGCACATAGAGGATGACATGTGGGTCCCATGAGCCAGCAGGTTCCTCAAAGTTTCAAACGTGGCATGAGATCGAAAGAAAAAATGGCAAGTGACCAAATATCAGGAGCCAAAAATAATCCAAGAAAAGAAAGTTTTATAGTACATAGAGGATGACATGCGGGTACCATTTAGCAGCAGCGGTATCACCGTTTGAGAGGCAGCAGGGGATCGAAAGAAAAAGTCAAGTGACCAAATATGAGGTGCCAAAAATAATCCAAGAAAAGAAAGTTTTATATTACATAGAGGATGACATGCGGGTCCCATTTAGCAGCAGCGGTATCACTGTTTGGGAGGCAGCAGGGGATCGAAAGAAAAAGTCAAGTGACCAAATATGAGGTGCCAAAAATAATCCAAGAAAAGAAAGTTTTATAGTAGATAGAGGATGACATGCGGGTCCCATTTAGCAGCAGCGGTATCACCGTTTCAGAGGCGGCAGGGGATCGAAAGAAAAAGGCAAGTGACCAAATATGAGGTGCCAAAAAAAATCCAAGAAAAGAAAGTTTTATAGTACATAGAGGATGACATGCGGGTCCCATTTAGCAGCAGCGGTATCACCGTTTGAGAGGCGGCAGGGGATCGAAAGAAAAAGGCAAGTGACCAAATATGAGGTGCCAAAAATAACTCCAAGAAAAGAAAGTTGATAGCTCATAGAGGATGACATGCGGGTCCCATTAAGCTGCAGCGGTCTCAACGTTTCCAAGGTGGCACGGGATCAAAAGAAAAAGGAAGTAGCCAGAAATCAGCGGGTCAAAAAAATCCAAGAAAAGAAGGAATTTTAGTTCATAGAGGATGACATGCGGGACCCATGATCCTGCATCGTAAACGGCTCGATCGGAGAGCGTTGAACGAGATGGCGCGATCGAGAAAAAAAACAATGCTAGAGAGGCTGCCATCTGGGCCCTACATCCCTGGGCGGTGCGGATTTGCGTTGACTCGGCCGGCGAACCCGAGAATTCGCGATGCACCACGTCCCGAGCCACCATATGCGACGTTTTGGCCGCTTTCGTCGGGCTAGGTGGCCTCAAAAACGAAAAAAAAAAGTTTTGACATGAACCACGGAGGGACCAAAAATCGTCGGCCATGGTGCACCAGCAACCACGGCGCGACTTCAACTTCGTCGGCCATGGCAACTTTTCTTGTAGTGTAAGCAAGTAGAATAAAGACAAGTAACTAATTTTTTTGTGTTGTTGTTTTTTTTATATAGAGCAAGTAAACAAGACAGAAAGTAAAGTAACTAATTTTTGTGTGTTTTTAATATGAAGCAAACAAGGCAGTAAATAAAGTAAAGCAAGACAAAAACAAAGTAAAGAGATTGGATGTGGAGACTCCCCTTGCAGCGTGTCTTGATCTCCCCGGCAACGGCGCCAGAAATTTAGCTTGA
This sequence comes from Lolium perenne, assembly GCF_019359855.2. Lineage (NCBI taxonomy): Eukaryota > Viridiplantae > Streptophyta > Magnoliopsida > Poales > Poaceae > Lolium > Lolium perenne. The sequence goes on along the minus strand of NC_067248.2, from coordinate 100,611,011 downwards.
TACGCGCGAAGAACACGTCCGTTTGGAACCCCAAGTGGAAGGTATGATGCGTATAGAAGCAAGTTTCCCTCAGTATGAAACCAAGGTTATCGAACCAGTAGGAGCCAAGAAGCACGTGAAGGTTGTTGGTGGAGGAGTGTAGTGCGGCGCAACACCAGTGAAACCGGCGCCAACGTGGAACCTGCACAACACAATCAAGATACTTTGCCCCAACGTAACAGTGAGGTTGTCAATCTCACCGGCTTGCTGAAAACAAAGGATTAAACGTATCGAGTGGAAGATGGTGTTTGTTTGCAAAGAACAGTAAAGAACAATGATTGCAGTAGATTGTATTCAGATGTAAAAGAATGGACCGGGGTCCACAGTTCACTAGTGGTGTCTCTCCAATAAGATAACTAGCATGCTGGGTGAACAAATTACAGGTGGGCAATTGACAAATAAAGATTCAATACATATCAATGATGATTACTATGAGATTTAATCAGGGCATTACGACAAAGTACATAGACCGCTATCCAGCGTGCATCTATGCCTAAATAATCCACCTTCGGGTTAGCATCCGCACCCCCTCCAGTATTAAGTTGTAAACAACAGATAATTGCATTAAGTATGGTACGTAATGTAATCAACACAAATATCCTTAGACAAAGCATCGATGTTTTATCCCTAGTAGCAACAGCACATCCACAACCTTAGAACTTTCTGTCAGTGTCCCAGATTAAATGGAGGCATGAACCCACTATCGAGCATAAATACTCCCTCTTGGAGTTACAAGTATCAACTTGGCCAGAGCCTCTACTAGCAACGGAGAGCATGGAAGAACATAAACAACACATATATGATAGATTGATAATCAACTTGACATAGTATTCTAGATTCATCGGATCCCACCAAACACAACATGTAGCATTACAAATAGATGATCTTGATCATGTTAGGCAGCTCACAAGATCTAAACAATGATAGCACAAGCGGAGAAGACAACCATCTAGCTACTGCTATGGACCCATAGTCCAAGGATGAACTACTCACGCATCAATCCGGAGGCGGGCATGATGATGTAGAGCCCCTCCGGTGATGATTCCCCTCTCCGGCAGGGTGCCGGAGGTGATCTCCTGAATCCCCCGAGATGGGATTGGCGCCGGCGGCGTCTCAGTAAGGTTTTCCGTATCGTGGCTCTCGGTACAGAGGGTTTCGCGACGAAGGCTTTAAGTAGGCGGAAGGGCGGAGTCGGAAGGGTCACGGGGGGCCCACACGCTAGGGCCGCGCGGCCAGGGCCTGGGCCGCGCGGCCCTATTGTGGCGGCGCCCCGTGGCCCGACTTGATGAGGACATCCCATCTATTGATACAACCGCTGTACCTACAGCCACACAAATACAAGGACCAATCACTCGAGCTCGTGCCAAACAACTTAACTATCAGGTACTTTCGTTTCTTGGAACTATTCCTCATATACATGAGAATATGATGCTGCCTAAGTCAGATATGTTTGTTACTCTTAGGAATGATGGACCTAGCATGGATGAGAAGGACAAGCATTGGAGCATGATCACACATGGAGGAGATGGCAGCAAGCACTTGAGGATTGAAGATGATGCCACAAGTGGAGATTTCAGAACTTCGAAGCCACCATAAGAAGAGATGAAGACATGGACGAAATACAGAGTTCTCCACTTCATAATTTCGTCCATAGCATAATATGGTGCTGCGTCACCTTTAGTTTTGGGCCAGGCCCATGTCATTTTCGCAGGAATTAAGTCAGCCACTTTTTAGAGTCCGTATTGAAGGGGGAAAGGCCTTCTAGGGTTTGGTTCGGCCACCATACATATGGCTGGTCGAAACCCCACCTTTTCCTCCTTTAAATACCCCCATAGCCGTCACGTTTAGACTCGGATTTTGATTAGATTAAAAGTTAGCCATTGCTGCAACTCTCGTGTATTTCTTTTGAGGCCAACGCCCAGAACAAGACCGACTATTTGGAATCCCACCTTTTCAATAAAGCTTTCATCTATATCCGCAATAATTCTGATTGCATCATTAGTTCTTACTTGTTCTCGATTTTAGGTAGGAATTAAGACCCTCGCTGGTCAGGCTGATCGTGCATCCGCAAGATCAGTAACTCCCGGAGATTGTCCTAGCGATTGCATTGGCGCACGAGCTTTGCACGTGTAGTCGGATCGTCAAGCACGAACTCCACCAACAAATCAACATTATCCACGTCTCATCGAAAGATCGGCCACCTTTGCCCTATCAAGTGGTATCAGATTTCAGGTTGCTCGGTGAGATTTTACTGTTTTCCTAGTGTAGATTGCATCTGCCATCATACCCATAAACCACGAAAAAGCCAAAAAATATAGTTAGGGTTTAGATCATCGCGTCCCATAAACCCCCTGCCACGCCTTGCATTGTATTTTCAGTTTTGCATAGTTGAATTTCTGTCTGCATCTTCGTGTCGAGTTGCTGGTCTTAGCGTCTAGTTCCTTTAGAGTTTCGAGTTCTGGTCATATTAGTCACGCCGCCACCGCCCGCTCACACCATACGCAGATCACCGCCATATACACCCACCATATACTTCCGCCACTGCCATATACAACCACCATATACTTCCGCCACTGCCATATACACCCACCAGATCGTTTCCGCCACAGTCATATACATCTGCCATATACCCTGTCTCCCACCGCGACACAGATTCGTGCTGTTTCTCTGCCGCGTCAGAGTCCGTGTAGAATTAGGTTTTATTGTTTTTCCTACTTAGCTGTTACCTTCTAATTTCGTCTGTGTTGTAGAAAAAATTTCCGTAAGATAAGTTTCGGCCGTTGATGCGCGTAGATGTACATGTCCGTTGGGAACCCCAAGAGGAAGGTATGATGCGCACAGTGACAAGTTTTCCCTCAGAAAGAAACCAAGGTTATCGAACCAGTAGGAGCCAAGAAGCACGTGAAGGTTGTTGGTGGAGGAATGTAGTGCGGCGCAACACCAGTGAAACCGGCGCCAACGTGGAACCTGCACAACACAATCAAAGTACCTTGCCCCAATGTAACAGTGAGGTTGTCAATCTCACCGGCTTGCTGAAAACAAAGGATTAAGCGTATCGAGTGGAAGATGGTGTTTGTTTGCAAAGAACAGTAAAAACAGTAGAATGTATTCAGATGTAAAAGAATGGACCGGGGTCCACAGTTCACTAGTGTTGTCTCTCCAATAAGATAACTAACATGCTGGGTGAACAAATTACAGGCGGGCAATTGACAAATAAAGATTCAATACATATCAACGATGATTACTATGTGATTTAATCAGGGCATTATGACAAAGTACATAGACCGCTATCCAGCATGCATCTATGCCTAAATAATCCACCTTCAGGTTATCATCCGAACCCCTTCCGGTATTAAGTTGTAAACAACAGATAATTGCATTAAGTATGGTGCGTAATGTAATCAACACAAATATCCTTAGACAAAGCATCAATGTTTTATCCCTAGTAGCAACAACACATCCACAACCTTAGAACTTTCTGTCACTGTCCCAGATTAAATGGAGGCATGAACCCACTATCGAGCATAATTACTCCATCTTGGAGTTACAAGTATCAACTTGGCCAGAGCCTCTACTAGCAACGGAGAGCATGCAAGAACATAAACAACACATATATGATAGATTGATAATCAACTTAACATAATATTCTATATTCATCGGATCCCGCCAAACACAACATGTAGCATTACAAATAGATGATCTTGATCATGTTAGGCAGCTCACAAGATCTATAACAATGAAAGCACAAGCGGAGAAGACAACCATCTAGCTACTGCTATGGACCCATAGTCCAAGGATGAACTACTCACGCATCAATCCGGAGGCGGGCATGATGATGTAGAGCCCCTCCGGTGATGATTCCCCTTTCCGGCAGGGTGCCGGAGGCGATCTCCTGAATCCCCCGAGATGGGATTCGCGGCGGCGGCCTCTCAGTAATTTTTTCCATATCGTGGCTCTCGGTACAGGGGGGTTTCGCGACGAAGGCTATTTGTAGGCGGAAGGGTAGGTCAGGGGGCGACGCGAGGGGCCCAGACAACAGGGCCGCGCGGCCAGGGCCTGGGCCGCGCCGCCCTAGTGTCTGGCCACCTCGTGGCCCCACTTCGTCGCCCTTTCGGTCTTCTGGAAGCTTCGTGTAAAAATAGGCCCCTGGGCGTTGATTTCGTCCAATTCCGACAATATTTCCTTACTAGGATTTCTGAAACCAAAAATAGCAGAAAAATAGCAACTGGCACTTCGGCATCTTGTTAATAGGTTAGTGCCGGAAAATGTATAATAATGCTGTAAAGTATGTATAAAACATTCAAGTATTGTAATAAAAGTAGCATGGAACATAAGAAATTATAGATACGTTTTATTGAAAGCAGTTTGTGTACTAATAAATTGTTTAAGCATCACTTCAAGACCAGAGGGTACACTCTTATTATTATTGTAAGAATTACCATAAGAATTACCATAATCATTACCATTATTAGAAGGATATGGCCTAAAGTTGTTGTTATCATAATTATTCCTATAAGCATTTTTGTTGAAATTATTGTTCTTAATGAAATTCACATCAACATTTTCTTCTTGAGCAACCAATGAAGCTAAAGGAACATTATTAGGATCAATATGAGATCTACCATTTGCAAGCATAGACATAATAGCATCAATCTTATCACCCAAAGAAGAGGTTTCTTCAACAGAATTTACCTTCTTACCTTGAGGAGTTCTTTCAGTGTGCCATTCAGAGTAATTGATCATCATATCATCAAGTAATTTGGTTGCGGCGCCCAGGGTGATGGACATAAAAGTACCTCCAGCAGCTGAATCCAATAGGTTCCTCGAGGAAAAATTCAATCATGCATAAAAGGTTTGGATGATCATCCAAGTAGTCAGTCCATGGGTTGGGCAATTCTTTACCAAAGATTTCATTCTCTCCCATGCTTGAGCAACATGTTCATTATCAAATTGTTTAAAATTCATTATGCTACTTCTCAAAGATATAATCTTAGCAGGAGGATAATATTTACTAATAAAAGAATCTTTACATTTAGTCCATGAATCAATACTATTCTTAGGCAAAGAAAGCAACCAATCTTTAGCTCTTCCTCTTAATGAAAAAGGAAACAATTTCAGTTTTATAATATCACCATGTATATCCTTATACTTTTGCATTTCACAAAGTTCAACAAAATTATTAAGATGGGCAGCAACATCATCAGTACTAACACCAGAAAATTGCTCTCTCATAACAAGGTTCAGTAAAGCAGGTTTAATTTCATAGAATTCTGCTGTAGTAGCAGGTGGAGCAATAGGAGTACATATAAAATCATTATTATTTGTGCTAGTGAAGTCACACAACTTAGTATTTTCAGGAGTACTCATTATAGCAGCAATAAAGTAAACTAGGCAAATAAAGTAAAGACAAGTAACTAATTTTTTTGTGTTTTGATATAGAGAACAAGATAGTAAATAAAGTAAAGCTAGCAACTAATTTTTTTGTGTTTTGTTTAAGTGCAGCAAACAAAGTAGTAAATAAAATAAAGCAAGCCAAAAACGAAGTAAAGAGATTGGAAGTGGAGACTCCCCTTGCAGCGTGTCTTGATCTCTGATACGTCTCAAACGTATCTATAATTTCTTATGTTCCATGCTACTTTTATTACAATACTTGAATGTTTTATACATACTTTACAACATTATTATACATTTTCCGGCACTAACCTATTAACAAGATGCCGAAGTGCCAGTTGTTGTTTTCTGCTGTTTTTGGTTTCAGAAATCCTAGTAAGGAAATATTCTCGGAATTGGACGAAATCAACGCCCAGGGTCCTATTTTTGCACGAAGCTTCCAGAAGTCCAAAGAGGAAACGAAGTGGGGCCACGAGGCGACGACACGCTGGGGCGGCGCGACCTGGGCTTGGGCCGCGCCGGCCTGTTGTGTCGCCACCTCGTGTGGCCCCCTGACCTACCCTTCCGCCTACAAATAGCCTTCGTCGCGAAACCCCCTGTACCGAGAGCCACGATACGGAAAACCTTCCAGAGACGCCACTGTCGCGAATCCCATCTCGGGGGATTCAGGAGATCGCCTCCGGCACCCTGCCGGAGAGGGGAATCATCACCGGAGGGGCTCTACATCATCATGCCCGCCTCCGGATTGATGCGTGAGTAGTTCATCCTTGGACTATGGGTCCATAGCAGTAGCTAGATGGTTGTCTTCTCCGCTTGTGCTTTCATTGTATTAGATCTTGTGAGCTGCCTAACATGATCAAGATCATCTATTTGTAATGCTACATGTTGTGTTTGGCGAGATCCGATGAATAGAGAATACTATGTTAAGTTGATTATCAATCTATCATATATGTGTTATTTATGTTCTTGCATGCTCTCCGTTGCTAGTAGAGGCTCTGGACAAGTTGATACTTGTAACTCCAAGAGGGGGTAATTATGCTCGATAGTGGGTTCATGCCTCCATTGAATCTGGGACAGTGACAGAAAGTTCTAAGGTTGTGGATGTGCTGTTGCTACTAGGGATAAAACATTGATGCTTTGTCTAAGGATATTTGTGTTGATTACATTACGCACCATACTTAATGCAATTATCTGTTGTTTACAACTTAATACCGGAAGGGGTTCGGATGATAACCTGAAGGTGGATTATTTAGGCATAGATGCATGCTGGATAGCGGTCTATGTACTTTGTCGTAATGCCCTGATTAAATCACATAGTAATCATCGTTGATATGTATTGAATCTTTATTTGTCAATTGCTCGCCTGTAATTTGTTCACCCAGCATGTTATTTATCTTATTGGAGAGACACCACTAGTGAACTGTGGACCCCGGTCCATTCTTTTTACATCTGAATACATTCTACTGCTTTTACTGTTCTTTGCAAACAAACACCATCTTCCACTCGATACGCTTAATCCTTTGTTTTCAACAAGCCGGTGAGATTGACAACCTCACTGTTACGTTGGGACAAAGTACTTTGATTGTGTTGTGCAGGTTCCATGTTGGCGCCGGTTTCACTGGTGTTGCGCCGCACTACATTCCTCCACCAACAACCTTCACGTGCTTCTTGGCTCCTACTGGTTCGATAACCTTGGTTTCTTTCTGAGGGAAAACTTGTCACTGTGCGCATCATACCTTCCTCTTGGGGTTCCCAACGGACGTGTACATCTACGCGCATCAAGGACTGTTTTCTGGCGCCGTTGCCGGGGAGATCAAGACACGCTGCAAGGGGAGTCTCCACTTCCAATCTCTTTACTTTGTTTTTGTCTTGCTTTATTTTATTTACTACTTTGTTTGCTGCACTTAAACAAAACACACAAAAATTAGTTGCTAGCTTTACTTTATTTACTATCTTGTTCTCTATATCAAAAACACACAAAAAAATTAGTTACTTGTCTTTACTTTATTTGCCTAGTTTATTTTATTACTGTTATAATGAGTAATCCTGAAGTTGAAGTTCGTTCTTTTAAGCAACAAGGTGGAGAAAGTTTTAAAGATGCTTGGTACAGAATTAGTAATGCTCATCATAGGTGCATTAAGAAACACTCCACTACTATCCTTCTTAGGAACTTTTATGTTGGTTTATCTAGTTGGAATAGGTATGTTCTTGATACTCTTTCGGGAGGTAATTTCCTAGGTACTCCTGCTTTAGAAGCTAGCTGCATCATTGAGAGTCTAGTTGGAATACCACCTGTTAATGAAGTTAAAATTGAAATCTCTCTTGAGGATGTTATGAAAAAATTGGAAACCATAGAGAAAAATTTTCCAAGTGTTGAAACTAAATTGGGAATGCTACTTGATAAAACTAATGAACTTGATAAATCCTTAGGAGGAATTGATGAAAGAATTAGTGTCCTAGGAACTTTTGTTGTCCAGGATAATCAAACCAATAGGATTGATGAACTTGAAAAAGCTATGGGAACCTTGGGTTCAACCTTTTCTTCTCTCAAGTATAAGGAGAAAGCTTATGTGGGTAAAGAGCAAAAATTCATGTATGCCTCTAAAGTGCCTAAACAAAAGAATTATTATAGGCCTAAAATTGCTAAAACCCCTAGCACCACCATAGAAAATTTAGATAATGGAGCACCTAAAGTACTCTCTGCAACAAGTTGTGTTTGCAAGAAAAATAATAATGTTGATGCTTCTTATCTTGATGTAACTTGATTTGCACTTTCTGCGCCTAGCTGAAAGGCGTTAAAGAAAAGCACTTCTTGGGAGATAACCCATGTTTCATTTTATTTGCTGTATTGTTGAGTCTTGGAAGTTGTTTACTACTGTAGCAACCTCTCCTTATAATGTTTTTGTGCCAAGTAAAGTTCTATGCTAAAGTTGATGCCATATTTGGGATCGCTGCGCAGAAACAACATTGTTGTCTGTCACGAATTCTGGCATAAGTCTCTGTAAAAAAATCAAAAAAATCTGCAAATTTACGAGCGTGATCCTCAGATATGTACGCAACTTTCATTAGTTTTGAGTTTTTCCATTTTAGCAAGTTAAGTGCCCCTTCCTGATGCATCTTTACGGACTGTTCTGTTTTTGACAGATTGTGTCTTTTATTTCGCATTGCCGCTTTTGCTATGTTGAATGAGTTTCTTTGTTCCATTAACTTTCAGAAGCTTTGTGCAATGTCCAGAAGTGCTAAGAATGATTGTGTCACCTCTGAATATGTGAATTTGTGGTTATGCACTAACCCTCTAATGAGTTTGCTTGAAGTTTGTGTGAAGGAAGTTTTCAAGGGTCAAGAGAAGAGGATGATATACTATGATCAAGAAGAGTGAAAGGTCTAAGCTTGGGGATGCCCCGGTGGTTCATCCCTGCATATTTTAAGAAGACTCAAGCATCTAAGCTTGGGGATGCCCAAGGCATCCCCTTCTTCATCGACAACATTATCAGGTCACTTCTAGTGAAACTATATTTTTATTCCGTCACATTCTTATGTTCTTTACTTGGAGCGTCGGTTTGTTTTTATTTTTGTTTTGTTTTGAATAAAGTTGGATCCCGCCATTCTTATATTGGAGATATTACGCTCCGCTTTTTCTTATGGAACACTTGTGTTCAATTGTGCTTTAATGTTCATGGCGAAAGCTAATTGCTTCGTTAGATTGCTATTTGGTTGGAATTGGAAAGTGCTTGATGTAGCCCCGCTCGCCAACGACACTACATCAAGGCCAACAAGTCCCCCAAGTGGACCCATGACATGGGCTCGAGCCAAAGCAATACATGACAAGGTGAACTCGCTCCTCACTACCCTCGACCTCGGTTCCCCATTGGATGGAATGCTACCTCATGCCGAAACACTTTGTGTGATTAGGTACATGGAGCATCAAGACCCCGGAGAGGATGAGACGTCATGGTCAAGGGAAGGAGAGGAGCAGCGGAACCTGGAGATGAACATGAAGCCGAGGCCGCCGTCGCCCGAAGAGCGCCAAGGAAGAAAAGGACGCTGGCCGGTCCAGGACCCGGTCGGACCGGACCCACGACCGGACGCCCCGGCCACAGGCCCGGTCAACCGGGCCAGCTCCCTCGTACCAGACGACGACCGGACCCAGGACCGGATTCCTCGCAGAATCCCGGTTGGCGACCGGTCGACCGGACCCATGACCGGACAGCCCGGTCACAGGCCCGGTCAGACCGGACCCCTGGCCGGACAGCCCGGTCACAGGCCCGGTCTGACCGGACACCCAACCGGATCCGACGGGAATACCCCACCAAACTGCCTTGACTTATCCATTCGCGTACCTGTTCGCCCTTGCTGGCTGTGCTTGCCTATTTAAGTAGCTGGACCCCCTCCTTTAGTTTTCAGACTTGTTTAGAACTCAAACCTAACTTTGAGCTTAGTCTCCCTTGGGTATCATCCCTCTGTAATCAAGGCAACCCTTGTGGATGTATGGATTTGGTAGTGAGAGATTCTAGTGTTTACACTCTCTCTCCCACTCCTTGATTCGTCCTCCCCACCGGTCTCTCCTCTCGGAATTCTACCTCGAGTCTCTTCCGGGCGGATTCTATTGGCACGGTCCATCGAGCCGTGAGGGTAAGCATCGATTGTATCGGGTTGGTGTGCGTGGTTCTTCGTGTGTTCTTCGCGTTCTTCGTGTTCTTCCGCCTCTCCCCCTCTTTCCCCCTTGATTCCTTGGGTCATTCGCGAGATCGGGCCACAATCGGGGTCTTAGACCACATCAGTGCTGCATATGGTTTGGCAATTTGGCAATTGTTTGAGCTCTCATAGATCATGTTTAAGCTCTTGCATCATGTAGTTTAATCTATTAATGAAGAACTACCGTAGAGCTTGTTTAATTTGGATTGCATGATTGTTCTCTCTAAGTCTAGATATTTTCGGGTAAAGTGTTTGAACAACAAGGAAGACAGTGTAGAGCCTTATAATACTTGCAATATGTTCTTGTGTGAGTTTTGCTGTACCTGTTCATACTTGTGTTTGCTTCAAACAACCTTGCTAGCCCAAACCTTGTACTGAGAGGAAATGCTTCTCGTGCATCCAAACACCTTGAGCCAAACTCCATGCCATTTGTGTCCACCATATCTACCTACTATGTGGTATTTTTCTGCCATTCCAAAGTAAATTACTTGAGTGCTACCTTTAAAATTTCATTCCTCTACCTTTACAATATATAGCTCATGGGACAAATAGCTTAAAAACTATTGTGGTGATGAATATGTAGTTATGTGTCTTAATTCTTATAAGTTGCTTGTTGAGCGGTAACCATGTTTTCTGGGGACGCCATCAACTTTACCTTTGTTGGATATCATGTGAGATGCTATGCATGTTTGTCTTGTCTGAAGTAAGTGGACTTCACGATCAAATGGTTTGAGTATGCATACGTTAGAGAAGAACATTGGGCCGCTAACTAAAGCCATGTATCATGGTGGAAGTTTTAGTTTGGACATATGATAAGGGCTAAGCCCAGGGATGTGCCCGATCTTCACGGATTTGAAGGGATTCGTGGGGGTAGGTGGATGAACGCGATGAACACGTGGGGGAAACGCGGGGATACACACACACACGGATACAATTCGAGTTTTCCCTCGTTGGCTCGAAACACCAGCTCGATAGAGATTGCAGGAAAAGACCTTCCAGTAGAAGTCCCGCAAAGAGATCGACTAATCGAAGCTCGGGAGATCTAGAAGGGTGAAAAGACCGGAAGGTTTGATGGAAGTGCAAGCAAAAGACCAAATAGGTAGAAGTGCAAGCAAAAGATCAAACAAACGGTAGAAGTCACCAAAGAGATCTTCACGAGTCGATAGGAGCCCGGGTGGCGATACAAGATCATAGATCAAGGTAGGGTTCCCACAAGGGTGAGCTAAGCTCAGGTTTTCTTTCAAATCAAGTCTAATCTCAGATCTGAGCCAACTAGCCTATTTATAGGTGGGGGCGAAGAGTTAAGTTACATGCTGAAAAGTGCTGTTGTGCTGAAGTTCGAGGTGGCGGAAGTTCCGGCCATCTTGGGCGGAAGTTCCGGTCAGGGGCGGAAGTTCCGGTCCTGGGGGCCGGAAGTTCCGGCCAGGCCGGAAGTTCCGGCCAAGTTCCGGCCAAGTTCCGAAAGTCGTCCATTTCCTTGCAGTAACATCCAGGGGCCTTTTCGTGGACTTTCGGAGCTTGGGCGGAACTTGGGCGGAAGTTCCGACCGGGCGGAAGTTCCGGTCCCTCGGGGCGGAAGTTCCGGTCCGATGCTTTTTCCTGCGCGCTGGAAGGCATCTTGGGGGCATCTTGGGGGAATCTGGCCGGAAGTTCCGGTCCTGGGGGGCGGAAGTTCCGGCCTGTGCGCTGTAGCTCCGTCTTCATCGTTTCCAGCTCTCTCTCCAACGCCTTGGTCTCCATGGCTTGTGTCTTGGTCGATGTACCTGATTGAACATAGGGTATTTGCATGAAGTAGCAAGCCATCCAAGGGGGTGTCAAAGTCATAGGTAGAGAGGAGCGAATTCACCTCTTGGCGTAGTGCTTGGGCTCGAGCTCGTGTCATTGGACCACGAGGAGGGCTTGTCGGTCTTGAGGCGGCGGTGTCCATAGGCCACCCCGTATCATCTCCCCCCCCTTGGGAAAGAGTCGTCCTCGACTCTATGTTCTCCTCATCTCCATGATATGGTGAAAGGTCTGACACATTGAATGTGTTGCTCACCAAGTACTTGGATGTTGGTATGTCGATGACGTAGGCGTTGTCGTTGATGCGCTTGAGGACCTTGAAGGGACCATCACCTCGGGGCTTAAGCTTGGAGTTTCTTTCTTGAGGGAAGCGGTCCTTGCGAAGGTGTATCCACACTAGGTCGCCTTCATTGAAGATCCGTGCCTTTTTCTTCAAGTTTAGTCTTGTGGCTTGACGGAGAACTTGTTGCTCGATCGTTGCCCTTGTGTCTTCATGGAGTTTCTTCATGTATTGTGCTCGCTTGTCGATGTCCATGTTCACTTGCTCATGTAGCGGAAGAGGTAGGAGGTCAATCGCCGTAGGTGGTTCAAACCCGTAGACGACCATGAAGGGGCTTCTCATTGTTGTAGAGTGCTTGGCGCGGTTGTAGGCAAACTCCGCATGTGGGATGCAATCTTCCCATGCTTTCAAATTCTTCTTGACAAGGACTCGTAGTAGCGTGGAGAGGCTTCGGTTCACCACTTCGGTTTGTCCATCGGTTTGGGGGTGCGATGATGATGAGAACAAAAGCTTGACGTTGAACTTGGCCATTAGTGTCTTCCAAAGATAACTCATGAACTTGACGTCTCGGTCGGAGACAATGCTTCTTGGTACACCGTGGAGTCTCACAATTTCCCTAAAAAACAAGGAGGCAATGTGTGAAGCATCATCCGTTCGGGAACATGGTATAAAATGAGCCATTTTTGAGAATCTATCCACTACCACAAAGATTGAATCATGACCATATTTAGTTCGAGGTAATCCTAGCACAAAGTCCATGCTTATATCGGACCAAGGAGCATAAGGAATAGGCAACGGTGTATAAAGACCATATGGATTGGAAGAGGACTTAGCTTGTAAGCATGTTGTACACCGGCGGCAAAGGCGTTCCACGTCTCGGTACATTCTTGGCCAATAGTAGTGAGTGGATAGCATGGCATATGTCTTCTCTCGTCCAAAGTGACCCATGAGGCCACCACCATGCGATTCTTGTAAGAGCAAAAGGCGAAGCGAGGACATTGGAACACAAAGTTTGTTGCCCTTAAACAAGAATCCTTGGTGCAAATAGAAATCATCGATGCCCTTTTCAATGGAACACTTTGCAAAAATTGGGCCAAAGAAGGTATCGGAGGCATATTGTTCTTTGATTTCATCAAGACCCAACACATGGAAATCCAAACGAGTGAGTAAAAGGGTGAGCTTGCGGGAAAGGGCATCCGCCACGACATTGTCCTTGCCCTTTTTGTATTTGATTACATATGGGAAGGACTCAATGAACTCAACCCATTTTGCATGTCTTTTGTTCAAAGTGTGTTGACTTTTCAAATACTTCAAAGATTCATGGTCGGAGTGAATAATGAACTCTCTTGGCCAAAGATAATGTTGCCAAACTTCAAGAACACGAACCAAAGCATAAAGTTCCTTGTCATAAATAGGATAGTTGAGGCGTGCGCCATCCAACTTCTCACTATAATATGCCACGGGTTTTCCATTTTGCATGAGGACACCACCGATTTCAAGGCCACTTGCGTCACATTCTATCTCAAATGTTTTAGAAAAATCGGGAAGAACAAGTAGTGGTGCCTCGGTGAGTATCTTTTTCAATTCATCAAAAGCTTTTTGTTGTGCTTTGCCCCAAACAAACGGTACATTCTTTTTAGTAAGCTCGTTTAAAGGGCAAGCGATGGTGCTAAAATCTTTCACAAAGCGGCGGTAAAATCCGGCGAGTCCATGGAAGCTTCGAACTTGACCAACATTTGTGGGAGTGGGCCAATTGTGGATGGCCTCAACTTTGGAAGAATCAACTTCAATCCCGTTGGCGGAAACCACAAAACCAAGAAAAACCAACTTGTTTTGAGCAAATGTGCACTTGGGGAGGTTAGCATAAAGCTTTTCATGACGCAAGATGCACAAAACTTCTCTCACATGTTGCACATGGTCCTCGAGGTTTTTGCTATAAATGAGAATATCATCGAAGTAAACAACCACACTCTTGCCAATGAGAGGTCGCAAGATGTGATTCATGAGGCGCATGAAAGTAGATGGAGCATTTGAAATACCAAATGGCATGACAAGCCATTCATAGAGACCAAGTTTGGTCTTGAATGCCGTCTTCCATTCATCACCTATTGCCATGCGAATTTGGTGGTAGCCACTACGCAAATCAATCTTAGAGAAAATCGTGGCACCACTCAATTCATCCAACATATCGTCTAAACGCGGAATGGGATGGCGATAACGGACGGTAATGGCATTGATGGGTCGACAATCCATACACATCCGTTGCGTCTCATCCGGTTTAGGCACAAGAATCACGGGAACGGCGCAAGGGCTAAGGCTTTCTCGAACGTACCCTTTGGCGAGGAGGTCTTGTATTTGGCGTTGAATCTCCTTTGTGTCTTCGGGGTTGGTGCGGTAGGCGGCTCGGTTTGGAAGGGGAGCGCCGGGTATGAGGTCGATGCGGTGTTCAATGCCCCGAAGCGGTGGTAGTCCATGAGGTAGCTCGTCGGGGAAGACGTCTTGGAATTCCTTCAAAAGAGACAACAAAGACGAAGGAATGTTGGTTAAGTCGTTAGTCTCCTCCGAAGGGCCCTTGCAAATGAGCACGTAGTGTGGAGTGGTGGATGGGTTGTGGTGTACTTCTCTCATCTCACTTTTGGTAGCTAGGAGGACACTCTTCATCTCACTCACATATGGTTTTTGGCGCTCACTCTCTTTTTGGTGGATCACTCTCTCACCTCTCAACTCACTAGTGATAGTGGCTTCCTTAGCCCTCGCTAGAGCCTTTGCATTGTCCGCAATTACTTGGCTAGGAGTCATTGGGCGTAGGATGTAGGTCTTGTCGTTGACCTTGAAGCTATAGGCATTTGTGTAGCCATCATGGTTGGCTTTCTTGTCATATTGCCAAGGGCGACCAAGTAACATGTGGCACACCGTCATAGGCACGACGTCACAATCAATGGTGTCTTCATAGGCGCCAAT
This sequence comes from Lolium perenne, assembly GCF_019359855.2. Taxonomy (NCBI): domain Eukaryota; kingdom Viridiplantae; phylum Streptophyta; class Magnoliopsida; order Poales; family Poaceae; genus Lolium; species Lolium perenne. Next base: position 100,595,863 of record NC_067248.2, on the reverse strand, counting down.
CTTGAAGGATATCGTGACGGTGTGTTGGATCTTCACATTTCCATTGTCACTTAGCCATTGCACATGGTAGGGATGGGGGTGTTTCCGGAGCGGGAGGTTGAGCTTGGTGCATAGTTCGGTGCTTGCAAGGTTGTGGCAACTCCCTCCATCGATGATAACCTTTATTGACTTGCCATTGATTCCGGCTCTTGTTTGGAAGATATTGCACCTTTGGTCTTCATTGGGAAGTGCATGGGTTGTCAACACTTTGGTCACCACAAGAGAAGGGTTTGCATCATGCACACATAGGACTTGCTCTTGGTCTTCTAAGGCATCATCTTCATGAGAGGTTGCGGCTTGTACCAAGGCTTCATATTCACCTTCACTCAAGTACTCCACATCTCCATCATCTCGAGTGATCATAACTCTTGTGTTCTTGCATTCAAAGGATTTATGTCCTTGAGCACCACACTTGAAGCAAGTGATGTTGCTAGATCCGGTGGAAGCTTTGGAGGACATGGTTGATTGCTCCGGTTTGAAGCTTGTTGTCTTGATGGTACTTCTTGCTTGCTTGGGAGGATCCTTGGAGGCAAGTGCACTTGTGTTCTTGATGCTTGAGGAGGCATTCATTGCATTTCTTGCGGCGAAGAAGGTCTTTGTCTTTGCACTTGCTAAGTCTTCTCGCACTTGGCGCTCGGCCCTTGTTGCTTGGTGGAGTAGCTCAACCATGTTTTTGTAAGGCAAGAATTCCACTATTCTCTTGACGGGGATGTTCAAGCCATTCAAGAATCTTGCCATAGTTTGCTCTTCTCGCTCATCCACATTTGCACTCATCATGGTCATGTGCATCTCCTTGTAATATTCCTCAACGGACTTGTAGCTTTGCTTGAGTTGAGTGAGCTTGTTGAAGAGGTCACGCTTGTGGTGAGTTGGTACAAAGCGGGTGTGCATGACTTCTTGCATCTCTTCCCATGTGTCAATGGGTGCTAAGTCTTCCTTCTCACGCTTCTTGTTTACCTCTTCCCACCAAACATTTGCATATCCTTCAAACTCAAGTGATGCCATGGCAACTTTCTTTGCTTCGGAGAAGTTGTGGATGCGGAATATCTTGTCAACCTTGAGTACCCAAGACAAGTATGCGTCGGGATCTTCCTCTCCTTGGAACTTGGGCATGGTGAATTTGAGCTTCCCAAAGATTTCTTCCTCATTGCGGTCATTGCGTCTAGGAGGTGGTCTTTCTTCACCATGAGCTTGGCGTTGTTGAGGTTGGGGTTGTGGACCTTGAGCATCTTCATGGTTGTTTCTTTGTTGTTGAGGAGGAGGTGGTCTTTCATGACCTTCATCTTGATCATCATTGTTGTGGCGTTGATGAGGCCTCACACTTTCTTCACTTGATGCTTGGTGATGATTTGATTCTTCTTCCATCTCAACATCTCGTGCTTGATGAGGTGGTCTTCTACCATGAGGGCGATCATCATGATGACGGCGGTTGTCTTGACCTTGACGGCGTGGTGCCCTATCACGAGGATGTTGATCAACATTGATGATGCGGCGGTCTTGGTTCACTTCTTGTTCGGCATTATGGTGGTGCCTTTGAGCATTGGCCACTTGAGATGGGCGAGGTTGCCCTTGATGTTGACGTGCGTCTTGCTCTTGGCGTAGCCTTTCTTGCTCACGTGCATGAAGGAGATCTTGATCATGACGAAGACGTTGTTGTTCCTCTTGGAATTGAGCATGGAGATGTTCTTGTTGAATGCGTTCTTCTTCAAGGCGTAGACGTTCTTGGACAAGGCAAAGTCGTGCTTGCTCCGCTTCTTGAGCTTGTTGTTGAAGCACTTGAGCATCCACATTATGGTGGCGTGGGTCTTGATTGGAATCATGATGCGACGATGTAGGAGCTCGTGACCTTGAGCTATGGGAGCGCGAAGACCTTGAATGTTGTCTTCTATCTTCTTGGCGGTTGAGTGTATGGAGGATGTTGTCCGACGCCGTCTTCATTTCTCTTGTTTCTTGACCTTGTATGGCAAGTGTTGCCTTCAACTCATTGCCTTGAGTTTCAATCTTCTCATTGAGTTCTTGAACTTGATTGTTGAGGTCAATCCTTTGCACTTGAGCTCTTTCTTCATAGCGGACATTGGTATCCTTGAGCATGGCTTCAAATTGATTGAGCTTGGCGTGGACGGCTTGAGTAGCTATCCAATGTTGGTGCCGCGTCATCGGTAGTTGGTTCCCTTCTCCACTAGACATGGTTACAACTAAAACAAGAACTATGTGGTGGGTGGTTAGGAAAGACTACCAAGAGTGTCAAAACTTGCAAACCAAAATCGAAGAGGTGTTTCAAGTCGAGGAACAACCGATATGTATGCACACACACAAAACAAAACTCTATATGGTGTTAGGTATGGATGTGGAAAGCCAAATGGAAGAACCAAACGAAAAGTCTATTGTCAAAAGTGGGTAAGATCCAAAAGTCACAAGTCAAAGGCGGTGATCACAAAAGGCATACACAAGGTGGAACACACGCGTGGGACAAAATGGGGTTAGCGCGACGGAAAATGAGCACGAACAAAATTGGTCCTAACGAAGACTACTAGCTCGGTGTCACGCTAACGCAAGAGAGACCGTGGCTTGGTTGCAAAATTGAGAAGCAACAAGATTTGCGCAAGACGCCTCTCTTCTCTTTTCTCTCTTTTGCTTATAAGCTTTGGACTCTTTTGTGTATAGGTGTCACTCACACTCTTTTTCTTTTTCTTTTTGTTTTTTTTTTGTATGCTTAGAAGCTTTCTTTTTCTCACTATCTATGTAAGTATGTCACACTTCTTTTGCCTATCTTTTCACACGAGCTTGCTTCGTAGCTTTGCTCAACACACGCACACCCTCACGGTCGGGACGCTTGCGCAATGCTTCGCAACACTAGAAAGCCACTCTCGATAGGAAAGGTACGCAAAGGAAGCTAAGGCTACAAGTTAGGGGGCAAGTTATACCACTTGATGACGGTGGCCGACGATGATGAACTTGCTATGGTGGAAGGTGTCAAATGAGCCGCTTGGATCCTCGGGGTGCCGTCGTCGTAGTTGATGTTGCGGAAGCTGAGTGGTAGCTGAAATGGCACACACAACGAAGTCCAAACACAAGGGGTTAGTGCCAAAACGAAAAACGAAGCGTGCTGTCAAAAATTCGGTCAGGCGGAACTTCCGGCCCTGAGGGGCGGAACTTCCGGTCCCGGGCGGAACTTCCGGTCCTCCGGGGCGGAACTTCCGGTCGCAATCAGATCTGCGGGCTGTTCTTCGATTTGGGCGGAAATCCGGGCCGAAAATCTTCGAATTCGTGGAAAATTTGGCACTAAGAGCGGTGGGAAGGTGGGGGAATTGCAGATCAACACCAAAGACAAGTTTCTATTGGACCAAAACCACCAAAAACTCAACAAATCGCGAGATCCAACCAAGGCCAATTTGGGGCTATTTTTTGGGAAAATTTTTGGAAAAATTTTTTGGGCGAAATTGGTGGAATTGGTGGGTGTGGGGGTCAAATCCGTGGCAACCAAGGAGCTCTTGATACCATATGATAAGGGCTAAGCCCAGGGATGTGCCCGATCTTCACGGATTTGAAGGGATTCGTGGGGGTAGGTGGATGAACGCGATGAACACGTGGGGGAAACGCGGGGATACACACACACACGGATACAATTCGAGTTTTCCCTCGTTGGCTCGAAACACCAACTCGATAGAGATTGCAGGAAAAGACCTTCCGGTAGAAGTCCCGCAAAGAGATCGACTAATCGAAGCTCGGGAGATCTAGAAGGGTGAAAAGACCGGAAGGTTTGATGGAAGTGCAAGCAAAAGACCAAATAGGTAGAAGTGCAAGCAAAAGATCAAACAAACGGTAGAAGTCACCAAAGAGATCTTCACGAGTCGATAGGAGCCCGGGTGGCGATACAAGATCATAGATCAAGGTAGGGTTCCCACAAGGGTGAGCTAAGCTCAGGTTTTCTTTCAAATCAAGTCTAATCTCAGATCTGAGCCAACTAGCCTATTTATAGGTGGGGGCGAAGAGTTAAGTTACATGCTGAAAAGTGCTGTTGTGCTGAAGTTCGAGGTGGCGGAAGTTCCGGCCATCTTGGGCGGAAGTTCCGGTCAGGGGCGGAAGTTCCGGTCCTGGGGGCCGGAAGTTCCGGCCAGGCCGGAAGTTCCGGCCAAGTTCCGGCCAAGTTCCGAAAGTCGTCCATTTCCTTGCAGTAACATCCAGGGGCCTTTTCGTGTACTTTCGGAGCTTGGGCGGAACTTGGGCGGAAGTTCCGACCGGGCGGAAGTTCCGGTCCCTCGGGGCGGAAGTTCCGGTCCGATGCTTTTTCCTGCGCGCTGGAAGGCATCTTGGGGGCATCTTGGGGGAATCTGGCCGGAAGTTCCGGTCCTGGGGGGCGGAAGTTCCGGCCTGTGCGCTGTAGCTCCGTCTTCATCGTTTCCAGCTCTCTCTCCAACGCCTTGGTCTCCATGGCTTGTGTCTTGGTCGATGTACCTGATTGAACATAGGGTATTTGCATGAAGTAGCAAGCCATCCAAGGGGGTGTCAAAGTGATAGGTAGAGAGCAGCGAATTCACCTCTTGGCGTAGTGCTTGGGCTCGAGCTCGTGTCATTGGACCACGAGGAGGGCTTGTCGGTCTTGAGGCGGCGGTGTCCATAGGCCACCCCGTATCAACATACAACCTCAATCTCTTATGAGAATATTAACTATTGTTGAATGCTTAAGCATTAAAAGAGGAGTCCATTATCTGTTGTCTATGTTGTCCCGGTATGGATGTCTAAGTTGAGAATAATCAAAAGCGAGAAATCCAATGCGTGCTTTCTCCTTAGACCTTTGTACAGGTGGCATAGAGGTACCCCTTTGTGACACTTGGTTGAAGCATATGTCATGTGATGATAATCCGTGTTTCCGAGCTAAGTAGGACAAGGTGCGAGCACTATTAGTACTCTATGCATGAGACATGCAACTTGTAGGAAGTATTATGCATAGCACATATGAATTATTACTACCGTTGACAAAATTGTTTCTATGTTTTCAAAACAAAAGCTCTAGCACAAAAATAGTAATCCATGCTTCCCTCTGCGAAGGGCCAATCTTTTACTTTATTGTTGAGTCAGTTTACCCACTTCTTTCTATCTTAGAAGCAAACACTTGTGTTAACTGTGTGCATTGATTCTTACATGTTTACTTATTGCACCTGTTATATTACTCTATGTTGACAAATATCCATGAGATATACATGTTATAAGTTGAAAGCAATTGCTGAAACTTAATCAACCTTTGTGTTGCTTCAATGCATTCTACTATGAATTTATTGCTTATGAGTTAGCTCTTATGCAAGTCTTATTGATACTTGTTTGAAAGTACTATTCATGAAAAGTTTTGCTATATGATTCATTTGCTTAGTCATTATCTTTGTTAGCAATCTTTTGTTCAGATCACTCCATTCATCTCATATGCTTTACAATAATGTTGATCAAGATTATGTTGGTAGCATGTCACTTCAGAAATTATTTGTGTTATCGTTTACCTACTCGAGGACGAGTAGGAACTAAGCTTGGGGATGCTTGATACGTCTCAAACGTATCTATAATTTCTTATTTTCCATGCTACTTTTATTACAATACTTGAATGTTTTATACATACTTTACAACATTATTATACATTTTCCGGCACTAACCTATTAACAAGATGCCGAAGTGTCAGTTGCTGTTTTCTGCTATTTTTGGTTTCAGAAATCCTAGTAAGGAAATATTCTCGGAATTGGACGAAATCAACGCCCAGGGTCCTATTTTTGCACGAAGCTTCCAGAAGTCCGAAGAGGAAACGAAGTGGGGCCACGAGGCGACGACACGCTAGGGCGGCGCGGCCTGGGCCTGGGCCGCGCCGGCCTGTTGTGTCGCCACCTCGTGTGGCCCCCTGACCTACCCTTCCGCCTACAAATAGCCTTCGTCGCGAAACCCCCTGTACCGAGAGCCACGATACGGAAAACCTTCCAGAGACGACGTCGCGAATCCCATCTCGGGGGATTCAGGAGATCGCCTCCGGCACCCTGCCGGAGAGGGGAATCATCACCGGAGGGGCTCTACATCATCATGCCCACCTCCGGATTGATGCGTGAGTAGTTCATCCTTAGACTATGGGTCCATAGCAGTAGCTAGATGGTTGTCTTCTCCGCTTGTGCTTTCATTGTATTAGATCTTGTGAGCTGCCTAACATGATCAAGATCATCTATTTGTAATGCTACATGTTGTGTTTGGCGAGATCCGATGAATAGAGAATAATATGTTAAGTTGATTATCAATCTATCATATATGTGTTATTTATGTTCTTGCATGCTCTCCGTTGCTAGTAGAGGCTCTGGCCAAGTTGATACTTGTAACTCCAAGAGGGGGTAATTATGCTCGATAGTGGGTTCATGCCTCCATTGAATCTGGGACAGTGACAGAAAGTTCTAAGGTTGTGGATGTGCTGTTGCTACTAGGGATAAAACATTTATGCTTTGTCTAAGGATATTTGTGTTGATTACATTAGCACCATACTTAATGCAATTATCTGTTGTTTACAACTTAATACCGGAAGGGGTTCGGATGATAACCTGAAGGTGGATTATTTAGGCATAGATGCATGCTGGATAGCGGTCTATGTACTTTGTCGTAATGCCCTGATTAAATCACATAGTAATCATCGTTGATATGTATTGAATCTTTATTTGTCAATTGCTCGCCTGTAATTTGTTCACCCAGCATGTTAGTTATCTTATTGGAGAGACACCACTAGTGAACTGTGGACCCCGGTCCATTCTTTTACATCTGAATACATTCTACTGCTTTTACTGTTCTTTGCAAACAAACACCATCTTCCACTCGATACGCTTAATCCTTTGTTTTCAGCAAGCCGGTGAGATTGACAACCTCATCACATTACGTTGGGACAAAGTACTTTGATTGTGTTGTGCAGGTTCCACGTTGGCGCCGGTTTCACTGGTGTTGCGCCGCACTACATTCCTCCACCAACAACCTTCACGTGCTTCTTGGCTCCTACTGGTTCGATAACCTTGGTTTCTTTCTGAGGAAAAACTTGTCACTGTGCGCATCATACCTTCCTCTTGGGGTTCCCAACGGACGTGTACATCTACGCGCATCAATCTCCCCGGCAACGGCGCCAGAAAACAGTCTTGATGCGCGTAGATGTACACGTCCGTTGGGAACCCCAAGAGGAAGGTATGATGCGCACAGTGACAAGTTTTCCCTCAGAAAGAAACCAAGGTTATCGAACCAGTAGGAGCCAAGAAGCATGTGAAGGTTGTTGGTGGAGGAATGTAGTGCGGCGCAACACCAGTGAAACCGGCGCCAACGTGGAATCTGCACAACAATATCAAAGTACCTTGCCCCAACGTAACAGTGAGGTTGTCAATCTCACCGGCTTGCTGAAAACAAAGGATTAAGCGTATCGAGTGGAAGATTGATATGGCAAAGGTGGCCGATCTTTCGATGAGACGTGGATAATGTCGATTTGTTGGTGGAGTTCGTGCTTGACGATCCGACTACACGTGCAAAGCTCGTGCGCCAATGCAATCGCTAGGACAATCTCCGGGAGTTACTGATCTTGCGGATGCACGATCAGCCTGACCAGCGAGGGTCTTAATTTGATGCAGCCCCACCCAAGGTCGACACTACATCAAGACCGACAAGCCCTCCTCGTGGTCCAATGACACGAGCTCGAGCCCAAGCACTACGCCAAGAGGTGAATTCGCTCCTCTCTACCTATGACTTTGACACCCCCTTGGATGGCTTGCTACTTCATGCAAATACCCTATGTTCAATCAGGTACATCGACCAAGACACAAGCCATGGAGACCAAGACGTTGGAGAGAGAGCTGGAAACGATGAAGATGGAGCTACAGCGCCCAGGCCGGAACTTCCGCCCCCCAGGACCGGAACTTCCGGCCAGATTCCTCCAAGATGCCCCCAAGATGCCCTCCAGCGCGCAGGAAAAAGCATCGGACCGGAACTTCCGCCCCGAGGGACCGGAACTTCCGCCCGGTCGGAACTTCCGCCCAAGTTCCGCCCAAGTTCCGAAAGTCCGTCAAAACGCCCCTGGATGTTACTGCAAGGAAACGGGCTAATTTCGGAACTTGGCCGGAACTTGGCCGGAACTTCCGGCCTGGCCGGAACTTCCGCCCCTGACCGGAACTTCCGCCCAAGATGACCGGAACTTCCGCCACCGCGAACTTCAGCACATCACTATTTTTCAGCGTGTAACTTAACTCTTCGCCCCCTACCTATAAATAGCCTAGTTGGCTCAGATCTGAGATTAGACTTGATTTGAAAGAAAACCTGAGCTTAGCTCACCCTTGTGGGAACCCTACCTAGATCTATGATCTTGTATCCCCACCCGGGCTCCTTATCAACTCGTGAAGATCTCTTTGGCGACTTCTACCGATTGTTTGATCTTTTGCTTGCACTTCTACCTTATTTGGTCTTTTGCTTGCACTTCTATCAAGCCTTCCGGTCTTTTCGCCCTTCTAGATCTCCCGAGCTTTGATTTGTCGATCTCTTTGCGGGACTTCTACCGGAAGGTCTTTTCCTGCAATCTCTATCGAGTTGGTGTTTCGAGCCAACGAGGGAAAACTCGAATTGTGTGCGTGTGTGTGTTGTATCCCCGCGTTTCCCCCACGTGTTCATCGCGTTCATCCACCTACCCCCACGTATCCATTCAAATCCGTGAAGATCGGGCACATTCCCGGGCTTAGCCCATATCATATGGTATCAAGAGCTCCTTGGTTGCCACGGATTTGACCCCCACACCCACCAATTCCACCAATTTCGCCCAAAAAATTTTCCAAAAAATTTTTTTTTCCCAAAAAATAGCCCCAAATTGGCCTTGGTTGGATCTCGCGATTTGTTGAGTTTTTGGTGGTTTTGGTCCAATAGAAACTTGTCTTTGGTGTTGATCTGCAATTCCCCCACCTTCCCACCGCTCTTAGTGCCAAATTTTCCACGAATTCGAAGATTTTTGGCCCGGATTTCCGCCCAAATCGAAGAACAGCCCGCAGATCTGATTGCGACCGGAAGTTCCGCCCCGCAGGACCGGAAGTTCCGCCCAGGACCGGAAGTTCCGCCCGGAAGGACCGGAAGTTCCGCCCGGGGACCGGAAGTTCCGCCCCTCAGGACCGGAAGTTCCGCCTGGCCGAAATTTTGACAGCATTCTTCGTTTTTCGTTTTGGCACTAACCCCTTGTGTTTGGACTTCGTTGTGTGTGCCATTTCAGCTACCACTAAGCTTCCGCAACATCAACTACGACGACGGCACCCCGAGGATCCAAGCGGTTCATTTGACACCTTCCACCATAGCAAGTTCAACATCGTCGGCCACCGTCATCAAGTGGTATAACTTGCCCCCTAACTTGTAGCCTTAGCTTCCTTTGCGTACCTTTCCTATCGAGAGTGGCTTTCTAGTGTTGCGAAGCATTGCGCAAGCGTCCCGACCGTGAGGGTGTGCGTGTGTTGAGCAAAGCTACGAAGCAAGCTCGTGTGAAAAGATAGGCAAAAGAAGTGTGACATACTTACATAGATAGTGAGAAAAAGAAAGCTTCTAAGCATACAAAAAAAAAAAGAGTGTGCGTGACACCTATACACAAAAGAGTCCAAAGCTTCTAAGCAAAAGAGAGAAAAGAGAAGAGAGGCGTCTTGCGCAAATCTTGTTGCTTCTCAATTTTGCAACCAAGCCACGGTCTCTCTTGCGTTAGCGTGACACCGAGCTAGTAGTCTTCGTTAGGACCAATTTTGTTCGTGCTCATTTTCCGTCGCGCTAACCCCATTTTGTCCCACGCGTGTGTTCCACCTTGTGTATGCCTTTTGTGATCACCGCCTTTGACTTGTGACTTTTGGATCTTACCCACTTTTGACAATAGACTTTTCGTTTGGTTCTTCCATTTGGCTTTCCACATCCATACCTAACACCATATAGATTTTTGTTTTGTGTGTGTGCATACATATCGGTTGTTCCTCGACTTGAAACACCTTTTCGATTTTGGTTTGCAAGTTTTGACACTTTTGGTAGTCTTTCCTAACCCACCACATAGTTCTTGTTTTAGTTGTAACCATGTCTACTGGAGAAGGGAACCAACTACCGATGACGCGGCACCAACATTGGATAGCTACTCAAGCCGTCCACGCCAAGCTCAATCAATTTGAAGCTATGCTCAAGGATACCAATGTCCGCTATGAAGAAAGAGCTCAAGTGCAAAGGATTGACCTCAACAATCAAGTTCAAGAACTCAATGAGAAGATTGAAACTCAAGGCAATGAGTTGAAGGCAACACTCGCCATACAAGGTCAAGAAACAAGAGAAATGAAGACGGCGTTGGACAACATCCTCCATACACTCAATCGTCAAGAAGATAGAAGACACCATTCAAGGTCTTCGCGCTCTCATAGCTCAAGGTCACGAGCTCCTACGTCGTCGCATCATGATTCCAATCAAGACCCACGCCACCATAATGTGGATGCTCAAGTGCTTCAACAACAAGCTCAAGAAGCGGAGCAAGCACGACTTCGACTTGTCCAAGAACGTCTACGCCTTGAAGAAGAACGCCTTCAACAAGAACATCTCCATGCTCAATTCCAAGAGGAACAACAACGTCTTCGTCATGATCAAGATCTCCTTCATGCACGTGAGCAAGAAAGGCTCTGCCAAGAGCAAGAGGCACGTCAACATCAAGGGCAACCTCGCCCATCTCAAGTGGCCAATGCTCGAAGGCACCACCATAATGCCGAACAAGAAGTGAACCAAGACCGCCGCATCATCAATGTTGATCAACCTCCTCGTGATAGGGCACCACGCCGTCAAGGTCAAGACAACCATCGTCATCATGATGATCGCCCTCATGGTAGAAGACCACCTCATCAAGCACAAGATGTTGAGATGGAGGAAGACTCAAATCATCACCAAGCATCAAGTGAAGAAAGTGTGAGGCCTCATCAACGCCACAACAATGATGATCAAGATGAAGGTCATGGAAGACCACCTCCTCCTCAACAACAAAGAAACAACAATGAAGATGCTCAAGGTCCACAACCTCAACCTCAACAACGTCAAGCTCATGGTGAAGAAAGACCACCTGCTAGACGCAATGACCGCAATGAGGAAGAAATCTTTGGGAAGCTAAAATTCACCATGCCCAAGTTCCAAGGAGAGGAAGATCCCGACGCATACTTGTCTTGGGTCCTCAAGGTTGATAAGATATTCCGCATCCACAACTTCTCCGAAGCAAAGAAAGTTGCCATGGCATCACTTGAGTTTGAAGGATATGCAAATGTTTGGTGGGAAGAGGTAAACAAGAAGCGTGAGAAGGAAGACTTAGCACCCATTGACACATGGGAAGAGATGCAAGAAGTCATGCACACCCGCTTTGTACCAACTCACCACAAGCGTGACCTCTTCAACAAGCTCACTCAACTCAAGCAAAGCTACAAGTCCGTTGAGGAATATTACAAGGAGATGCACATGACAATGATGAGTGCAAATGTGGATGAGCGAGAAGAGCAAACTATGGCAAGATTCTTGAATGGCTTGAACATCCCCGTCAAGAGGATAGTGGAATTCTTGCCTTACAAAAACATGGTTGAGCTACTCCACCAAGCAACAAGGGCCGAGCGCCAAGTGCGAGAAGACCTAGCAAGTGCAAAGACAAAGACCTTCTTCGCCGCAAGAAATGCCATGAATGCCTCCTCAAGCATCAAGAACACAAGTGCACTTGCCTCCAAGGATCCTCCAAAGCAAGCAAGAAGTGCCATCAAGACAACAAGCTTCAAGCCGGAACAATCAACCATGTCCTCCAAAGCTTCCACCGGATCTAGTAACATCACTTGCTTCAAGTGTGGTGCTCAAGGACATAAATCCTTTGAATGCAAGAACACAAGAGTTATGATCACTCGAGATGATGGAGATGTGGAATACTTAAGTGAAGGTGAATATGAAGCCTTGGTACAAGCCGCAACCTCTCATGAAGAAGATGACTTGAAAGACCAAGAGCAAGTCCTATGTGTGCATGATGCAAGCCCTTCTCTTGTGGTGACCAAAGTGTTGACAACCCATGCACTTCCAAATGAAGACCAAAGGTGCAATATCTTCCAAACAAGAGCCGGAATCAATGGCAAGTCAATAAATGTTATCATCGATGGAGGGAGTTGCCACAATCTTGCAAGCACCGAACTATGCACCAAGCTCAACCTCCCGCTCCGGAAACACCCCCATCCCTACCATGTGCAATGGCTAAGCGACAATGGAAATGTGAAGATCCAACACACCGTCACGATATCCTTCAAGATTGGCGCTTATGAAGACACCATTGATTGTGACGTCGTGCCTATGACGGTGTGCCACATGTTACTTGGTCGCCCTTGGCAATATGACAAGAAAGCCAACCATGATGGCTACACAAACGCCTATAGCTTCAAGGTCAACGACAAGACCTACATCCTACGCCCAATGACTCCTAGCCAAGTAATTGCGGACAATGCAAAGGCTTTAGCGAGGGCTAAGGAAGCCACTATCACTAGTGAGTTGAGAGGTGAGAGAGTGATCCACCAAAAAGAGAGTGAGCGCCACAAACCATATGTGAGTGAGATGAAAAGTGTCCTCCTAGCTACCAAGAGTGAGATGAGAGAAGTGCACCACAACCCATCCACCACCCTACACTACGTGCTCATTTGCAAGGGCCCCTCGGAGGAGACTAACGACTTAACCAACATTCCTTCGTCTTTGTTGTCTATTTTGAAGGAATTCCAAGACGTCTTCCCCGACGAGCTACCCCATGGACTACCACCGCTTCGGGGCATCGAGCACCGCATCGACCTCATACCCGGCGCTCCCCTTCCAAACCGAGCCGCCTACCGCACCAACCCCGAAGACACAAAGGAGATTCAACGCCAAATACAAGACCTCCTCGCCAAAGGGTACGTTCGAGAAAGCCTTAGCCCTTGTGCCGTTCCCGTGATTCTTGTGCCTAAACCGGATGAGACGCAACGGATGTGTATGGATTGTCGCCCCATCAATGCCATTACCGTCCGTTATCGCCATCCCATTCCGCGTCTAGACGACATGCTTGATGAATTGAGTGGTGCCACCATTTTCTCTAAGATTGATTTGCGTAGTGGCTACCACCAAATTCGCATGGCAATTGGTGATGAATGGAAGACGGCATTCAAGACCAAGCTTGGTCTATATGAATGGCTTGTCATGCCATTTGGTCTTTCTAATGCTCCTTCAACTTTCATGCGTCTTATGAATCACATTTTGAGACCACTCATTGGCAAGAGCGTGGTTGTTTACTTTGATGACATTCTCGTCTATAGCAAAAATCTCGAGGACCATGTTCAACATGTGAGAGAAGTCTTATGCATATTGCGCCACGAGAAGCTCTATGCCAACCTCCCAAAATGCACCTTTGCTCAAAACAAATTGGTTTTTCTTGGTTTTGTGGTTTCCGCCAACGGGATTGAAGTTGATTCTTCCAAAGTTGAGGCCATCCACAATTGGCCCACTCCCACAAATGTTGGTCAAGTTCGAAGCTTCCATGGACTCGTCGGATTTTACCGCCGCTTTGTGAAAGATTTTAGCACCATCGCTTGCCCTTTAAACGAGCTTACTAAAAAGAATGTTCCGTTTGTTTGGGGCAAAGCACAACAAAAAGCTTTTGATGAATTGAAAAAGAGACTCACCGAGGCACCACTACTTGTTCTTCCCGATTTTGCTAAAACATTTGAGATAGAATGTGACGCGAGTGGCCTTGGAATCGGTGGTGTCCTCATGCAAAATGGAAAACCCGTGGCATATTATAGTGAGAAGTTGGACGGCGCACGCCTCAACTATCCTATTTATGACAAGGAACTTTACGCTTTGGTTCGTGTTCTTGAAGTTTGGCAACATTATCTTTGGCCAAGAGAGTTCATTATTCACTCCGACCATGAATCTTTGAAGTATTTGAAAAGTCAACACACTTTGAACAAAAGACATGCAAAATGGGTTGAGTTCATTGAGTCCTTTCCATATGTAATCAAATACAAGAAGGGCAAGGACAATGTCGTTGCGGATGCCCTTTCCCGCAAGCTCACCCTTTTACTCACTCGTTTGGATTTCCATGTGTTGGGTCTTGATGAAATCAAAGAACAATATGCCTCCGATACCTTCTTTGGCCCAATTTTTGCAAAGTGTTCCATTGAAAAGGGCATCGATGATTTCTATTTGCACCAAGGATTCTTGTTTAAGGGCAACAAACTTTGTGTTCCAATGTCCTCGCTTCGCCTTTTGCTCTTACAAGAATCGCATGGTGGTGGTCTCATGGGTCACTTTGGACGTGACAAGACGCTCTCTATGCTCTCCACCCATTACTATTGGCCACGAATGAAGCGCGATGTGGAGCGCCTATGCAACCGTTGCACGACATGTTTACAAGCTAAGTCCACCTCCAATTCTTATGGTCTTTATACACCGTTGCCTATTCCTTATGCTCCTTGGTCCGATATAAGCATGGATTTTGTACTAGGATTACCTCGAACTAAATATGGTCATGATTCCATCTTTGTGGTAGTGGATAGATTCTCAAAAATGGCTCATTTTATACCATGTTCCCGAACGGATGATGCTTCACACATTGCCTCCTTGTTTTTTAGGGAAATTGTGAGACTCCACGGTGTACCAAGAAGCATTGTCTCCGACCGAGATGTCAAGTTCATGAGTTATCTTTGGAAGTGTTAAGGTCTAAGACCCCGTGTGTGGCCCGATCTTGCGAATGACCCAAGAATCAAAGGGGGAAAGAGAGGGAGAGGTGGAAGAACACGAAGAACGCGAAGAACACAACGCACACCAACCCGATACAATCGATACTTACCCTCGTGGCTCGATGGACCACGCCAATAGAATCACCACGGGAGAGACTCGAGGTAGAATCCCGGAGTGAGAGATCGGTGTTGAGGATGGAGGTAGGTGAGGGAGAGAGAGTGGGCTACACTAGAATCTCACTCACATAGATCCAATCATCCAACATGGGGTGCCTTGATACAAAGGGGATGAAACCCTAGGGAGACAAAGCTCAAAGTCATGTTTAAGCCTAAATCTTGTCTAATCTCAGATCTGAGCCAACTAGCCTATTTATAGGTGGGGGGGCGAAGGGATAAGTTACACGCTGAAAAGTGCTGTTGTGCTGAAGTTCGGTAGGGCGGAAGTTCCGGCCGTCTTGGGCGGAAGTTCCGGTCCCGGGCGGAAGTTCCGGTCTGGGGCGGAAGTTCCGGCCGGGCCGGAAGTTCCGGCCAAGTTCCGGCCAAGTTCCGGGAAATGGCCAATTTCCTTGCAGTAACATCCGGGGGCGTTTCGGCTTAATTACGTAACTTGGTCTGAACTTGTGCGGAAGTTCCGAGTGGGCGGAAGTTCCGGTCCCTCGGGCGGAAGTTCCGGCCTGATCCATTTCTCTGGGCGGCGGAAGGCATCTTGGCGGCATACGGGCGGAAGGTCCGGTCCCTGGGGGCGGAAGGTCCGGTCCTTGGGGGCGGAAGTTCCGGCCATCCGGGGCGGAAGTTCCGGCCTGGAGCGTCCAGCTCCTCTTTCTCCTTCTCTTCCATGCTTCCGTGACATCGGCCTTGCGTCCTCGGGTCTCCATGGCATCCTCTCTTGGCGATGAAGTATATGATGCGGTGTAGACCGAAGGTCGGGCTGCATCATGCACCATGGGAGTTCCTTCTCTCTTGGTCCTTGTCGAAGTCGGCACCTATAGACATCAAGATGATAGGCATGAGGTAGCATACCATTCAAGTTGGTGTTGAGTTCGACCATAGAGAGGAAGGAGTTCACCTTGACATATATGGCGGGGGTTTGTGTTGTTGGTCCACTTGGGGGACTCCTTGGCCATGGTGTAGCGTCGACGATAGGCGGGGATGCACTTGTCGGTCTTGAAGCGGAGGTGTCCAAAAGCCACCCCGCATCATCTCCCCCCCCTTGGGGAAGAGTCGTCTCGACTCTTGCTCCTCCTCACCGATGAGGTAGACGGAAGGACTTTTATAGGTGCCCTTGTGTCCTTAGGGAAGCTCGTCGTAGTGCGGCGTCTTTGTTGTAGTCCATAACGGGTCTCCCATGTAGTGGTGGAGGGGCCAAGTCTCGGTCGAAGAAGAACAAGGGGAAAAACAACTTGCAAAAGGAAAGCTTGTGGATGCCAATTTGGTGACCGGCGAACAAGGGGCTCTCAATCAAATACGAAACATCAAGTCGTTTCTCCAAAAGGCATTGGGCAAAAATGGTGATCAAAAGAGTGTCGATGTATCCAAAATGTGGGAGGACAAAAATTTGTGCAAGTAAAAGTTTGCTTTGGAAGGTGTCAAAAATGTTGTGTGTAGCATTGTCCCACACAAATGGAACAATCAAAAGGCAAGTATCGCGGCAAAATTTGGGGCAAAATTTGGGGCAAAATTGTTATGTGCAATGGCAAAGCTATGGAGACTTCTAGCTTGGGAAAGTATGGTTGGCGTGAGCCGAGTATGGGTATCCTCAAGTGTCAAAGAATCCATTGCAATTGCCAAAGATGAAATGAGAAATCCAAAGGAGAGCAACTTTTGGTGTGACATGTGGCACAAGGTGCATAATGTGTCTCTCACATGTATGACATGATCCTTGAGATTCTCGGAGTGTATGATGATATCATCAATACATACAACAACCATTGTTCCAACAAGATATGTCAAGATATGTTGCATAAGAAGCAAAAGAGGTGACGAGGAATTGGACCAAACCGGAAGCTCGACAAGAAATGGCGGAAACGCACGATGGCGAAGGCGTTGGGAAACATACCCTTTGGTGTGATTCCCGCGGGTTAGGTCCTTGATGGGGTAGCTCTCAATTGCGCGTTTCGTGAGCTCATGCTCCGTAGCGGTGGAAGTGGTCGTCCGTGTACCTACACATGGAAGAAACAAGACAAAAAGCGTGTGTGCATGGTAGATGAATACATCATCCATCATGATGTTCCATGTCTTGTGCACATCACCATTAGTGTCAAGCAATATAGTATGAAATGCATGGCGATGGTGCATATGGCAAGAATGTGCATTCATGGCATGTGGTAACTCATGATCATCAAAAGGTGAGAAGGTTATGGGGGCCATCTCATGGACAATGAAATAAGCATTCTTGCATACCAAGCATAAGAAAGAGCAATTGTTCATAATCTTGGATGCAAGGATCATGGAATAGTGCAAACATGTGGGGCAAAGCATGCGGAAGCTAATGTCATCCTTGTCATTATCATTGCAAGCAATACATGGTAGAGAGCAAGTGGTCGACATATTGCAAGCAATGGTGGAAAAATTGAAACTCTCATAGCATGGCATGGTCATGGTATCACAATCAATCAACTCCACATGATCAACAATGTTAGCAAGCAAAGCATCACAATGGAATATGAAAGAATCAAGTGACGTAGCAAATGTATCATCAAGATCATGCATGCGCTCATAAGTCATCATGTCCACTAGTGGGATCATGGCATCATCAACACCTATGTTGTTACCTTTGAAGGCCGACTCATGTGAAGTAGGTGTTGTGGAAGTAGGAGGATCCATGTGGTCGACATGTCCATCTTGGAGCAAGCATGGTGAGATATCATCGTCTTCATGCACCATGTACATCTTCTCCATGAGCGGGAACTCGTCCTCCGTGGAACCTAGTGCAACATAAGAAGACACAAACGAGGGAGAGGTTAATGTGTTAGCTAATGCGATGTCCTCCATGGACCTATCATCTACCTCTCTCAACTCACTTTGTGTATCACTCATGTCCTCCAAATGGAAGCACTCAAACTCACATATGGGGTGGAAGTCACTCAACTCACTATCACTCTCGCTCAAGTGGGCTAAGTGGCTCTCATGCTCACATGGGATTGGTACCAACTCATCGATCAAGCATATAGGAGTAGGTTCGACTTGCTCATCTCCATGCGCCTCCTTGGTTGAAGGGAACTTCCCATGCTCAACCATCTCAACTCCATCGCCTCCTAAGTCGTCCTCAAGTGGTGGCACCTTGGAGACTTGTGCATTGAGCTCGTCGAAGTAGAGCTTCTTGGCGCTTGGCGTTGTGCATTGCCATGCCACGTGACCCTTGGCCTTGCACACCTCACATAGGAGATTGGGACATTCCCGTGGAAGGTGGCCTTGTTGCTTGCACTTGTAGCACCGGAGTCCATAGGCATATGACGAGGTAGGGGCCATTGTGGTGGTGGCGCAAGAGGTAGAAGTCGCCTTATGAGGAAGGTCTTCATGTCGAGGCTCTCGTCTTCTTGCCTCATCACCATGTCTTGAGTGGTGTCGTCGAAGATCATGTGCGGAAGGATGTCGATGTAGACCATGAGGTGGTGGTGGTCGACGACGATCATGAGATGGTGTGAGTCGATGACGGTCCTTGCCTTGCCTAGGTGATGGCTCATGTTGGGGGCGCTCTTGATGCTCCATATGATGTCCGTGATGTCGATGATTTTGTGCATAGGCACTCTCATGATGGCGCCTTGTGGAGCTCGGAGAAGTGTGTCAATGCCGAATTTGTTGGGGACGCTCTTGATGATCCACATGATGATGCCATCGTGGAGGTCCTCTATCTTCATATGTAGCTCCATTCGCCAAGTAGGGGTATGTGGGAGCATCGGCGGTGGACATGGTGGGGTCGATGTCGTCCTCGTGGTGGTGCTCCACCATGTCGTCCATGCTTGTTGAGCAAGTGTCGATGTAGAGCTCGTCGATGTCGTCCATGTTGGCGATGCTCGTGGAGCCATAGTCGGTGTAGAGCTCCTCGATGTCGGTCATGTTGGCGATGCTCGTGGAGCCATAGTCGGTGTAGAGCTCCACATGTTCCTCCACATCCGCGGTGCTTGAAGAGGTATCCTCCTCGAAGTGCTCCGTGTACTCCTCCGTATCTTCTTCGTCGCTATACATGTTAGCAAGACAATATCTATATGGTGTATGTTAGTGGAAGAACACTACCTCGCAATCTTACCGTGTATGACAAGATTGGGGTGATCCAACAAAGCCGAAAGTTAGAACAATTGTATCGGGCACTCACACAAAGACACACGCAAAAGCTAGCAAATATGGTGGTAGGTGATTGTGGTGGAAAGCCAAAAGACGAAATCCGAAATCAAGTGTATTGTCAAGAGTGGGTGAAGTCCAAAAAGTCACAAGTCAAAAGCGGTGATCACAAAAGGCATACACAAGGTGGAACACACACGTGGGACAAAATGGGGTTAGCGCGACGGAAAATGAGCACGAACAAAAGTGGTCCTAGCGAAGACTACTAGCTCGGTGTCACGCTAACGCAAGAGAGACCGTGGCTTGGTTGCAAAATTGAGAAGCAACAAGATTTGCGCAAGACGCCTCTCTTCTCTTTTCTCTCTTTTGCTTATAAGCTTTGGACTCTTTTGTGTATAGGTGTCACTCACACTCTTTTTCTTTTTCTCTTTTTTTTTTATGCTTAGAAGCTTTCTTTTTCTCACTATCTATGTAAGTATGTCACACTTCTTTTGCCTATCTTTTCACACGAGCTTGCTTCGTAGCTTTGCTCAACACACGCACACCCTCACGGTCGGGACGCTTGCGCAATGCTTCGCAACACTAGAAAGCCACTCTCGATAGGAAAGGTACGCAAAGGAAGCTTAGGCTACAAGTTAGGTGCAAGTTATACCACGTGATGACGGTGGCCGACGAGCTTTGCACTTGCTATGGTGGAAGGTGTCAAATGAACCGCTTGGATCCTCGGGGTGCCGTCGTCGTAGATGATGTTGCGGAAGCTTTATGGTAGCTGAAATGGCACACACTACGAAGTCCAAACACAAGGGGTTAGTGCCAAAACGAAAAACGAAGTTAGCTCTGAAAATTTCGGCCAGGCGGAAGTTCCGGTCCTGAGGGGCGGAACTTCCGGTCCCGGGGGGCGGAACTTCCGGTCCTCAGGGGCGGAACTTCCGGTCCCGGGCGGAACTTCCGGTCCTGCGGGGCGGAACTTCCGGTCGCAATCAGATCTGCGGGCTGTTCTTCGATTTGGGCGGAAATCCGGGCCGAAAATCTTCGAATTCGCGGAAAATTTGGCACTAGAAGCTGTGGGAAGGTGGGGGAATTGTAGATCAACACCAAAGACAAGTTTCTATTGGACCAAAACCACTCAAAACTCAACCAAATCACAGATCGGTCCAAAGGCAAATTAGGGCTATTTTTTGGGGAATTTTTTGGAAAATTTTTAGAGACGAAATTGGATGGGTGGGGGGTCAAATTCGCGGAAACCAAAGGCTGCTGATACCATATGTTAAGGTCTAAGACCCCGTGTGTGGCCCGATCTTGCGAATGACCCAAGAATCAAAGGGGAAAGAGAGGGAGAGGTGGAAGAACACGAAGAACGCGAAGAACACAACGCACACCAACCCGATACAATCGATACTTACCCTCGTGGCTCGATGGACCACGCCAATAGAATCACCACGGGAGAGACTCGAGGTAGAATCCCGGAGTGAGAGATCGGTGTTGAGGATGGAGGTAGGTGAGGGAGAGAGAGTGGGCTACACTAGAATCTCACTCACATAGATCCAATCATCCAACATGGGGTGCCTTGATACAAAGGGGATGAAACCCTAGGGAGACAAAGCTCAAAGTCATGTTTAAGCCTAAATCTTGTCTAATCTCAGATCTGAGCCAACTAGCCTATTTATAGGTGGGGGGGCGAAGGGATAAGTTACACGCTGAAAAGTCTTTGTTGTCTTGAAGTTCGGTAGGGCGGAAGTTCCGGCCGTCTTGGGCGGAAGTTCGGTCCCAGCGGAAGTTCCGGTCTGGGGGCGGAAGTTCCGGCCGGGCCGGAAGTTCCGGCCAAGTTCCGGCCAAGTTCCGGAAATGGCCAATTTCCTTGCAGTAACATCCAGGGGCGTTTCGGC
This sequence comes from Lolium perenne, assembly GCF_019359855.2. Lineage (NCBI taxonomy): Eukaryota > Viridiplantae > Streptophyta > Magnoliopsida > Poales > Poaceae > Lolium > Lolium perenne. Next base: position 100,574,913 of record NC_067248.2, on the reverse strand, counting down.
GTAATTTCGGAACTTGGGCGGAACTTGGGCGGAAGTTCCGAGTGGGCGGAAGTTCCGGTCCCTCGGGGCGGAAGTTCCGGCCTGATCCATTTCTACGGGCGTGGAAGGCATCTTGGCGGCATCTGGGCGGAAGTTCCGGTCCTTGGGGGCGGAAGTTCCGGTCCTTGGGGGCGGAAGTTCCGGCCATCCGGGGCGGAAGTTCCGGCCTGGAGCGTCCAGCTCCTCTTTCTCCTTCTCTTCCATGCTTCCGTGACATCGGCCTTGCGTCCTCGGGTCTCCATGGCATCCTCTCTTGGCGATGAAGTATATGATGCGGTGTAGACCGAAGGTCGGGCTGCATCATGCACCATGGGAGTTCCTTCTCTCTTGGTCCTTGTCGAAGTCGGCACCTATAGACATCAAGATGATAGGCATGAGGTAGCATACCATTCAAGTTGGTGTTGAGTTCGACCATAGAGAGGAAGGAGTTCACCTTGACATATATGGCGGGGGTTTGTGTTGTTGGTCCACTTGGGGGACTCCTTGGCCATGGTGTAGCGTCGACGATAGGCGGGGATGCACTTGTCGGTCTTGAAGCGGAGGTGTCCAAAAGCCACCCCGCATCAGGAAGACACTAATGGCCAAGTTCAACGTCAAGCTTTTGTTCTCATCATCCTCGCACCCCCAAACCGATGGGCAAACCGAAGTGGTGAACCGAAGCCTCTCCACACTACTACGAGTCCTTGTCAAGAAAAATTTGAAAGCATGGGAAGATTGCATCCCACATGCGGAGTTTGCCTACAACCGCGCCAAGCACTCCACAACAATGAGAAGCCCATTCATGGTCGTCTACGGGTTTGAACCACCTACGGCGATTGACCTCCTACCTCTTCCGCTACACGAGCAAGTGAACATGGACATCGACAAGCGAGCACAATACATGAAAAAACTCCATGAAGACACAAGGGCAACGATCGAGCAACAAGTTCTTCGTCAAGCCACAAGACTAAACTTGAAGAAAAAAGCACAGATCTTCAATGAAGGCGACCTAGTGTGGTTACACCTTCGCAAGGACCGCTTCCCTCAAGAAAGAAACTCCAAGCTCAAGCCCCGAGGTGATGGTCCCTTCAAGGTCCTCAAGCGCATCAACGACAACGCCTACATCGTCGACATACCAACATCCAAGTACTTGGTGAGCAACACGTTCAATGTGTCCGACCTCTCACCATACCATGGAGATGAGGAGAACATCGAGTCGAGGACGACTCTTTCCCAAGGGGGGGGGGGGGAGATGATGCAGCCCCACCCAAGGTCGACACTACATCAAGACCGACAAGCCCTCCTCGTGGTCCAATGACACGAGCTCGAGCCCAAGCACTACGCCAAGAGGTGAATTCGCTCCTCTCTACCTATGACTTTGACACCCCCTTGGATGGCTTGCTACTTCATGCAAATACCCTATGTTCAATCAGGTACATCGACCAAGACACAAGCCATGGAGACCAAGACGTTGGAGAGAGAGCTGGAAACGATGAAGATGGAGCTACAGCTGATGAGGCCTAAGGCCCCGTGTGTTGCCCGATCTCACGAATTGACCGAGGGAAAGGCGGGGGAGAGGAAGAACACGAAGAACACGGCGATGAACACGATGAACACACGCAAACACACACCAACCCGATACAATTCCGGTTTACTCCCGATAGCCCGAACCACTATCCCGATAGAATCTCTCAAGGGAGAGACACGCGGTAGAATCCCCGAGAGGAAGATCGGTATACGATCGGTGGAATCACACGAGTGAGAGACCGGTGGTAGAATCACAAGTGTGAGAGACTAATCATATAAGGAGTGCCTTGTACAATAGATTTGGGTAAATCTAAGGAGGGGGTTTCCCTAATCCCAAAGGGATGGTGGAGGCATGAGCCTAGTTCTCTCAAGTTCAACTCTTTTCTAATGAAGGGGGAGGTGGGAGCCTATATATAGGGAGCCACTAAGGAGGGGTAGTTTAGGCATACAAGGGGGGTACATGGGACTTGGCCCGAATTGACTTGGACGCATAGGGGGCGGATTGTCCGGCCTTAGTGGGGCGGATAATCCGAGCAGTCGTGCTTCATGCGCCATCTCTTCTTGGCGACCTCGGGCGCTCTTCTTCCTTCTTCTCTTCCATGCCTCCGTGACCTCGGCCTTGAGTGTGGTTCTTGTCGTTGATGTACATGATGCGGTGGAGACCGAAGGTCGCCCCGTATCATCTCCCCCCACTTGAAAAAGAGTCGTCCTCGACGATAAATCTTCATGAATGTGTAGAGGAGGTAGATGACACCAACGCTTGAATCTCCACTTGAAACTCATGTACCCTATCAATAGCACAAGAGAAGCAAGAGAACACTCAAAGCGTAGCCAATGTTCAATGTATTTAGGAAGAGGGCGCAAGTAGAAGGAGGTCACCTTATCAAAGTGTCGGTGTGCTCTCATTGAGAGATCTTGTGTAGTGGAAGTGTGCGGGCAAAACCACTCATTGGAACTCACTTGTATCATGCTCTCAAGAGCTCTTTTTGTCAACTCGTGCTCAATCGAGGTTGACATTGGAGTTTGGGTACCTACACACATGTTAGACAACAAGAACAACGTGTGTGCATGGTATATGAACACATCATCCATCATGATGCGCCATTTCTTTTGCACATCACCATTAGCGGTAAGCAAGATATTATAGTACACATGGTGAATATGCGAGGAAAACTTCGGAACGTGATCAACATGGATATATGCAAAGTCTCCAAAATTTGAGAGAGCTATGGGGGCAATCTCATTTACAAGCATATTAACACTATTGCAAGCCAAGCATTGGAAAGAGAAATTGTTCATCATTTTGGTTGCATTAATGGGAGAATATTGCAAGCATGTAGCACAAAACATGTTGAACATTTGATCATTGTTATCGACAAACCTAGGGAAAGAGAAATTGTTCGGCAAGGTTGTCACAACACAAGCATTATCATCATCATTGCAAGCAACACATGGGAAAGAGAAATTGTTCGACATATTGCAAGCAATAGGATAGAAATCGAAACACTCATAGCATGGCATGGTCAATGTGTCACAAGCAACTACTTCCACATGATCAAGAATTGTGGCATCACAAGTATCACAAGGGAAAGTGAAAGAAGCATATGACATAGCAATATGATCATCCAGATCATGCATGCACTCATCAATCTTCATGTCCACTAGTGGGATCATGGCATCATCAACACCCATATACATACCTTTGTAGTCCCGCTCATATGAGGTAGGTGTTGTGGAAGTGGTAGGCTCCATGTGGCCTCCATGTTCATCTTCAATCAAGCATGGTGTGATATCATCATCTTCATGCACCATGTACATCTTCTCCATGATCGGCGTCTCGTCATCCATGGAACCTAATGAGACACAAGGAAACACACTAGAGGTAGAGGGTAAGATGTTAGAATTGAAAATGGCCTCACATGACCTATCCACTACCACTCTCATCTCACTTGGTGTATCACTCATGCTCTCGAAGTGGATGCACTCAAGCTCACATATAGTGGAATCACTCATCTCATATATAGTGGAGTCGCTCATCTCACATATAGTGGAGTTCCTCATCTCCATGGCAATGGCGTCGTCGATGTCCGAGCAACCTAGCAAAGAGGAAGACAACACAAGAGGGGAAGAGGTTAAGTTGTTAGAAATCAAAGTGTCCTCACTCAACTCATGGGGTGTGTCACTCTTGCTCTCAAGGTGTTTGATGTATGCGTTGCACTCGGCTTTATCTTTGGGTGTCATTTGGGCTTCTCGAGCATCTAGCTCGGCGAAGTATGCTCTCATCTCGGCTTGTTCTTGTGGGGTCATCATGTATATCTCACTAGGATAGGTGTATATGTATGGTGGAAGGAAAAACTACACAAGTATCTCACCTATCAAGAAAGTATCGGAAAAGTGGTTCAAGTCAAGAGCAAAGCCAAAATGTATCGGGGTTACTCACACACACACTCAAAGCACACGCAAAAGGCTAAGAACTCTATATGTGGTGGGTAAGGGGTGGATAGCAAACGAAAAGATCAACGGAAAAGTCTATTGTCAAATGTGGGTAAGATCCAAAGTCAAATGTCAAAAGTGGTGATCTATGTCAAGGAAACACGGAAACACACACAAGGAAGAACAATGGGGTTAGCGCGACCAAGGAAGTGAGCAAGCGGTAAAGATGGTCCTAACGAAGACTATATGCTCGGTGTCACGCCAACACAAGAGAGACCGTAGCTTGGTTGCACAAGATAGAAGCAACAAGATTTGCACAAGGGCCACTCTTCTCTTATCTCTCTTAGTGCTCACAAACTTTGCACTTCTTTGTATCGGTGGACACACACTCTTTTTCTATTCCTTTTTCTTTTTCTCTTTTTTTTCACTTTTTTTTTCTCTATGCTTAGAAGCTTTATTTTTCTCTATGTATATGTCACACTTTTTCTTCTTTTGTGTATCGTTCTCACCGAGCTTGCTTCGGAGCTTTGCTCAACACAACGCACACACACACCCTCTCACGGTCGTGACACTTGTGCAATGCTTCGCAACACTCGGAAAGCCACTCTCAATGGGATAGGTACACAAAGAAAGAAACGGGGCTACAAGGGGTGAGGGGTGCAAGTTATACCTATTGACGTTAGGCGGTGTCAAGCACACGAACTTGCGATGGCGAAGTGGTGGTGACGATGGTGTCGAAGATGCGCCGGAATCTGGGGTGCCGATACCGTTGTCGCGGTGTTGATGTAGGCGCGGAAGCGGTTCTCACGGTCCAAGGGCACTCCAAAACGGAAACCGGGCAAATTAAGTCAATGCCCGAAAAGTAGGGTCAAAACGAGCGGTCAAAAGTTGGTGTCCAAAAATCGTCAAAAATTAGACGTAGACTATGTAGAGTCGTTGGAGGGTGTTGTTAAAGTTTGGAGTCAAACGGGCGCCGGAAAGTTGTCAAAATTTGGAGCAAAAAGCGGAGTCAAAACTGACTAAAACTGGTCAGAGGCCGGTTCAACCGGGTCTGGGGCCGGCTCATCCGGTTTGAACCGGATTCTGGACCGAATGCTGACCGGGTGAGCCCCTGGACTGCGCCCCGGATGGCACCGGTCTGTGATCCGGTTTCAACCGGGCCAGCCGGCGTGCTGCTCGGTTTGCTCCGGTCAAAGGAATCGAGCGCTGGAGGTGGGCTTGCTAGCGGATGGTGCGGCGGCGCGTGGTGCGTGGATGGACCAGGCAGCTGAGAAGGGATGCTGGGCGGGGGCGGCCTTGGTGGCCTGAGGCGCTTGTTGCGGGCGCTCGCTGGATGGAGATGGGCCTGGGGCGGAGCGGCGTGGGGTGGGCCAAGGCGGGCGGCCGGTGCCTGGCAGGGGCGCTTGCGCGCGCAGTCGATGCGCAGCCGTGGCCGGGATGAGGCGAGCTGGGCGCGGGGCGGGCCAGGCGGTGGAGTGCGTTGCTGCTGCTGCTTGGCGCTGGGCGAGCGGAAGGACGTGGTGCTCCTGGCGATTTGGCGCGGGGCAAGCTGAATGGAGGAAGTGCTGGTTGGGGACGGGCCACTAACGCTGGGAAGAAGCTGTTCTTCCCAGTTCTGCACGGAAACTGAGCAGAAATCCTCAGATTTGAGCCAAAATTGATGGAATTGATCAAAGAAAATATGAGGGAATGATAGATCAGCACAAATAACAACAGATCTGTGGATCAAAACCACAAAAAACGCAACAAATCCGGAGATCAATTTTCGAGCTATTTTTTGGGGTAATTTTTTGGGAAATTTTTGGGCGAAAATTGGCGAAATTTGGGGGTCAAATTCGTGGCAACCTTTGCTCTGGTACCATATGATGAGGCCTAAGGCCCCGTGTGTTGCCCGATCTCACGAATTGACCGAGGGAAAGGCGGGGGAGAGGAAGAACACGAAGAACACGGCGATGAACACGATGAACACACGCAAACACACACCAACCCGATACAATTCCGGTTTACTCCCGATAGCCCGAACCACTATCCCGATAGAATCTCTCAAGGGAGAGACACGCGGTAGAATCCCCGAGAGGAAGATCGGTATACGATCGGTGGAATCACACGAGTGAGAGACCGGTGGTAGAATCACAAGTGTGAGAGACTAATCATATAAGGAGTGCCTTGTACAATAGATTTGGGTAAATCTAAGGAGGGGGTTTCCCTAATCCCAAAGGGATGGTGGAGGCATGAGCCTAGTTCTCTCAAGTTCAACTCTTTTCTAATGAAGGGGGAGGTGGGAGCCTATATATAGGGAGCCACTAAGGAGGGGTAGTTTAGGCATACAAGGGGGGTACATGGGACTTGGCCCGAATTGACTTGGACGCATAGGGGGCGGATTGTCCGGCCTTAGTGGGGCGGATAATCCGAGCAGTCGTGCTTCATGCGCCATCTCTTCTTGGCGACCTCGGGCGCTCTTCTTCCTTCTTCTCTTCCATGCCTCCGTGACCTCGGCCTTGAGTGTGGTTCTTGTCGTTGATGTACATGATGCGGTGGAGACCGAAGGTCGCCCCGTATCAACAGCGCCCAGGCCGGAACTTCCGCCCCCCAGGACCGGAACTTCCGGCCAGATTCCTCCAAGATGCCCCCAAGATGCCCTCCAGCGCGCAGGAAAAAGCATCGGACCGGAACTTCCGCCCCGAGGGACCGGAACTTCCGCCCGGTCGGAACTTCCGCCCAAGTTCCGCCCAAGTTCCGAAAGTCCGTCAAAACGCCCCTGGATGTTACTGCAAGGAAACGGGCTAATTTCGGAACTTGGCCGGAACTTGGCCGGAACTTCCGGCCTGGCCGGAACTTCCGGCCCCCAGGACCGGAACTTCCGCCCAAGATGACCGGAACTTCCGCCACCGCGAACTTCAGCACAGCACTACTTTTCAGCGTGTAACTTAACTCTTCGCCCCCTACCTATAAATAGCCTAGTTGGCTCAGATCTGAGATTAGACTTGATTTGAAAGAAAACCTGAGCTTAGCTCACCCTTGTGGGAACCCTACCTAGATCTATGATCTTGTATCCCCACCCGGGCTCCTTATCAACTCGTGAAGATCTCTTTGGCGACTTCTACCGATTGTTTGATCTTTTGCTTGCACTTCTACCTTATTTGGTCTTTTGCTTGCACTTCTATCAAGCCTTCCGGTCTTTCCGCCCTTCCAGATCTCCCGAGCTTTGATTTGTCGATCTCTTTGCGGGACTTCTACCGGAAGGTCTTTTCCTGCAATCTCTATCGAGTTGGTGTTTCGAGCCAACGAGGGAAAACTCGAATTGTGTGTGTGTGTGTTGTATCCCCGCGTTTCCCCCACGTGTTCATCGCGTTCATCCACCTACCCCCACGTATCCATTCAAATCCGTGAAGATCGGGCACATTCCCGGGCTTAGCCCATATCATAATTCCTACCTGAAATCGAGAACAAGTAAGAACTAAAGATGCAATCAGAATATTGCGGATATAGATGAAAGCTTTATTGAAAAGGTGGGATTCCGAATAGTCGGTCTTGTTCTGGGCGTTGGCCTCAAAAGAAGTACACGAGAGTTGCAGCAATGGCTAACTTTTAATCTAATCAAAATCCGAGTCTAAACGTGACGGCTATGGAGGTATTTAAAGGAGGGAAAGGTGGGGTTTCGACCAGCCATACGTATGGTGGTCGAACCAAACCCTAGAAGGCCTTTCCCCCTTCAATACGGACTCTAAAAAGTGGCTGACTTAATTCCTGCGAAAATGACATGGGCCTGGCCCAAAACTAAAGGTGACGCAGCACCATATTATGGTATGGACGAAATTATGAAGTGGAGAACTCTATATTTCGTCCAAGTCTTCATCTCTTCTTATGGTGGCTTCAAAGTTCTGAAATCTCCACTTGTGGCGTCATCTTCAATCCTCAAGTGCTTGCTGCCATCTCCTCCATGCGTGATCATGCTCCAATACTTGTCCTCCTCATCCATGCTAGGTCCATCATTCCTAAGAGTAACAAACATATCTGATTTAGGCAGCATCATATTCTCATGTATATGAGGAATAGTTCCAAGAAACGAAAGTACCTGATAGTTAAGTTGTTTGGCACGAGCTCGAGTGATTGGTCCTTGTATTTGTGTGGCTGTAGGTACAGCGGTTGTATCAATAGATGGGATGTCCTCATCATTCCCCCCTTCTTGAATTGAAGTCATCCTCGACGCAAGCTCATCTTCTTCACCAAAGTAAGGCTTCAAATCTGCAATATTAAATGTAGGACTTACCGGACCCAATTCTGTAGGAAGCTCAAGTTTATATGCATTATCATTTATTTTCTCTAACACCTTAAAAGGACCAGCGGCACGAGGCATTAACTTAGACTTGCGCAATGCAGGAAAACGATCTTTGCGCAAATGTAACCAAACAAGATCACCAACATCAAACACAACATGCTTTCTTCCTCTATCCCCAGCAATTTTATACTTAGCATTCATGCGTTCTATGTTGTCTTCAGTAGTCTCATGCAATTTTAATATCAATTCAGCATGTTGTGTAGCATCCAAATCATTTTGCACCGAAGATGGTAAAGGCAATAAATCAATAGGTGCACGTGGAACAAAACCATACACAATCTCAAAAGGGCACATCTTAGTGGTAGAATGCAGCGAACGATTGTAAGCAAATTCAATATGAGGCAAACACTCTTCCCACAATTTTATGTTCTTCTTCAAAACAGCCCGCAGCATAGGAGACAATGTTCTATTTACTACTTCAGTTTATCCATCAGTTTGGGGATGACATGTAGTACTAAACAGCAATTTAGTCCCCAACTTAGCCCATAAACATCTCCAAAAGTGGCTAAGAAATTTAGTATCACGATCAGAAACAATAGTATTTGGCACACCATGTAAACGCACAATTTCACGAAAGAACAAATTAGCAACATGTGTAGCATCATCAGTTTTGTGACATGGAATAAAGTGTGCCATCTTCGAAAACCTATCCACAACAACAAAGATACTATCCCTCCCCTTCTGTGTACAAGGCAAACCCAAAACGAAATCCATAGAAATATCCTCCCAAGGTACACTAGGAACAGGAAGAGGCATATATAAACCATGTGGATTAAGTCGAGACTTAGCTTTTTGACATGTAGTGCAGCGTGCCACAAATCTCTCAACATCTCGACGCATACGTGGCCAAAAGAAGTGTGCAACAAGTACATCCTCCGTCTTCTTCACACCAAAGTGACCCATCAATCCTCCTCCATGCGCCTCCTGCAACAACAAAAGACGAACGGAACTATCTGGGATGCATAGCTTGTTAGCACGGAACACAAATCCATCATTGATGACGAATTTGTTCCATGTTCTACCATCTTTACAATTCAGCAACACATCTTTAAAATCAGCATCATGCAAGTATTGTTCCTTTATGGTTTCTAATCCAAAAATCTTGAAGTCAAGTTGAGATAGCATAGTATAACGGCGCGACAAAGCATCAGCAATAACATTATCTTTACCCTTTTTGTGTTTGATAACATAAGGAAAAGACCCAATAAACTCAACCCACTTTGCATGGCGGCGATTCAACTTAGCTTGACTACGAATATGCTTCAAAGATTCATGATCAGAATGTATAACAAATTCTTTAGGCCATAAATAATGTTGCCAAGTTTCTAATGTCCGAACCAGCGCATATAATTCTTTATCATAAGTAGAATAGTTCAGACTAGGCCCACTCAATTTTTCACTAAAATATGCAACAGGTTTGCCCTCTTGTAATAACACACCTCCTAAACCAATTCCACTAGCATCACATTCAAGCTCAAATGTCTTATTGAAATCAGGAAGTTGGAGTAATGGAGCATGTGTTAACTTATCTTTCAGTATCATGAAGGCGTCTTGTTGTGCATCGCCCCACACAAAGGGCACATCCTTCTTTGTAAGCTCATTTAGCGGCGCAGCAATGGATCCAAAATCTTTCACAAAGCGCCTATAGAAACCAGCGAGGCCAAGAAAACTCCTCACTTGTGTGACCGTCTTTGGCTGCGGCCAACTCTCAATTGCCTCAATCTTGGCTGGATCAACTTCAATTCCCTGCGCAGTAACAACATAGCCAAGAAACGCAACTCGATTGGTGCAAAAGGTGCACTTCTCAAGATTACCATACAAACGTGCATCACGTAAAGCATTGAAAACAGCACGTAAATGATCCAAATGTTGCTCCAAAGATTTGCTATAAATCAGAATATCATCAAAGTATACCACCACAAAACGTCCAATAAAAGCACGTAAAACTTCGTTCATCAGTCTCATGAAAGTACTAGGTGCATTAGTTAAACCAAAAGGCATTACTAACCACTCATATAAACCGAACTTAGTTTTAAACGCTGATTTCCATTCATCTCCTAATTGCATACGAATCTGGTGCTAACCACTACGCAAATCAACTTTAGAGAACATAATAGAACCACTCAATTCATCAAGCATATCATCTAAACGAGGTATAGGATGACGGTAACGAATGGTAATATTATTAATAGATCTACAATCAGTACACAAGCGTGAAGAACCATCCTTCTTAGGTACCAAGATAATAGGAACGGCACATGGGCTAAGAGACTCACGAATGTAACCCTTATCTTGGAGAACCTGAATTTGTCACTGAATCTCTTTGGTTTCTTCAGGATTGGTACGATATGGCGCACGGTTGGGCAGCGAAGCACCTGGAATCAATTCAATCTGGTGTTCTATCCCACGGATAGGTGGTAGTCCAGGTGGTACATCTTGTGGGAACACATCAATGAACTCCTGCAAAAGGTTAGCAACCGCAGGTGGCAAAGAAGGAGGCATATCCTCAAATGAAAACAGAACTTCTTTGCAAATAATAGCATAGCATTGAGTAGTGTTCACATCAAGTTCAGCAATATCAGATTTGCTAGCAAGCAAACAAGGATTTTTCAAACGAATTTCAGTGGCATGGTTTGAATCAGATTTAGTATTAATCTTATGTGGCACAAAATCTGCAGCAACAATCTGATTCTCACTCTTATGTTTCTCCTCGTTTTTTACTCTACTAGCTCTAGCAAGATCATCTTTTAGTATTTGTTCAGGAGTCATAGGTTTGAGACCAATTTTCTTTCCATCATGCATAAGAGAATACTGATTAGTTTTACCATTATGAACAGATTCTCTATCAAATTGCCAAGGCCTACCAAGTAACAAAGAACAAGCTTGCATAGGCACAACATCACAATCCACAAAATCAGAATATGTACCAATAGTAAAATGCACACGTGTAGTTCTTGTTACCTTGAGCTTCCGAGAGCTCTCAAACCATTGAATGTAGTATGGATGAGTGCGCTGTCTTGTAGGGAGAGAAAGCTTCTCCACCATGTCAACGCTAGCCAAATTATTGCAGCTCCCTCCATCAATGATGATCCTTATAGCTCGTTCTTTGACAACGCCTCTTGTTTGGAACAGATTGTGGCGTAGATCATGCTCAGCTTTGCTCAATTGCACGCTCAACACACGCTGTGCAACTAAGCTCCTGTACTGATCAGCAGTGTCAGCTTCCATTACCTCCATCTCTCTCTCAGAATCAGAATTGGTACCATCACGTGCAGCAATAAGGGCCAATGTATCTTCATCAAAGTCACTGGCAGAATCATATTCGCCATCTTCACGCACCAACATCACACGCTTGGTTCTGCATTCTCTCTCTATGTGTCCAAAACCCAAGCATTTGCGACATTGTATGTCGCGCGTCTTCCCCGTGGAGGCCATCGAAGATGAACTCCGAGGGGGACCAGCAGATGGTGGTGAAGTAGCAGCCGGTGGTGCTCGTGATGCAGGCGCGGTGTACTTGGAGGTAGAATGATGCGGGGTGGCTTTTGGACACCTCCGCTTCAAGACCGACAAGTGCATCCCCGCCTATCATCGACGCTACACCATGGCCAAGGAGTCCCCCAAGTGGACCAACAACACAAAACCCCGCCATATAATGTCAAGGTGAACTCCTTCCTCTCTATGGTCGATCTCAACACCAACTTGAATGGCATGCTACCTCATGCCCATCATCATGATGTCTATAGGTGCCGACGTCGACAAGGACCAAGAGAGAAGGAACCCCCATGGTGCATGGAAGAAGGAAGAAGAAGAAGGGAAGAAGAAGAGAAGGAAGAGGAAGAAGAGGAGGGAGGAACAGGCCGGCCAGCCCAGAGGCCGGTCAGACCCCTGACCGGACAGGCCGGCGAGAGGCCGGTCGGGGACCACAGACCGGGCGCACCCAGGCATCGTACCGGAGACCAACCGGACGGAAATCTGCGAGGTTTCCGGTTTGCGACCGGTCGACCGGACCCGTGACCGGACCACCCGGTCCACAGCCCGGTCTGACCGGCCCCAAACCGGATCCGTCGGGTTTGACCCACCCACTTGTACCTTTTCGACCCAGGTCGCCTTGTATGCCTATAAAAGACCCCAGCTCGCCCCCATAGCTGGTTAGACAAGATTTAGGCTTAAACATGACTTTGAGCTTTGTCTCCCTAGGGTTTCATCCCCTTTGTATCAAGGCACCCCATGTTGGATGATTGGATCTATGTGAGTGAGATTCTAGTGTAGCCCACTCTCTCTCCCTCACCTACCTCCATCCTCAACACCGATCTCTCACTCCGGGATTCTACCTCGAGTCTCTCCCGTGGTGATTCTATTTGATGCGGGGTGGCCTTCGGACACCTCCTCACACAGACCAACAAGTCCCCCAAGCGGACCAATGACAAGGGCTCGAGCCAAAGCGATACATGACAAGGTGAACTCGCTCCTCACCACCCTTGACCTTGATACCCCTTTGGATGGATTGCTACCTCATGCCGACGTGCTATGTGTCATTAGGTACAAGGCGCACCAAGACCCCTGATGCGGGGTGGCCTTCGGACACCTCCTCACCAAGACCAACAAGTCCCCCAAGCGGACCAATGACAAGGGCTCGAGCTAAAGCTCTACATGACAAGGTGAACTCGCTCCTCACTACCCTCGACCTTGATACCCCATTGGATGGAATGCTACCTCATGCCGAAACCCTTTGTATTATTAGGTACGTGGAGCATCAAGACCCCGCAGAGGAAGGTACGCCATGGTCGAGGGAAGGAGAGGAGCAGCTGGCCGAGAAGATGCCCCAGAAGCTGGACCCGATGCTGTACAAGAAAGAAGGAGAAGAAGGGCTTCAGCCGGAGGCCTTCACCCAGGACCGGCACTGCCGGCCTCGGCCTCCGACGCTTGCCGGCCGGCGGCTGCTGCCGGCCCAGGCTCAGCGGCACTGCCGGCCACACCGGCACTGCCGGCCAATCCTCACCGGCACTGCCGGCCCCGCCCCTGTTGACTTAATCTCAACCGTTGATTTCACATCTATGGACCAAGATAATTTATGTAATGCCGATTTTACCCCTGTACGAATCTGGACTTATAAGTACCTCACCCCTTCCTCCAGATTAGGGTTAGACTTGTTTAGAACTCAAACCTACCTTTGAGCTTAGTCTCCCTTGGGTATCATCCCTCTGTAATCAAGGCACCTTGGTTGTTGACTTTGATCTTGTTGAGTGAGATTCTAGTACTTGTTACTCTCTCTCCCTCACCAAGCTCATCCTCTCCAATCCCAATCTCTCTCCGGGAATTCTGCCTCGTGCCTCTTCCACGGAGATTCTATTGGCGTGGTCCATCGAGCCACGGAGGTAAGCATCGGGTGTATCGGGTTGGTGTGCGTGCGTGAGTCTCGGAGTTCATCGTGTTCTTCGTCCCCCTCGCGTTTTCCCATCTCTCCCGCTTGGTTTCGAAGTCAATCCGCAAGATCGGGCCACACACGGGGTCTTAAACCACATCATATGGTATCAGCAGCCTTTGGTTCCCGCGGATTTGACCCTCCACCCACCCGATTTCGTTTCTAGAAAAATTTTCCAAAAAAAATAGCCCTAAATTGCCTTTTGACCGATCTGTGATTTGGTTGCGTTTTGAGTGGTTTTGATCCATGGATTTCGTGCTCCTCTGGTTGATCTACGTTTTCCCCACTTTCTAGACGTCAATTCCATCGATTTTGGTCGATTTGGTCGATTTTGGTCCGCATCTCGCGAAGAACAGTTCGAGCTGTTCATCAGGGACCGGCACTGCCGCCCCGTCCAGGCCGGCACTACCGCCGAGGCCGGCACTGCCGCCACGTCCAGGCCGGCACTGCCGTCGAGGCCGGCACTGCCGCCAAGTCTAGGCCGGCACTGCCGCCCAGAGCAAACAATCTCGCCAGCTCCATTTTCGACCACATTTTTACCTTTGTGTTTGCTAGTTCTGGTTTGAGTGCCTTTTGTGTAACACTAACCCGCAGCGACGACGCAAGCGAAGACACTCTCGGCACCCCAACTTGCAAACGTACTCTTGATCCTTCCACCATATTGCAAGTTGCGTGATCATCACCGCCTACGCCACATCTAGGTATAACTTGCAACTCCTCGTTCCTTTTGCGATCCAACCCTCCCCGAGCATTGCTTGTTTAGTGTTGCGAGACACTGCACGTGGCCCCACATTGTGAGGTGTGTGTGTCGTGTTGAGTAAAGCATCCAAGCAAACACTCGTGTGGCAAGATAGCAAAAGCGAGGCTAACGCTAACATAGTGCGTGCAAAAGCCCCCCAAAAAAAAACACAAAAAGAGTGCGAGTAGCACCATACATCCATACATCCATACACCCATACACCCATACATACAAAAGTGTCCACGTGCCACCAAACATACAAACGAGTGCAAGTGCCACCATACACGAAAGAGAAAAAGCTTTTAAGCAAAGAGAGAGAAGAGAAGAGAGGCCGCGTGTGAATCTTGTTGTCTCTTCGTTGCAACCAAAGCTTTGGCTCTCCTTGTGTTATTGCGACACCGAGCACTTATACATACACTTTTCCGCTCATTCCTTGGTCGCACTAACCCCGCTTATCTCGTGTGTGTGTTCCACAACTTTTCCGTGTTTTCGTGATCACCATTTGGACATTTAATTTTTGGACCTTACCCACTTTTAACAACATACTCGATCTTGGATTTGTCTTTTGGCTTTCCACAACACTCGCCTAACACCATATTTGCTAGCTTTTGCGTGTGGTTTTGCGTGTGTTCCCGATACACTTGATCTTGCTTTCGGCTTGGTGGATTGCCTCAATACCATCTTACCTTGGTAAGAGTGCGAGGTAGTCTCCTTCCACTAACATACACAATATAGTTCTTGTCTTGCTATCATGGATAGGAACGGAGACGAAACAAGGGATGGAGAAGTCCTCCGGAACACCGAGAGGTTGGCTACTCAACACAACCTATGGACTCAACGCCAAGAGTTCAAGGAGCAACTATCACTCTTCGAGACCCGCATCGACGAACAATATGAAGAAGTGGCTCACAACTTCTCCACGGTGAACCAAGACTTGGCTCTCCTCCGTGAAGCTACGGACAACTTGAATGGCCAAATGGCGGCCAATGATGCGAACATGGAGCGACGCATGGATAACCTCGAGCGCGCCATCACCAACTTGGGTCGTCATCGCCGACACCGCTCTACTTCATCATCATCAAGCTCGTCACAAGATTACTATCCTCATGGCCACCGTTCGTCATCAAGCTCCTCCTCAAGGCATGAAGACCATCCTCGTCCTCATCGACCACATGCTCGTCAAGAAGACTCTCGCTCTAACTCAAGGAGAGGTGAATTCCATCGCCATGCTCGTCCTCATGAACGACCTCCACAAGAACAAGTTCCTCACCAAGATCGTCATCAAGCGGCTCGCCATGCCCACCATGGGCGTGACGACCAACCCCACGACAACGTCTTCCACAACATGGCGCCACATGGTGATGCTCCCGCCCAAGGTCGTCAAGAGCAACCAAGGCGTGATCTCCGCAATCATCCTCGCCATGACCAACGTGGAAGAGGAGACCCACAACATGATCAAGATGAGAGGGCCATCCTTGGACATCGCCAACAACCTCGCCAAGACCCTCAACAACATCCTCCACGTGAACCAAGTGAAGCAAGTGTTCAACTCCACCGCCAACCCAATGCTATGGTTGGACGTGAAAGACCTCCTCTACCACCTCAAGCCGCAAGAGATGAAGGCAACCGTCCTCGCCGCCGCAACTTGGAAGATGAAGAGAATATGTATGGCAAACTCAAGTTCAACATGCCCAAGTTCAAGGGTGAAGACGACGCCGAGGCCTACCTCTCATGGGCACTCAAGGTGGACAAGATCTTCCGCATCCACAACTACTCCGGAGCCAAGAAAGTGGCCATGGCATCGCTTGAGTTTGAAGACTATGCCAACACTTGGTGGGAGCAAGTCCTCACTCTAAGGGAAGAAAAGGGTGAACCTCCAATTGACACTTGGGAAGAGATGAAGGAAGAGATGCATGCTCGCTTTGTACCAACCCACTATGAGACCGACCTCTTCAACAAGCTCCAAAAGTTGAAGCAAGGCACCAAGACCGTTGAGGAATTCTTCAAGGAGATGGAGTTGACTATGATGCGAGCTAACATACAAGAATCCGAGCAACAAACCATCGCTCGTTTCTTCAATGGCCTCAACTATCCCATCAAGCGAATTGTGGAGTTCCAACCTTATTCCAACATGGTTGAGTTGGTGCACCAAGCCTCCAAGGCCGAGCGCCAAGTGAATGAGGACCTCAAGTACTCCAAGTCCAAGTCATACTTCGCCTCCAAGTTCGCGACAACAACACCTCCTTCAACAAGTGTCAAGCCTACCGCATCCTCTACAACATCCAAGCAACCGACTATCCAAAGTCGCATGAAGCAAACGGTGTCCTCCACCGCCTCCTCCAAGGCCTCTACGGGACCCTCCAATGTCACTTGCTTCAAGTGTGGCACCCAAGGCCACAAGTCCTTTGAGTGCAAGAACACCAAGGTCATGATCACTATGGAGAATGGTGACATAGAGACTCTAAGTGAAGGTGAATATGAAGCCCTAGTGCAAGCCGCCGTTGCTAATGAGGAAGACTATGATGAAGAAAGTGGAGAAGACCCTCTCTTATGCACACATGATCCAAGCCCTTCTCTTGTGGTCACTCGAGTGCTCACCACTCAACCCCAAGCTATGGAAGACCAAAGATGCAACATCTTCCAAACGCGTGCCGGCATTGGTGGCAAGTCAATCAAGGTCATCATCGATGGTGGGAGTTGCCACAACTTGGCAAGCACCGAGCTATGTGAGAAGCTCAACCTCACGCTTCGCAAACATCCTCATCCATACCATGTCCAATGGTTGAGTGACAAGGGCAATGTCAAGATTCAAAACACCGTCACCGTCAACTTCAAGATAGGACCCTATGAAGACACCGTCGAGTGTGATGTAGTGCCTATGACCGTGTGCCACATGTTGCTTGGCCGCCCATGGCAATTTGACAAGAAGGCCATACATGATGGTTTCTCCAATGCATACACCTTCAAGGTCAAGGACAAGAAGTTCGAGCTTCGACCAATGACTCCTAGCCAAATCATCGCCGACAATGCGAAGGCTTTAGCGAGGGCACAACACCACATCCACCATAGTGAGTTGAGAGGAGAGGGAGCTACCCACCAAAAAGAGAGTGAGCACCACCACCCACATATGAGTGAGAGAAAGAGTGTCCTCCTAGCCACCAAAAGCGAGTGGAGAGAAGTGAAAGACAACCCATCCACCACCATACACTACGTGCTCATTTGCAAGGGCCTCTCGTCGGAGACTAATGACTTAACCAACATTCCTTCGTCTTTGTTGTCTCTTTTAAAGGAGTTTCAAGACGTCTTCCCCGACGAGCTCCCTCATGGACTACCACCGCTTCGGGGCATCGAGCATCGCATCGACCTCATACCCGGCGCTCCCCTGCCAAACCGCGCCGCTTACCGCACCAACCCCGATGATACCAAGGAGATCCAACGCCAAATTCAAGACCTCCTCGCTAAAGGGTATGTCCGAGAAAGCCTTAGCCCTTGTGCCGTTCCCGTTATTCTTGTGCCTAAACCGGATGAGACGCAACGGATGTGTATGGATTGCCGCCCTATCAATGCCATTACCGTCCGTTATCGACATCCCATTCCGCGTTTAGATGACATGCTTGATGAATTGAGTGGTGCCACCATTTTCTCTAAGATTGATTTGCGTAGTGGCTACCACCAAATTCGCATGGCAATTGGTGATGAATGGAAGACGGCATTCAAGACCAAGCTTGGTCTCTATGAATGGCTCGTCATGCCGTTTGGTCTTTCCAATGCTCCTTCCACTTTCATGCGTCTTATGAATCACATTTTGCGACCTCTCATTGGCAAGAGCGTGGTTGTCTACTTTGATGATATTCTCATCTATAGCAAAAATCTCGAGGACCATGTTCAACATGTGAGAGAAGTCTTATGCATCTTGCGCCACGAGAAGCTCTTTGCCAACCTTCCAAAATGCCATTTCGCTCAAAACAAATTGGTTTTTCTTGGTTTTGTGGTTTCCGCCAACGGGATTGAAGTTGATTCTTCCAAGGTTGAGGCCATCCACAATTGGCCCACTCCCACAAATGTTGGTCAAGTTAGAAGCTTCCATGGACTTGCCGGATTTTACCGCCGTTTTGTGAAAGATTTCAGCACCATTGCTTGCCCTTTAAACGAGCTTACAAAAAAGAATGTTCCGTTCGTTTGGGGCAAAGCACAACAAAAAGCTTTTGATGAATTGAAAAAGAGACTCACCGAGGCACCACTACTTGCTCTTCCCGATTTTGCTAAAACATTTGAGATAGAATGTGACGCGAGTGGCCTTGGCATCGGTGGTGTTCTCATGCAAAATGGAAAACCCGTGGCATACTATAGCGAGAAGTTGGATGGCGCACGCCTCAACTATCCTATATATGACAAGGAGCTTTATGCTTTGGTTCGTGTTCTTGAAGTTTGGCAACACTACCTTTGGCCAAAAGAGTTTGTTATCCATTCGGATCATGAGTCCTTGAAGTATTTGAAAAGTCAACACAATTTAAACAAGATACATGCTAAGTGGGTTGAGTTCATAGAGTCCTTCCCTTATGTTATCAAATACAAAAAGGGCAAGGAAAATGTGGTTGCGGATGCACTTTCCCGCAAGATTACTCTTCTACTCACCCGCTTGGAGTTTCACATTTTGGGTCTTGAGGAGATCAAAGAACTTTACCCTTCCGACGTTTTCTTTGGACCAATCTTTGCCAAGTGTTCCGTTGACCGCGGATTTGATGATTTCTATTTGCATGATGGCTACTTGTTTAAAGCTAACAAAATTTGCATTCCCGAGTCTTCTCTTCGTAAGTTGCTTTTGCAAGAGTCACATGGAGGTGGTCTCATGGGTCACTTTGGTCGAGAGAAGACATATGCCATGCTCTCAACCCACTACTATTGGCCAAGAATGTACCGCGACGTGGAACGCCTTTGCCGCCGGTGTACAACATGCTTACAAGCTAAGTCTACTTCCAATCCCTATGGTCTTTACATGCCTTTACCCATTCCATATGCACCTTGGTCGGACATAAGCATGGACTTTGTACTTGGCTTACCACGCACAAAACACGGTCATGACTCAATATTTGTGGTAGTGGATAGGTTCTCTAAAATGGCTCATTTCATACCATGCCATAAGAGCGATGATGCTTCACACATTGCTTCATTATTTTTCAGGGAAGTGGTTCGCCTACATGGAATACCGGCAAGCATTGTGTCGGACCGGGACGTCAAGTTTATGAGTTACCTATGGAAGTCGCTCATGGCGAAGTTTGGAGTGAAGCTCTTGTTCTCATCGTCCTCGCACCCACAAACCGATGGACAAACCGAAGTGGTCAATCGAAGCCTCTCCACACTCCTCCGCACACTTGTGAAGACAAATTTGAAGTCATGGGAAGATTGCCTACCCCACGCGGAGTTCGCCTACAATCGAGCCAAGCACTCCACAACCTCAAGGAGTCCCTTCATGATCGTCTACGGATTCGAACCTCCAACGGCACTCGACATCCTCCCACTACCCCTTCATGAAAGAACGAACATGGACTTCGATGAGCGCACCACCGCCATGAAGAAACTACATGAAGAGACAAGAGCAACCATACAAGAGCATGTACTTCGCCAAGCTAACCGCCTCAACGCCAAGAAAAAGGAACGCGTGTTTGAAGAAGGAGACCTCGTTTGGATCCACCTAAGGAAAGAAAGGTTCCCGCAAGAACGCAACTCCAAGCTCAAGCCAAGAGGAGATGGACCTTTCAAGGTCCTCAAGCGCATCAACAACAACGCCTACGTCATCGACATACCAACATCCAAGTACTTGGTGAGCAACACTTTCAACATCTCGGATCTCTCACCCTATCATGGAGATGAGGAGGAACAAGAGTCGAGGACGACTCTCTCCCAAGGGGGGGGAGATGATGCGGGGTGGCCTTCGGACACCTCCTCACCAAGACCAACAAGTCCCCCAAGCGGACCAATGACAAGGGCTCGAGCTAAAGCTCTACATGACAAGGTGAACTCGCTCCTCACTACCCTCGACCTTGATACCCCATTGGATGGAATGCTACCTCATGCCGAAACCCTTTGTGTTATTAGGTACGTGGAGCATCAAGACCCCAGAGAGGAAGGTACGCCATGGTCGAGGGAAGGAGAGGAGCAGCTGGCCGAGAAGATGCCCCAGAAGCTGGACCCGATGCTGTACAAGAAAGAAGGAGAAGAAGGGCTTCAGCCGGAGGCCTTCACCCAGGACCAGCGCTGCCTCGGCCTCGGCGGCACTGCTGCCCGGCTGCTTGCCGGCCCAGGCTCAGCGGCACTGCCGGCCAATCCTCACCGGCACTGCCGGCCCCGCCCCTGTTGACTTAATCTCAACCGTTGATTTCACATCTATGGACCAAGATAATTTATGTAATGCCGATTTTACCCCTGTACGAATCTGGACCTATAAGTACCTCACCCCTTCCTCCATATTAGGGTTAGACTTGTTTAGAACTCAAACCTACCTTTGAGCTTAGTCTCCCTTGGGTATCATCCCTCTGTAATCAAGGCACCTTGGTTGTTGACTTTGATCTTGTTGAGTGAGATTCTAGTACTTGTTACTCTCTCTCCCTCACCAAGCTCATCCTCTCCAATCCCAATCTCTCTCCGGGAATTCTGCCTCGTGCCTCTTCCACGGAGATTCTATTGGCGTGGTCCATCAAGCCACGGAGGTAAGCATCGGGTGTATCGGGTTGGTGTGCGTGCGTGAGTCTCGGAGTTCATCGTGTTCTTCGTCCCCCTCGCGTTTTCCCATCTCTCCCGCTTGGTTTCGAAGTCAATCCGCAAGATCGGGCCACACACGGGGTCTTAAACCACATCAACCCCGGAGAGGACGAGACATCATGGTCAAGGGAAGGAGAGGAGCAGAGGAACCTGGAGATGAACATGAAGCCGAAGCCGACGTCGCCCGAAGAGCGCCAAGGAAGAGAAGGACGCTGGCCGGTCCAGAGCCCGGTCAGACCGGACCCACGACCGGACGCCCCGGCCACAGGCCCGGTCAACCGGGCGCAAACCGGACCAACTCCCTCGTACCGGACGACGACCGGACCCAGGACCGGACTCTTCGCAGAATCCCGGTTGGCGGCCGGTCGACCGGACCCATGACCAGACAGCCCGGTCACAGGCCCGGTCAGACCGGACCCCTGACCGGACAGCCCGGTCCCAGGCCCGGTCTGACCGGACGCCCAACCGGATCCGACGAGAATACCCCACCAAACTGCCTTGACTTATCTATTCGCGTACCTGTTCGCCCTTGCTGGCTGTGCTTGCCTATTTAAGTAGCTGGGACCCCTCCTTTACTTTTCAGACTTGTTTAGAACTCAAACCTAACTTTGAGCTTAGTCTCCCTTGGGTATCATCCCTCTGTAATCAAGGCAACCCTTGTGGATGTATGGATTTGGTAGTGTGAGATTCTAGTGTTTTACACTCTCTCTCCCACTCCTTGATTCGTCCTTCCTACCGGTCTCTCCTCTCGGAATTCTACCTCGAGTCTCTTCCGGGCGGATTCTATTGGCACGGTCCATCGAGCCGTGAGGGTAAGCATCGATTGTATCGGGTTGGTGTGCGTGGATCTTCGTGGGTTCTTCGTGTTCTTAGTGTTCTTCCGCCTCTCCCCCTCTTTTCCCCTTGATTCCTTGGGTCATTCGCGAGATCGGGCCACAATCGGGGTCTCAGACCTCATCATATGGTATCAGCAGCCTTTGGTTTCCGCGGATTTGACCCTCCACCCACCCAATTTCGTTTCTAGAAAATTTTCCAAAAAAAATAGCCCTAAATTGCCTTTGGACGGATCTGTGATTTGGTTGAGTTTTGAGTGGTTTTGCTCCGTGGATCTGGTGTTGTTGTGCTTGATCTACTATTTCCCCAACTTTTAGCCACCAATTCCATCGTCTCCCTTCGTTTTGGCCGATTTGGTTTTGGTTTGGGGAAGAACAGGAGAGAGAAAGCTCCAAATCGACGAACCCGGTTTCGAACCCGGTCAACCGGCCCCCAGACCGGACCGTCCGGCGCAGAACCCGGTCAACCGGCCGCAAACCGGAGCAGCCGGTCCAGAAGCCGGTCAACCGGACCCCAGACCGAAGCAGCCGGCGCAGCACCCGGTCCGACCGGACCACCGACCGGGCTCCTCGTCTTCGACATCGTCTAACACCACCGCCGACCACCACCACCACCACCATCTCCACCATCGCAGGTATAACTTGCAGTAACCCTTGTAGCCCTCTTCTTTTGCGATCTATCCCACGAGCAAAGCTTCCGAGTGTTGCGAAACATCGCACGAGGTCCCGACCGTGAGGGTGTGCGTTGTGTGAGTAAAGCTCATAAGTGGAGCTCGTGAGTGGCTAGCAAAAGAGTAAGAGCATAGTGTGCTAGTGAAAAAAAAAAGAGAAAAACAAAGTGCAAAGTGCCACCGATACAAAAAGAGTGAAAAGCTTTTAAGCAAGCAAGAGAGATAGAGAAGAGAGACCTCGTGCGAATCTTGGTGTTTCTAATCTATGCAACCTAGCTTCGATCTCTTCTTGCGTTAGTGTGACATTGAGCACCCTTGTTTTGGGGTTTTCCTTTTTCCGCTCGTTCCTTGGTTGCACTAACCCCGCTCATCCCGTGTGTGAGTTCCACATTTTTTCCGTGTTTATAGTGATCGCCACTTTGACACTTGGATTTTTGGACCTTACCCACTCTTAACAACATACTCGATTTAGGATTTCGTCTTTTGGCTTTCCACCATCCACTCCTAACACCATATTTGCTAGCTTTTGCGTGTGCCTTTGTGTGTGTCCCGATACAATTGGTCTTACTTTCGCCTTGGTTGATTGCCTCAATACTATCTTGCCACGGTAAGAGTGAGAGGTAGTCTCCTTCCACTAACATCCACAACATAGTTCTTGTCTTGTGATCATGGATAGGCACGGAGACCAAGCAAAGGAGGATGAGGTCCTACACCCCTCCGAGAGGTTGGCCACCCAACACAACCTATGGGTGCAACGCCAAGAGTTCAAGGACCAACTCAATTTGTTCGAGACACGCATCGACCAACAATATGAAGAAGTGGCTCACAACTTCGGCCAAGTGAACCAAGATATGAATCTTCTTCGTGAAGCTACGGACAACTTGCATGACCAAGTGACGGCCAATGATGCAAACATGGAGCGGCGCATGGATAGCCTCGAGCGCGCCATCAACAACTTGGGACGTCGACATCGACATCGCTCTACTTCCTCATCGTCATCGACTACCTCACATGATGACTACTCCCATGATCACCATTCGTCCTCAAGCTCCGACTCAAGGCATGGAGATCATCATCGCTCTCGTCGACCGCACGCTCGTCATGATGATTCTCGCTCCAACTCAAGGCGCGGAGAGTTCCATCGCCATGCTCGTCCTCATGAACGTCCGCAACAAGAACAAGCTCTTCACCAAGATCGTCATCAAGCGGCTCGCCATGCCCACCATGGGCATGACGGCCAACCCCAAGACAACGTCCTCCACAACATGGACCCGGCACCTCATCGTCAAGCCCATGTGGATGCTCAAGACCAAGGTCATCAAGATCCACCAAGGCGTGACCTCCGGAACCATCCTCGACATGACCAAAGGGGCCGAGGACAACCTCAACATGATCAAGATGAGAGAGCCAACATTGGGCAACGCCAACAACCTCGCCAAGACCCGCAACAACATCCTCAACATGAGCCAAGTGAAGCTAGTGTTCACCTCCAACGCCAACCCAATGCTATGGTTGGTCGTGGAAGACCTCCTCTACCACCTCAAGTCGCAAGAGATGAAGGCATCCGTCCTCGCCGAAGGAACATGGAAGATGAAGAGAATATGTATGGAAAGCTCAAGTTCAACATGCCCAAGTTCAAGGGTGAAGACGATGCCGAGGCCTACCTCTCATGGGCACTCAAGGTTGACAAGATCTTCCGCATACACAACTACTCCGGTGCCAAGAAAGTAGCCATGGCCTCCTCGAGTTTGAAGATTATGCCAACACTTGGTGGGAACAAGTTGTCACTCTTAGGGAAGAAAAGGGTGATCCTCCAATTGATACTTGGGAAGACATGAAGGAGGAGATGGAAGCTCGCTTTGTCCCTAAACACTACAAGACCGATCTCTTCAACAATCTACAAAAGTTGAAGCAAGGCACCAAGACCGTTGAGGAATTCTTCAAGGAGATGGAGTTGACTATGATGCGAGCAAACATCCAAGAGTCCGAGAACCAAACCATCGCTAGGTTCTTCAATGGCCTCAACTACCCCATCAAGAGGATTGTGGAGTTCCAACAATACTCCAACATGGTTGAGTTGGTTCACCAAGCTTCTAAGGCCGAGCGTCAAGTGAATGAGGACATCAAGTACTCGAAGTCCAAGCAATACTTCGCCTCCAAGCTTGCCACAACAACTCCTACAACAAGTGTCAAGCCAACCGCATCCTCTACACCTTCCAAGCAATCTTCCATACAAAGTCGCATGAAGCAAACGGTATCCTCCACCGCCTCCTCTAAGGCCTCTACGGGACCCTCCAATGTCACTTGCTTCAAGTGTGGCACCCAAGGCCACAAGTCCTTTGAGTGCAAGAACACCAAGGTCATGATCACTATGGAGAATGGTGACATAGAGACTCTAAGTGAAGGTGAATATGAAGCCCTAGTGCAAGCCGCCGTTGCTAATGAGGAAGACTATGATGAAGAAAGTGGAGAAGACCCTCTTTTATGCACACATGATCCAAGCCCTTCTCTTGTGGTCACTCGAGTGCTCACCACTCAACCCCAAGCTATGGAAGACCAAAGATGCAACATCTTCCAAACGCGTGCCGGCATTGGTGGCAAGTCTATCAAGGTCATCATCGATGGTGGGAGTTGCCACAACTTGGCAAGCACCGAGCTATGTGAGAAGCTCAACCTCACGCTTCGCAAGCATCCTCATCCATACCATGTCCAATGGTTGAGTGACAAGGGCAATGTCAAGATTCAACACACCGTCACCGTCAACTTCAAGATAGGACCCTATGAAGACACCGTCGACTGTGACGTGGTGCCTATGACCGTGTGCCACATGTTGCTTGGCCGCCCATGGCAATTTGACAAGAAGGCCATACATGATGGTTTCTCCAATGCATACACCTTCAAGGTCAAGGACAAGAAGTTCGAGCTTCGCCCAATGACTCCTAGCCAAATCATCGCCGACAATGCGAAGGCTTTAGCGAGGGCACAACACCACATCCACCATAGTGAGTTGAGAGGAGAGGGAGCTACCCACCAAAAAGAGAGTGAGCGCCACCACACACACATGAGTGAGAGAAAGAGTGTCCTCCTAACCACCAAAAGCGAGTGGAGAGAAGTGAAAGACAACCCATCCACCACCATACACTACGTGCTCATTTGCAAGGGCCTCTCGTCGGAGACTAACGACTTAACCAACATTCCTTCGTCTTTGTTGTCTCTTTTGAAGGAGTTCCAAGACGTCTTTCCCGACGAGCTACCGCATGGACTACCACCGCTTCGGGGCATCGAGCATCGCATCGACCTCATACACGGCGCTCCACTACCAAACCGCGCCGCCTACCGCACCAACCCCGAAGACACCAAGGAGATACAACGACAAATACAAGACCTCCTCGCTAAAGGGTATGTCCGAGAAAGCCTTAGCCCTTGTGCCGTTCCCGTCATTCTTGTGCCTAAACCGGATGAGACGCAACGGATTTGTATGGATTGCCGCCCTATCAATGCCATTACCGTCCGTTATCGACATCCCATTCCGCGTTTAGATGACATGCTTGATGAATTGAGTGGTGCCACCATTTTCTCTAAGATTGATTTGCGTAGTGGCTACCACCAAATTCGCATGGCAATTGGTGATGAATGGAAGACGGCATTCAAGACCAAGCTTGGTCTCTATGAATGGCTCGTCATGCCGTTTGGTCTTTCCAATGCTCTTTCCACTTTCATGCGTCTTATGAATCACATTTTGCGACCTCTCATTGGCAAGAGCGTGGTTGTTTACTTTGATGATATCCTCATCTATAGCAAAAATCTCGAGGACCATGTTCAACATGTGAGAGAAGTCTTATGCATCTTGCGCCACGAGAAGCTCTTTGCCAACCTACCAAAATGCCATTTCGCTCAAAACAAATTGGTTTTTCTTGGTTTTGTGGTTTCCGCCAACGGGATTGAAGTTGATTCTTCCAAAGTTGAGGCCATCCACAATTGGCCCACTCCCACAAATGTTGGTCAAGTTAGAAGCTTCCATGGACTTGCCGGATTTTACCGCCGCTTTGTGAAAGATTTCAGCACCATTGCTTGCCCTTTAAACGAGCTTACAAAAAAGAATGTTCCGTTCGTTTGGGGCAAAGCACAACAAAAAGCTTTTGATGAATTGAAAAAGAGACTCACCGAGGCACCACTACTTGCTCTTCCCGATTTTGCCAAAACATTTGAGATAGAATGCGACGCGAGTGGACTTGGAATCGGTGGTGTTCTCATGCAAAATGGAAAACCCGTGGCATACTATAGCGAGAAGTTGGATGGCGCACGCCTCAACTATCCTATATATGACAAGGAGCTTTACGCTTTGGTTCGTGTTCTTGAAGTTTGGCAACACTACCTTTGGCCAAAAGAGTTTGTTATCCATTCGGATCATGAGTCCTTGAAGTATTTGAAAAGTCAACAACATTTGAACAAGAGACATGCTAAGTGGGTTGAGTTCATAGAGTCCTTCCCTTATGTAATCAAATACAAAAAGGGCAAGGAAAATGTGGTTGCGGATGCACTCTCCCGCAAGATTACTCTTCTACTCACCCGCTTGGAGTTTCACATTTTGGGTCTTGAGGAGATCAAGGAACTTTACCCTTCCGACGCTTTCTTTGGTCCAATCTTTGCCAAGTGTTCCGTTGACCGCGGATTTGATGATTTCTATTTGCATGATGGCTACTTGTTTAAAGCTAACAAGATTTGCATTCCCGAGTCTTCTCTTCGTAAGTTGCTTTTGCAAGAGTCACATGGAGGTGGTCTCATGGGTCACTTTGGACGAGAGAAGACATATGCCATGCTTTCAACCCACTACTATTGGCCAAGAATGTACCGCGACGTGGAACGCCTTTGCCGACGGTGTACAACATGCTTACAAGCTAAGTCTACTTCCAATCCCTATGGTCTTTACATGCCTTTACCCATTCCATATGCACCTTGGTCGGACATAAGCATGGACTTTGTACTTGGCTTACCACGCACAAAACATGGTCATGACTCAATATTTGTGGTAGTGGATAGGTTCTCTAAAATGGCTCATTTCATACCATGTCATAAGAGCGATGATGCTTCACACATTGCTTCATTGTTTTTCAGGGAAGTGGTTCGCCTACATGGGATACCGGCAAGCATTGTGTCGGATCGAGACGTCAAGTTCATGAGTTACCTATGGAAGTCGCTCATGGCGAAGTTTGGAGTGAAGCTCTTGTTCTCATCGTCCTCGCACCCTCAAACCGATGGACAAACCGAAGTGGTCAATCGAAGCCTCTCCACCCTTCTCCGCACACTTGTGAAGACAAATTTGAAGTCATGGGAAGATTGCCTACCCCATGCGGAGTTCGCCTACAATCGAGCCAAGCACTCCACAACCTCAAGGAGTCCCTTCATGATCGTCTACGGATTCGAGCCTCCAACGGCACTCGACATCCTCCCACTACCTCTTCATGAAAGAACGAACATGGACTTCGACGAGCGCACCACCGCCATGAAGAAACTACATGAAGAGACAAGAGCAACCATACAAGAGCATGTACTTCGCCAAGCCAACCGCCTCAACGCCAAGAAAAAGGAACGCGTGTTTGAAGAAGGAGACCTCGTTTGGATCCACCTAAGGAAAGAAAGGTTCCCGCAAGAACGCAACTCCAAGCTCAAGCCAAGAGGAGATGGGCCTTTCAAGGTCCTCAAGCGCATCAACAACAACGCCTACGTCATCGACATACCAACATCAAAGTACTTGGTGAGCAACACCTTCAACGTCTCGGATCTTTCACCCTATCATGGAGATGAGGAGGAACAAGAGTCGAGGACGACTCTCTCCCAAGGGGGGGGAGATGATGCGGGGTGGCCTTCGGACACCTCCTCACCAAGACCAACAAGTCCCCCAAGCGGACCAATGACAAGGGCTCGAGCCAAAGCGATACATGACAAGGTGAACTCGCTCCTCACCACCCTTGACCTTGATACCCCTTTGGATGGATTGCTACCTCATGCCGACGTGCTATGTGTCATTAGGTACAAGGCGCACCAAGACCCCGGAGAGGACGAGACATCATGGTCAAGGGAAGGAGAGGAGCAGAGGAACCTGGAGATGAACATGAAGCCGAAGCCGACGTCGCCCGAAGAGAGCCAAGGAAGAGAAGGACGCTGGCCGGTCCAGAGCCCGGTCAGACCGGACCCACGACCGGACGCCCGGCCACGAGCCCGGTCAACCGGGCGCAAACCGGACCAACTCCCTCGTACGGACGACGACCGGACTCCAGGACCGGACTCTTCGCAGAATCCGGTTGGCGGCCGGTCGACCGGACCCATGACCGGACAGCCGGTCACGGGCCCGGTCGAGCCGGACCTGACCGGACAGCCCGGTCCCAGGCCCGGTCTGACCGGACGCCCAACCGGATCCGACGGGAATACCCCACCAAACTGCCTTGACTTATCTATTCGCGTACCTGTTCGCCCTTGCTGGCTGTGCTTGCCTATTTAAGTAGCTGGGACCCCTCCTTTACTTTTCAGACTTGTTTAGAACTCAAACCTAACTTTGAGCTTAGTCTCCCTTGGGTATCATCCCTCTGTAATCAAGGTAACCCTTGTGGATGTATGGATTTGGTAGTGTGAGATTCTAGTGTTTTACACTCTCTCTCCCACTCCTTGATTCGTCCTTCCTACCGGTCTCTCCTCTCGGAATTCTACCTCGAGTCTCTTCCGGGCGGATTCTATTGGCACGGTCCATCGAGCCGTGAGGGTAAGCATCGATTGTATCGGGTTGGTGTGCGTGGATCTTCGTGGGTTCTTCGTGTTCTTAGTGTTCTTCCGCCTCTCCCCCTCTTTTCCCCTTGATTCCTTGGGTCATTCGCGAGATCGGGCCACAATCGGGGTCTCAGACCTCATCACTATTGGCGTGGTCCATCGAGCCACGAGGGTAAGTATCGATTTTATCGGGTTGGTGTGTGTTGTGTTCTTCGCGTTCTTCGTGTTCTTCCGCCTCTCCCTCTATTTCCCCCTTTGATTCTTGGGTCATTCGCAAGATCGGGCCACACACGGGGTCTTAGACCTTAACATATGGTATCAGCAACCTTTGGTTTCCGCGAATTTGACCCCCCACCCACCCAATTTCGTCTCTAAAAATTTTCCCCAAAAATCCCCAAAAAATAGCCCTAATTTGCCTTTGGATGGATCTGCGATTTGGTTGCGTTTTGAGTGGTTTTGGTCCATGGATTTGGTGTTGAGGTGCTTGATCTACTATTTCCCCCACTTTCTAGCCCCCAATTCCATCGTTTTCCTTCGATTTGGTCGATTTGGTTTTGGTTTGGGGAAGAACAGGAGAGAGAAAGCTCCAAATCGAGAAATCCGGTTGCGAAACCGGTCAACCGGCCCCCAGACCGGACCGTCCGGCGCAGAACCCGGTCAACCGGCCGCCAACCGGCCCAGCCGGCCCAGAAGCCGGTCAAGCGGACCCCAGACCAGAGCAGCCGGCGCCAGACCCGGTCCGACCGGACCACCGACCGGGCACACGTCTTCGACGTCGACTAACACCACCGCCGACCACCACCACCACCATCATCTCCACCATCGCAGGTATAACTTGCAGTAACCCTTGTAACCCCTCTTCTTTTGCGATCTATCCTATCGAGCATTGCTTATCTAGTGTTGCGAGACATTGCACGTGGCCCCGATTGTGAGGTGTGTGTGTAGTGTGGAGTCAAGCTTCTAAGCAAAACTCGTGTGGCAAGATAGCAAAAGCGAGCTAACGCTAACATAGTGCGAGCAAAAGCCGCCAAAACACAAAAAGAGTGCAAGTGCACCATAGAGCAAAAGTGTGCGAGTGCCATCATACATACATATACACAAAGAGTGTAAGTGCCACCAAATACAAAAAGAGGAAAAAGCTTTTAAGCAAAAGAGAGAAAAAGAGAAGAGAGGCCGCGTGTGAATCTTGTTGTCTCTTCGTTTGCAACCAAAGCTTTGCCTCTCCTTGTGTTAGTGTGACACCGAGCAACCTTGCTTTCGGGCTTCATACACTTTTCCGCTCATTCCTTGGTCGCACTAACCCCGCTTATCCCGTGTGTGAGTTCCATATCTTTTCCGTGTTTATAGTGATCATCGCTTTGACATTTGAATTTTTGGATCTTACCCACCCTTAACAACAAACTTGATTTCGGATTTCATCTTTTGGCTTTCCACCATACTCACCTAACACCATATTTGCTAGCTTTTGCGTGTGTCTTTGTGTGAGTGCCCGATACAATTGTTCTAACTTTCGGCTTTGTTGGATCACCCCAATCTTGTCATACACGGTAAGATTGCGAGGTAGTGTTCTTCCACTAACATACACCATATAGATATTGTCTTGCTAACATGTATAGCGACGAAGAAGATACGGAGGAGTACACGGAGCACTTCGAGGAGGATGCCTCTTCAAGCACCGCGGATGTGGAGGAACATGTGGAGCTCTACACCGACTATGGCTCCGTGAGCATCGCCAACATGACCGACATCGAGGAGCTCTACACCGACTATGGCTCCGAGAGCATCGCCAACATGGACGACATCGACGAGCTCTACATCGACAATTGCTCAACAAGCATGGACGACATGGTGGAGCACCATCACGGGGACGACATCGACCCCACCATGTACACCGCCGATGCTCCCACATACCCCTACTTGGCCAATGGAGCTACATATGAAGATCGAGGACCTCCACGGTGGCATCATCATGTGGATCATCAAGAGCGTCCCCAACATATTCGGCATCGACACACTTCTCCGAGCTCCACAAGGCGCCATCATGAGAGTGCCTATGCACAAGATCATCGACATCATGGACATCATATGGAGCATCAAGAGCGCCCCCAACATGAGCCATCACCTAGGCAAGGCAAGGACCGTCATCGACTCACACCATCTCATGATCGTCGTCGACCACCACCATCTCATGGTCTACATCGACATCCGCCCACACATGATCTTAGACGACACCACTCAAGACATGGTGATGAGGCAAGAAGACGAGAGCCTCGACATGAAGGCGACACACAACATCATAGGGTGTCTACCACTCCAAGGGTGGAGAGAGCGCATCAAGAAGACCTCCCTAGTACGGCGACTTCTACCTCTTGTGCCACCACCACAATGGCCCCTACCTCGTCATATGCCTATGGACTCCGATGCTACAAGTGCAAGCAACAAGGCCACCCTCCACGGGAATGTCCCAATCTCCTATGTGAGGTGTGCAAGGCCAAGGGTCACATGGCATGGCAATGCACAACGCCAAGCGCCAAGAAGCTCTACTTCGACGAGCTCAATGCACAAGTCTCCAAGATGCCACCACTTGAGGACGACTTAGGAGGCGATGGAGTTGAGCATGGTGAGCATGGGATTCTCCCTTCACCCACGGAGGCGCATGGAGTTGAGATGGTTGAGCATGGGATTTTCCCTTCAACCAAGGAGGCGCATGGAGATGAGAAAGTCGAACCTACTCCTATATGCTTGATCGATGGGTTGGTACCAATCCCATGTGAGCATGAGAGCCACTTAGCCCACTTGAGCGAGAGTGATAGTGAGTTGAGTGACTTCCACCCCATATGTGAGTTTGAGTGCTTCCATTTGGAGGACATGAGTGATACACAAAGTGAGTTGAGAGAGGTAGATGATAGGTCCATGGAGGACATCGCATTTGCTAACACATTAACCTCTCCCTCGTTTGTGTCTTCTTATGTTCAACTAGGTTCCACGGAGGACGAGTTCCCGCTCATGGAGAAGATGTACATGGTGCATGAAGACGATGATATCTCACCATGCTTGCTCCAAGATGGACATGTCGACCACATGGATCCTCCTACTTCCACAACACCTACTTCAAATGAGTCGGCCTACAAAGGTAACAACATAGGTGTTGATGATGCCATGATCCCACTAGTGGACATGATGACTTATGAGTGCATGCATGATCTTGATGATACATTTGCTACGTCACTTGATTCTTTCATATTCCCATGTGATGCTTTGCTTGCTAACATTGTTGATCATGTGGAGTTGATTGATTGTGATACCATGAACATGCCATGCTATGAAAGTTTCATATTTGCTCCGCTTGCTTGCAATGATAATGATTATGCTCATGCTTGTGTTGTGACACCCTTGATGAACACTTGCTCTTTCCATAGGGTTGTCGACAACAATGATGACATTAGCTTTCACTTGCTTTGCCCCAAATGTTTACACCATTCCATGATCCTTGCATCCAAGATTGTGAACAATTGCTCTTTCTTATGCTTGGAATGCAAGAATGCTTATTTTATTGTTCACGAGATGGCCCCCATAGCCTTCTCAATTTTTGATGATCATGAGTTACCACATGCCATGAATGCACCTTCTTGCCATATGCACCATCGCCATGCATTTCATACTATCTTGCTTGACACTAATGGTGATGTGCACAAGACATGGAACATCATGATGGATGATGTTTTCATCTACCATGCACACACGCTTTTTGTTTTCTCCATTGTGTGTATAGGTACCCGAACAACAACATCTACCGCCACGGAGCATGAGTTGACGACACGTGCCATTGAGAGCTACCCCACCACGGATGAACTCCATCACCAAACCCGCGGGATTCAAACCAAAGGGTATGTTTCCCAACGCCTTCGCCATCGTGTGTTTCCGACATTTCTTGTCGAGCTTCCGGTTTGGTCCAATTCCTCGTCACCTCTTTTGCTTCTTATGCAACATATCTTGAAACATCTTGTTGGCACAATGGTTGTTGTATGTATTGATGCTTTCATCATACACTCCGAGATTCTCAAGGACCATGTCATACATGTGAGAGACACCATATGCATCTTGTGCCACAAGTTACACAAAAAGTTGCCCTTCTTTGGATTTCTCATTTTATCTATGGCAATTGAAATGGATTCTTTGACACTTGCGGATACCCATACTTGGCTCACGCCAACCATACTTTCCCAAGCTAGAAGTCTCCATGGCTTTGCCATTGCACATAACAATTTTGCCCCAAATTTTGCCGCCGATACTCGCCTTTTGATTGTTCCATTTGAGTGGGACAATACGACATATCACATTTTTGCCACTTTACATGCACAAACTTTTGCCCCACCAAATTTTGGATACATCGACACTCTTTCGATTAACATTTTTTCCACATGCCTCTTGGAGAAACGACTTGATGCTTCGTTTTTGATTGAGAGCTTCTTGTTCGCCGGTCACCAAGTTGGCATCCACAAGCTTTCCTTTTGCAAGTTGTTTTTCCCCTTGTTCTTCTTCGACCGAGACTTGGCCCCTCCACCACTACATGGGAGACCCGTTATGGACTACAACAAAGACGCCTGCACTACGACGAGCATCCCTAAGGACACAAGGGCACCTATACAAGTCCTTCCCGTCTACCTCATCGGTGAGGAGGAGCAAGAGTCGAGGACGACTCTTCCCCAAGGGGGGGGAGATGATGCGGGGTGGCTTTTGGACACCTCCGCTTCAAGACCGACAAGTGCATCCCCGCCTATCATCGACGCTACACCATGGCCAAGGAGTCCCCCAAGTGGACCAACAACACAAAACCCCGCCATATAATGTCAAGGTGAACTCCTTCCTCTCTATGGTCGATCTCAACACCAACTTGAATGGCATGCTACCTCATGCCCATCATCATGATGTCTATAGGTGCCGACGTCGACAAGGACCAAGAGAGAAGGAACCCCCATGGTGCATGGAAGAAGGAAGAAGAAGAAGGGAAGAAGAAGAGAAGGAAGAGGAAGAAGAGGAGGGAGGAACAGGCCGGCCAGCCCAGAGGCCGGTCAGACCGGGCCACAGACCGGACAGGCCGGCGCAGAGGCCGGTCAGACCGGGCCACAGACCGGGCGCACCCAGGCATCGTACCGGAGACCAACCGGACGGAAATCTGCGAGGTTTCCGGTTTGCGACCGGTCGACCGGACCCGTGACCGGACCACCCGGTCCACAGCCCGGTCTGACCGGCCCCAAACCGGATCCGTCGGGTTTGACCCACCCACTTGTACCTTTTCGACCCAGGTCGCCTTGTATGCCTATAAAAGACCCCAGCTCGCCCCCATAGCTGGTTAGACAAGATTTAGGCTTAAACATGACTTTGAGCTTTGTCTCCCTAGGGTTTCATCCCCTTTGTATCAAGGCACCCCATGTTGGATGATTGGATCTATGTGAGTGAGATTCTAGTGTAGCCCACTCTCTCTCCCTCACCTACCTCCATCCTCAACACCGATCTCTCACTCCGGGATTCTACCTCGAGTCTCTCCCGTGGTGATTCGCAAGATCGGGCCACACACGGGGTCTTAGACCTTAACATAGAAGGTGCTGGTGTAGCCCCACGAGATTGTGGCGCTGATTGTCGTGTAGTCCATGACGATGTACGACCTGCAGAAACATTAGCTTTACTCCATGGTGGTTGACGATCCTGCACTTCACGTTCAGCTTTGCAAGCAAGATGAAACAAGCGAGTAATAGTGTTGTACTCCTTATAATCTAAAATATGCTGAATCTCTTTATTCAAACCACCAAAGAAACGTGCAAGCATAGCCTCATTATCCTCTACAATACCACAGCGAATCATGCCAGTTTGCAATTCTTGATAATAGTCTTCTACAGATTTTTTTCCTTGTTCTAAGCGAGACAATTTCTTTAGCAAATCACGTTGATAATGTGGAGGAACAAAACGAGTACGCATAGCAAGTTTTAAACCAACCCAAGTAGTAGGAATATTAGCATGGTGTACTCTACAATGCTCAGACCACCAAATAGATGCAAAATCTGTGAACTCACAAGTAGCAGCACTAACACGCAAATGATCAGGATAGCGTAAACATGCAAAGCGTTGCTCTACTTCCAATTCCCATGTAAGATATGCATCAGGATTATATCTACCCTCAAATGGCGGAATATTCAATTTAAGTTTAGCAACATGATCATCGTCACGTACCGGCCGTGGAGGTGGGCGAGCGTTGCGGTTCAGTTGTCGTGGACGACCAGGTGCAGGTTGTTGGACCTCCTCGTCATCCAGCACGTTCTCATCTACATGCTCGTCCTCGTTCCCTCCATAATCCTCGTATTGATGCGGGGTGGCCTTCGGACACCTCCTCACCAAGACCGACAAGTCCCCCAAGTGGACCAATGACAAGGGCTCGAGTTAAAGCTCTACATGATAAGGTGAATTCGCTCCTCTCTACCTCTACCTTTGACACCCCCTTGGATGGATTGCTACTTCATGCAAATACACTATGTTCAATCAGGTACATCGGTCAAGACACAAGCCATGGAGTCCAAGCCAATGGAGAGTGATGCAGCCCTGCCTATCGTCGACGCTACACCATGGCCAAGGAGTCCCCCAAGTGGACCAACAACACAAACCCCCGCCATATATGTTAAGGTGAACTCCTTCCTCTCTATGGTCGATCTCAACACCAACTTGAATGGTATGCTACCTCATGCCTATCATCATGATGTCTATAGGTGCCGACGTCGACAAGGACCAAGAGAGAAGGAACCCCCATGGTGCATGGAAGAAGAGAAGAAGGAAGAGGAAGAAGAGGAGGGAGGAAGAGGCCCCGCCGGTCAGACCGGGCCACAGACC
The DNA here is from genome assembly GCF_019359855.2 of Lolium perenne. Lineage (NCBI taxonomy): Eukaryota > Viridiplantae > Streptophyta > Magnoliopsida > Poales > Poaceae > Lolium > Lolium perenne. Next base: position 100,538,531 of record NC_067248.2, on the reverse strand, counting down.
AGGCAGCCTGGCGCAGAGGCCGGTCAGACCGGGCCACAGACCGGACAGCCTGGCGCAGAGGCCGGTCAGACCGGGCCACAGACCGGACAGGCCGGTGCAGAGGCCGGTCAGACCGGGCCACAGACCGGGCGCACCCAGTCATCGTACCGGAAGCCAACCGGACGGAATCTGCGAGGTTTCCGGTTTGCGGCCGGTCGACCGGACCAGTGACCGGACCACCCGGTCCACAGCCCGGTCTGACCGGCCCCGAACCGGATCCGTCGGGTTTTGACCCAACCACTTGTACCTTTTCGACCTGTGTTGCCTTGTATGCCTATATAAGACCCCAGCTCGCCCCCATAGCAGATTAGACAAGATTTAGGCTTAAACATGACTTTGAGCTTTGTCTCCCTAGGGTTTCATCCCCTTTGTATCAAGGCACCCCATGTTGGATGATTGGATCTATGTGAGTGAGATTCTAGTGTAGCCCACTCTCTCTCCCTCACCTACCTCCATCCTCAACACCGATCTCTCACTCCGGGATTCTACCTCGAGTCTCTCCCGTGGTGATTCTATTGGCGTGGTCCATCGAGCCACGAGGGTAAGTATCGATTGTATCGGGTTGGTGTGCGTTGTGTTCTTCGTGTTCTTCGTGTTCTTCCGCCTCTCCCTCTCTTTCCCCCTTTGATTCTCGGGTCATTCGCAAGATCGGGCCACACACGGGGTCTCAGACCTTAACATATGGTATCAGCAGCCTTTGGTTTCCGCGAATTTGACCCCCCACCCACCCAATTTCGTCTCTAAAAATTTTTCCCCAAAAATCCCCAAAAAATAGCCCTAATTTGCCTTTGGATGGATCTGCGATTTGGTTGCGTTTTGAGTGGTTTTGGTCCATGGATTTGGTGTTGGAGTGCTTGATCTACTATCTCCCCAACTTTTAGCCCCCAATTCCATCGTTTCCCCTCCGTTTTGGTCACTTTGGTCGATTTTCGTGAAGAACAGGAGAGAGAAACTGCGTCCCGGTTGAGAAATCCGGTCAACCGGGCTGCGGACCGGCCGGGCCAGCCCAGAACCCGGTCGACCGGCCGTGTGACCGGCCAGGCCGGCCCCAGGTCCGGTCCAACCGGCCCCTGGACCGGGCTACACCCCTCCACCTCCACCGCCGACCACCGCCACTCCTCTCCTCCGCCGGCAAGCACCGCCATCATCCCCAACCACCGGCAAACACCACCGCGGCCCCAACAAACACCGCCGCATCCGCAAGAGCATCGACACCACCACCACCGGCTTACCACCGCCAAGCTACTTTGACCGTTTTCTTCCGCTAACTTGTGTTTGCTTGTTCCGGTTTGAGTGCCTTGTTTGTGAAACTAACCCGCAGCTCCGAAGCAAGCGCGACATCCTCGGCACCCCGGACTTGCAAACGTACATCTTGACACCACCGCCGTCATCGCAAGTTGTGTGTTCAACACCGCCTAACATCTTAGGTATAACTTGCCTCCCCTTGTAACCCCTCTTCTTTTGCGATCTATCCTATCGAGCATTGCTTATCTAGTGTTGCGAGACATTGCACGTGGCCCCGATTGTGAGGTGTGTGTGTAGTGTGGAGTCAAGCTTCTAAGCAAAACTCGTGTGGCAAAAGAGCAAAAGCGAGCTAACGCTAACATAGTGCGAGAAAAAGCCGCCAAAACACAAAAAGAGTGCAAGTGCACCATAGAGCAAAAGTGTGCGAGTGCCATCATACATACATAGATACAACAGAGTGCAAGTGCCACCAAATACAAAAGAGGAAAAAGCTTTTAAGCAAAGAGAGAAGAGAAGAGAGGCCGCGTGTAAATCTTATTGTCTCTTCGTTTGCAACCAAAGCTTTGCCTCTCCTTGTGTTAGTGTGACACCGAGCAACCTTGCTTTCGGGCTTCATACACTTTTCCGCTCATTCCTTGGTCGCACTAACCCCGCTTATCCCGTGTGTGAGTTCCACATCTTTCCGTGTTTATAGTGATCATCGCTTTGACATTTGAGTTTTTGGATCTTACCCACCCTTGACAATACACTTGATTTCGGATTTCATCTTTTGGCTTTCCACCATACTCACCTAACACCATATTTGCTAGCTTTTGCGTGTGTCTTTGTGTGAGTACCCGATACAATTGTTCTAACTCTTGGTTTGTTGGATCACCCCAATCTTGTCATACCACGGTAAGATTGCGAGGTAGTGTTCTTCCACTAACATACACCATATAGATCTTGTCGTGCTAACATGGATAGCGAAGACGAGGATACGGAGGAGTACACGGAGCACTTCGAGGAGGATGCCTCTTCAAGCACCGCGGATGTGGAGGAACATGTGGAGCTCTACACCGACTATGGCTCCGCAAGCATCATCGGCATGACCGACATCGAGGAGCTCTACACCGACTATGGCTCCGCGAGCATCGCCGACATGGACGACATCAACGAGCTCTACATCGACACTTGCTCAACAAGCATGGACGACATGGTGGAGCACCACGACGAGGACGACATCGACCCCACCATGCACACCGCCGATGCTCCCACATACCCCTACTTGGCGAATGGAGCTACATATGAAGATAGAGGACCTCCACGATGGCATCATCATGTGGATCATCAAGAGCGTCCCCAACATATTCGGCATCGACACACTTCTCCGAGCTCCACAAGGCGCCATCATGAGAGTGCCTATGCACAAGATCATCGACATCACAGACATCACATGGAGCATCAAGAGCGCCCCCAACATGAGCCATCACCTAGGCATGGCAAGGACCGTCATCGACTCACACCATCTCATGATCGTCGTCGACCACCACCACCTCATGGTCTACATCGACATCCTTCCACACATGATCTTCGACGACACCACTCAAGACATGGTGATGAGGCAAGAAGACGAGAGCCTCGACATGAAGACCTTCCTCATAAGGCAACTTCTACCTCTTGCGCCACCACCACAATGGCCCCTACCTCGTCATATGCCTATGGACTCCGATGCTACAAGTGCAAGCAACAAGGCCACCTTCCACGGGAATGTCCCAATCTCCTATGTGAGGTGTGCAAGGCCAAGGGTCACGTGGCATGGCAATGCACAACGCCAAGCGCCAAGAAGCTCTACTTCGACGAGCTCAACGCACAAGTCTCCAAGATGCCACCACTTGAGGACGACTTAGGAGGCGATGGAGTTGAGCATGGTGAGCATGGGATTCTCCCTTCACCCACGGAGGCGCATGGAGTTGAGATGGTTGAGCATGGGAAGTTCCCTTCAACCAAGGAGGCGCATGGAGATGAGAAAGTCGAGCCTACTCCTACATGCTTGATTGATGATTTGGTACCAATCCCATGTGAGCATGAGAGCCACTTAGCCCACTTGAGCGAGAGTGATAGTGAGTTGAGTGACTTCCACCCCATATGTGAGTTTGAGTGCTTCCATTTGGAGGACATGAGTGATACACAAAGTGAGTTGAGAGAGGTAGATGATAGGTCCATGGAGGACATCGCATTTGCTAACACATTAACCTCTCCCTCGCTTGTGTCTTCTTATGTTGCACTAGGTTCCACGGAGGACGAGTTCCCGCTCATGGAGACGATGTACATGGTGCATGAAGATGATGATATCTCACCATGCTTGCTCCAAGATGGACATGTCGACCACATGGATCCTCCTACTTCCACAACACCTACTTCAAATGAGTCGGCCTACAAAGGTAACAATATAGGTGTTGATGATGCCATGATCCCACTAGTGGACATGATGACTTATGAGTGCATGCATGATCTTGATGATACATTTGCTACGTCACTTGATTCTTTCATATTCCCATGTGATGCTTTGCTTCCTAACATTGTTGATCATGTGGAGTTGATTGATTGTGATAACATGAACATGCCATGCTATGAGAGTTTCCTATTTGCTCCGCTTGCTTGCAATGATGTTGAAAATGATGACATTAGCTTCCGCATGCTTTGCCCCACATGTTTGCACTATTCCATGATCCTTGCATCCAAGATTGCGAACAATTGCTCTTTCCTATGCTTGGTATGCAAGAATGCTTATTTCATTGTCCATGAGATGGCCCCCATAGCCTTCTCTATTTTTGATGATCATGAGTTACCACATGCCACGTATGCACATTCATGCCATATGCACTATCGCCATGCATTTCATACTATCTTGTTTGACACTAATGGTGATGTGCACAAGACATGGAACATCATGATGGATGATGTATTCATCTACCATGCACACACGCTTTTTGTTTTGCTTATTCCATGTGTAGGTACACGGCCAACCACTTCCACCGCTACGGAGCATGAGCTCACAAAACGCGCAATTGAGAGCTACCCCATCAAGGTTCCAACCCATGGGATTCACACCAAAGGGTATGTCCCCAAAAACTTTCGCTCTCTTTCGCCATGTCTTGACGAGTTTCCGGTTTGGTCCAACTCCTCGTCACCTCTTTTGCCTCTTATGCAACATATCTTGACACATCTTGTTGGCACAATGGTTGTTGTATGTATTGATGTTATCATCATACACTCCGAGAATCTCAAGGACCATGTCATACATGTGAGAGACACCTTATGCATCTTGTGCCACATGTCACTCATAAAGTTGCTCTTCTTTGGATTTCTCATTTCATCTTTGGCATTTGCAATGGATTCTTTCACACTTGAGGACACTCATACTCGGCTCAAGCCAACCATACTCTCCCAAGTTCGAAGTCTCCATCGCTTTGCCATTGCACATAACAATTTTGCCCCAAATTTTGCCGCCGACACTTGCCTTTTATTTGTTCCATTTGCTTGGGACAAGGCTACACCACACATTTTTGACACCATACAACTCTGACATGCACAAATTTTGGCCCTTCCACATGTTGGATACACCCACACTATTTTGGTTCCCATTTTTGCCAAATGCCTCTTGGAGCTTTCCCTTCGCAAGTGGTTTTTCTCCAAGTTCTTCTTCGACCGAGACTTGGCCCCTCCACCACTACATGGGAGACCCGTGATGGACTACAACAAAGACGCCCGCACTACGATGAGCATCCCTAAGGACACAAGGGCACCTATACAAGTCCTTCCCGTCTACCTTGTTGGTGAGGAGGAGCAAGAGTCGAGGACGACTCTTCCCCAAGGGGGGGGAGATGATGCAGCCCTGCCTATCGTCGACGCTACACCATGGCCAAGGAGTCCCCCAAGTGGACCAACAACACAAACCCCCGCCATATATGTTAAGGTGAACTCCTTCCTCTCTATGGTCGATCTCAACACCAACTTGAATGGTATGCTACCTCATGCCTATCATCATGATGTCTATAGGTGCCGACGTCGACAAGGACCAAGAGAGAAGGAACCCCCATGGTGCATGGAAGAAGAGAAGAAGGAAGAGGAAGAAGAGGAGGGAGGAAGAGGCCCCGCCGGTCGAGGCCAGACCCACGAATCAGCAACTGGCGCGCAGAGGCCGGTCGACCGGGCCACAGACCGGACAACTGGCGCAGAGGCCGGTCAGACCGCCACGAGACCGGACAGGCAGTGCAGAGGCCGGTCAGACCGGGCCACAGACCGGGCGCACCAGTCATCGTGCGGAAGCCAACGGACGGAATCTGCGAGGTTTCCGGTTTGCGGCCGGTCGACCGGACCAGTGACCGGACCACCCGGTCCACAGCCCGGTCTGACCGGCCCCGAACCGGATCCGTCGGGTTTTGACCCAACCACTTGTACCTTTTCGACCTGTGTTGCCTTGTATGCCTATATAAGACCCCAGCTCGCCCCCATAGCAGATTAGACAAGATTTAGGCTTAAACATGACTTTGAGCTTTGTCTCCCTAGGGTTTCATCCCCTTTGTATCAAGGCACCCCATGTTGGATGATTGGATCTATGTGAGTGAGATTCTAGTGTAGCCCACTCTCTCTCCCTCACCTACCTCCATCCTCAACACCGATCTCTCACTCCGGGATTCTACCTCGAGTCTCTCCCGTGGTGATTCTATTGGCGTGGTCCATCGAGCCACGAGGGTAAGTATCGATTGTATCGGGTTGGTGTGCGTTGTGTTCTTCGTGTTCTTCGTGTTCTTCCGCCTCTCCCTCTCTTTCCCCCTTTGATTCTCGGGTCATTCGCAAGATCGGGCCACACACGGGGTCTCAGACCTTAACAGAGAGAGAGCTGGAAATGATGAAGATGGAGCTCCAGCGCGCAGGCCGGAACTTCCGCCCTCCAGGGCCGGAACTTCCGCCCCCCAGGACCGGAACTTCCGCCCTCCAGGACCGGAACTTCCGCCCAGATGCTGCCCAGATACCGTTCAGCGCCCAGAGAAGTGGAGCCAGCCGGAACTTCCGCCCCGAGGGACCGGAACTTCCGCCCACCCGGAACTTCCGCTCAAGTTCCGCCCAAGTTCCGAAAGTCCGTCAAAACGCCCCTGGATGTTACTGCAAGGAAATGGGCTAATTTCGGAACTTGACCGGAACTTGGCCGGAACTTCCGGCCGGGCCGGAACTTCCGCCTTCCAGGGCCGGAACTTCCGCCCCTGACCGGAACTTCCGCCCAAGTCGGCCGGAACTTCCGCCACCGCGATTTCAGCACAGCACTACTTTTCAGCGTGTAACTTACCTATTCGCCCACCCGACTATAAATAGCCTAGTTGGCTCAGATCTGAGATTAGACTTGTTTAGAACTCAAACCTAACTTTGAGCTTAGTCTCCCTTGGGTATCATCCCTCTGTAATCAAGGCACCTTGGTTGTTGACTTTGAATTTGTGGAGTGAGATTCTAGTACTTGTTACTCTCTCTCCCTCCCCAAGTTCATCCTCTCCAATCCCAATCTCTCTCCGGGAATTCTGCCTCGTGCCTCTTCCACGGAGATTCTATTGGCGTGGTCCATCGAGCCACGGAGGTAAGCATCGGGTGTATCGGGTTGGTGTGCGTGCGTGAGTCTCGGAGTTCATCGTGTTCTTCGTCCCCCTCGCGTTTTCCCATCTCTCCCACTTGGTTTCGAAGTCAATCCGCAAGATCGGGCCACACACGGGGTCTTAGACCACATCATATGGTATCAGAAGCCTTTGGTTTCCGCGGATTTGACCCTCCACCCACCCAATTTCGTCTCTAAAAAATTTTCCAAAAAATTCCCCAAAAATAGCCCTAATTTGCCTTTGGACGGATCTGTGATTTGGTTGAGTTTTGAGTGGTTTTGATCCAATAGAAACTTGTCTTTGGTGTTGATCTGCAATTCCCCCACTTTCCCACAGCTTCTAGTGCCAAATTTTCCACGAATTCGAAGATTTTCGGCCCGGATTTCCGCCCAAATCGAAGAACAGCTCGCAGATCTGATTGCGACCGGAAGTTCCGGCCGGCAGGACCGGAAGTTCCGCCCCGGACCGGAAGTTCCGCCCATCAGGACCGGAACTTCCGCCTGGCCGAATTTTTCACAGCTAACTTCGTTTTTCGTTTTGGCACTAACCCCTTGTGTTTGGACTTCGTAGTGTGTGCCATTTCAGATATCTTCCGCAACATCATCTACGACGACGGCACCCCGAGGATCCAAGCGGTTCATTTGACACCTCCACCATAGCAAGTTCAAGTTCGTCGGCCACCGTCATCAAGTGGTATAACTTGCACCTAACTTGTAGCCTTAGCTTCCTTTGCGTACCTTTCCTATCGAGAGTGGCTTTCTAGTGTTGCGAAGCATTGCGCAAGCGTCCCGACCGTGAGGGTGTGCGTGTGTTGAGCAAAGCTACGAAGCAAGCTCGTTGTGAAAAGATAAGCAAAAGAAGTGTGACATACTTACATAGATAGTGAGAAAAGAAAGCTTCTAAGCATACAAAAAAAAAGGAGAAAAAGAAAAAGAAAAAGAAAAAGAGTGTGAGTGACATCTATACACAAAAGAGTCCAAAGCTTATAAGCAAAAGAGAGAAAAGAGAAGAGAGGCGTCTTGCGCAAATCTTGTTGCTTCTCATTTTGCAACCAAGCCACGGTCTCTCTTGCGTTAGCGTGACACCGAGCTAGTAGTCGTCGTTAGGTCCAATTTTGTTCGTGCTCATTTTCCGTCGCGCTAACCCCATTTTGTCCCACGTGTGTGTTCCACATTGTGTATGCCTTTTGTGATCATCGCTTTTGACTTGTGACTTTTGAATCTTACCCACTTTTAACAACATACTTGATCTTGGATTTGTCTTTTGGTTTTCCACAACACTCGCCTAACACCATATTTGCTAGCTTTTGCGTGTGGTTTTGCGTGTGTCCCCGATACACTTGATCTTACTTTCGGCTTGGTTGATTGCCTCAATACTATCTTACCTTGGTAAGAGTGCGAGGTAGTCTCCTTCCACTAACACATACAACATAGTTCTTGTTCTTCCATCATGGATAGGAGTGGAGATGAAACAAGGGATGGAGAAGTCCTTCGGAACACCGAGAGGTTGGCGACTCAACACAACCTATGGATTCAACGCCAAGAGTTCAAGGAGCAACTATCACTCTTCGAGACTCGCATCGATGAACAATATGAAGAAGTGGCTCACAACTTCTCCACGGTGAACCAAGACTTGGCTCTCCTCCGTGAAGCTACGGACAACTTGAATGGCCAAATGGCGGCCAATGATGCGAACATGGAGCGACGCATGGATAACCTCGAGCGCGCCATCACCAACTTGGGTCGTCATCGCCGACACCGCTCTACTTCATCATCATCAAGCTCGTCACAAGATTACTATTCTCATGGCCACCGTTCGTCATCAAGTTCCTCCTCAAGGCATGAAGACCATCCTCGTCCTCATCGACCACATGCTCATCAAGAAGACTCACGCTCTAACTCAAGGAGAGGTGAATTCCATCGCCATGCTCGTCCTCATGAACGACCTCCACAAGAACAAGCTCCTCACCAAGATCGTCATCAAGCGGCTCGCCATGCCCACCATGGGTATGACGACCATCCCCAAGACAACGTCCACCACAACATGGCGCCACATGGTGATGCTCCCGCCCAAGGTCGTCAAGAGCAACCAAGGCGTGATCTTCGGAATCATCCTCGCCATGACCAAAGGGGCCGAGGGCAACCACAACATGATCAAGATGAGAGAGCCATAATTGGGCAACGCCAACAACCTCGCCAAGACCCGCAACAACATCCTCACCATGAACCAAGTGAAGCTAGTGTTCACCTCCAACGCCAACCCAATGCTATGGTTGGTCGTGGAAGACCTCCTCCACCTCTTCAAGTCGCAAGAGATGAAGGCATCCGTCCTCGCCGCCGAAACATGGAAGATGAAGAGAATATGTATGGAAAGCTCAAGTTCAATATGCCCAAGTTCAAGGGTGAAGACGATGCCGAGGCATACCTCTCATGGGCACTCAAGGTTGACAAGATCTTCCGCATCCATAACTACTCCGGTGCCAAGAAAGTAGCCATGGCCTCCCTCGAGTTTGAAGATTATGCCAACACTTGGTGGGAACAAGTTGTCACTCTTAGGGAAGAAAAGGGTGATCCTCCAATTGATACTTGCGAAGACATGAAGGAGGAGATGCAAGCCCGCTTTGTCCCTACACACTACAAGACCGATCTCTTCAACAAGCTACAAAAGTTGAAGCAAGGCACCAAGACCGTTGAGGAATTCTTCAAGGAGATGGAGTTAACCATGATGAGAGCAAACATCCAAGAGTCCGAGAACCAAACCATCGCTAGGTTCTTCAATGGCCTCAACTACCCCATCAAGAAGATTGTGGAGTTCCAACCATACTCCAACATGGTTGAGTTGGTTCACCAAGCTTCCAAGGCCGAGCGTCAAGTGAATGAGGACATCAAGTACTCCAAGTCCAAGCAATACTTCGCCTCCAAGCTTGCTACATCAACTCCTACAACAAGTGTCAAGCCAACCACATCCTCTACACCTTCCAAGCAACCTTCCATACAAAGTCGCATGAAGCAAACGGTATCCTCCACCGCCTCCTCTAAGGCCTCTACGGGACCTTCCAATGTCACTTGCTTCAAGTGTGGCACCCAAGGCCACAAATCCTTTGAGTGCAAGAACACCAAGGTCATGATCACTATGGAGAATGGTGACATAGAGACTCTAAGTGAAGGTGAATATGAAGCCCTAGTGCAAGCCGCCGTTGCTAATGAGGAAGACTATGATGAAGAAAGTGGAGAAGACCCTCTTTTATGCACACATGATCCAAGCCCTTCTCTTGTGGTCACTCGAGTGCTCACCACTCAACCCCAAGCTATGGAAGACCAAAGATGCAACATCTTCCAAACGCGTGCCGGCATTGGTGGCAAGTCAATCAAGGTCATCATCGACGGTGGGAGTTGCCACAACTTGGCAAGCACCGAGCTATGTGAGAAGCTCAACCTCACGCTTCGCAAGCATCCTCATCCATACCATGTCCAATGGTTGAGTGACAAGGGCAATGTCAAGATTCAACACACCGTCACCGTCAACTTCAAGATAGGACCCTATGAAGACACCGTCGAGTGTGATGTGGTGCCTATGACCGTGTGCCACATGTTGCTTGGCCGCCCATGGCAATTTGACAAGAAGGCCATACATGATGGTTTCTCCAATGCATATACCTTCAAGGTCAAGGACAAGAAGTTCGAGCTTCGCCCAATGACTCCTAGCCAAATCATCGCCGACAATGCGAAGGCTTTAGCGAGGGCACAACACCACATCCACCATAGTGAGTTGAGAGGAGAGGGAGCGACCCACCAAAAAGAGAGTGAGCGCCACCACCCACATATGAGTGAGAGAAAGAGTGTCCTCCTAACCACCAAAAGCGAGTGGAGAGAAGTGAAAGACAACCCATCCACCACCATACACTACGTGCTCATTTGCAAGGGCCTCTCGGCGCAGACTAATGACTTAACCAACATTCCTTCGTCTTTGTTGTCTCTTTTGAAGGAGTTCCAAGACGTCTTCCCCGACGAGCTACCCCATGGACTACCACCGCTTCGGGGCATCGAGCATCGCATCGACCTCATACCCGGCGCTCCACTACCAAACCGCGCCGCCTACCGCACCAACCCCGAGGACACCAAGGAGATCCAACGCCAAATTCAAGACCTCCTCGCTAAAGGGTATGTCCGAGAAAGCCTTAGCCCTTGTGCCGTTCCGTCATTCTTGTGCCTAAACCGGATGAGACGCAACGGATGTGTATGGATTGCCGCCCTATCAATGCCATTACCGTCCGTTATCGACATCCCATTCCGCGTTTAGATGATATGTTGGATGAATTGAGTGGTGCCACGATTTTCTCTAAGATTGATTTGCGTAGTGGCTACCACCAAATCCGCATGGCAATTGGTGATGAATGGAAGACGGCATTCAAGACCAAGCTTGGTCTCTATGAATGGCTTGTCATGCCGTTTGGTCTTTCCAATGCTCCTTCCACTTTTATGCGTCTTATGAATCACATCTTGCGACCTCTCATTGGCAAGAGTGTGGTTGTCTACTTTGATGATATTCTCATCTATAGCAAAAATCTCGAGGACCATGTTCAACATGTGAGAGAAGTCTTATGCATCTTGCGCCACGAGAAGCTCTTTGCCAACCTTCCAAAATGCCATTTCGCTCAAAACAAGTTGGTTTTTCTTGGTTTTGTGGTTTCCGCCAATGGGATAGAAGTTGATTCTTCCAAAGTTGAGGCCATCCACAATTGGCCCACTCCCACAAATGTTGGCCAAGTGAGAAGCTTCCATGGTCTTGCCGGATTTTACCGCCGTTTTGTGAAAGATTTCAGCACCATTGCTTGCCCTTTAAACGAACTTACAAAAAAGAATGTTCCGTTCGTTTGGGGCAAAGCACAACAAAAAGCTTTTGATGAATTGAAAAAGAGACTCACCGAGGCACCATTGCTTGCTCTTCCCGACTTTTCCAAAACATTTGAAATCGAATGCGATGCGAGTGGACTTGGAATCGGTGGTGTTCTCATGCAAAATGGAAAACCCGTGGCATACTATAGTGAGAAGTTGGATGGCGCACGCCTCAACTATCCTATATATGACAAGGAGCTTTATGCTTTAGTTCGTGTTCTTGAAGTTTGGCAACATTACCTTTGGCCAAAAGAGTTTGTCATCCACTCGGATCATGAGTCCTTGAAGTATTTGAAAAGTCAACACAATTTGAACAAGCGACATGCTAAGTGGGTTGAGTTCATAGAGTCCTTCCCTTATGTAATCAAATACAAAAAGGGCAAGGAAAATGTGGTTGCGGATGCACTTTCCCGCAAGATTACTCTTCTACTCACCCGCTTGGAGTTTCACATTTTGGGTCTTGAGGAGATCAAGGAACTTTACCCTTCCGACGCTTTCTTTGGTCCAATCTTTGCCAAGTGTTCCGTTGACCATGGATTTGATGATTTCTATTTGCATGATGGCTACTTGTTTAAAGCTAACAAGATTTGCATTCCCGAGTCTTCTCTTCGTAAGTTGCTTTTGCAAGAGTCACATGGAGGTGGTCTCATGGGTCACTTTGGACGAGAGAAGACATATGCCATGCTATCAACCCACTACTATTGGCCAAGAATGTACCGCGACGTGGAACGCCTTTGCCGCTTGATGTACAACATGCTTACAAGCTAAGTCTACTTCCAATCCCTATGGTCTTTACATGCCTTTGCCCATTCCATATGCACCTTGGTCGGACATAAGCATGGACTTTGTACTTGGCTTACCACGCACCAAACATGGTCATGACTCAATATTTGTGGTAGTGGATAGGTTCTCTAAAATGGCACATTTCATACCATGTCATAAGAGCGATGATGCTTCACACATTGCTTCGTTGTTTTTCAGGGAAGTGGTTCGCCTACATGGGATACCGGCAAGCATTGTGTCGGATCGAGACGTCAAGTTCATGAGTTACCTATGGAAGTCGCTCATGGCGAAGTTTGGAGTGAAGCTCTTGTTCTCATCATCCTCGCACCCTCAAACCGATGGACAAACCGAAGTAGTCAATCGAAGCCTCTCCACACTCCTCCGCACACTTGTGAAGACAAATTTGAAGTCATGGGAAGATTGCCTACCCCACGCGGAGTTCGCCTACAATCGAGCCAAGCACTCCACAACCGCAAGGAGTCCATTCATGGTCGTCTACGGATTCGAACCTCCAACGGCACTCGACATCCTCCCACTACCTCTTCATGAAAGAACGAACATGGACTTCGACGAGCGCACCACCGCCATCAAGAAACTACATGAAGAGACAAGAGCAACCATACAAGAGCATGTACTTCGCCAAGCTAACCGCCTCAACGCCAAGAAAAAGAAACGCGTGTTTGAAGAAGGAGACCTCGTGTGGATCCACCTAAGAAAAGAAAGGTTCCCGCAAGAACGCAATTCCAAGCTCAAGCCAAGAGGAGATGGACCCTTCAAGGTCCTCAAGCGCATCAACAACAACGCCTACGTCATCGACATACCAACATCAAAGTACTTGGTGAGCAACACTTTCAACATCTCGGATCTCTCACCCTATCATGGAGATGAGGAGGAACAAGAGTCGAGGACGACTCTCTCCCAAGGGGGGGGAGATGATGCGGGGTGGCCTTCGGACACCTCCTCACCAAGACCGACAAGTCCCCCAAGTGGACCAATGACAAGGGCTCGAGTTAAAGCTCTACATGATAAGGTGAATTCGCTCCTCTCTACCTCTACCTTTGACACCCCCTTGGATGGATTGCTACTTCATGCAAATACACTATGTTCAATCAGGTACATCGGTCAAGACACAAGCCATGGAGTCCAAGCCAATGGAGAGAGAGCTGGAAATGATGAAGATGGAGCTCCAGCGCGCAGGCCGGAACTTCCGCCCTCCAGGGCCGGAACTTCCGCCCCCCAGGACCGGAACTTCCGCCCTCCAGGACCGGAACTTCCGCCCAGATGCTGCCCAGATACCGTTCAGCGCCCAGAGAAGTGGAGCCAGCCGGAACTTCCGCCCCGAGGGACCGGAACTTCCGCCCACCCGGAACTTCCGCTCAAGTTCCGCCCAAGTTCCGAAAGTCCGTCAAAACGCCCCTGGATGTTACTGCAAGGAAATGGGCTAATTTCGGAACTTGACCGGAACTTGGCCGGAACTTCCGGCCGGGCCGGAACTTCCGCCTTCCAGGGCCGGAACTTCCGCCCCTGACCGGAACTTCCGCCCAAGTCGGCCGGAACTTCCGCCACCGCGATTTCAGCACAGCACTACTTTTCAGCGTGTAACTTACCTATTCGCCCACCCGACTATAAATAGCCTAGTTGGCTCAGATCTGAGATTAGACTTGTTTAGAACTCAAACCTAACTTTGAGCTTAGTCTCCCTTGGGTATCATCCCTCTGTAATCAAGGCACCTTGGTTGTTGACTTTGAATTTGTGGAGTGAGATTCTAGTACTTGTTACTCTCTCTCCCTCCCCAAGTTCATCCTCTCCAATCCCAATCTCTCTCCGGGAATTCTGCCTCGTGCCTCTTCCACGGAGATTCTATTGGCGTGGTCCATCGAGCCACGGAGGTAAGCATCGGGTGTATCGGGTTGGTGTGCGTGCGTGAGTCTCGGAGTTCATCGTGTTCTTCGTCCCCCTCGCGTTTTCCCATCTCTCCCACTTGGTTTCGAAGTCAATCCGCAAGATCGGGCCACACACGGGGTCTTAGACCACATCACGTATCCTTCATCAGAAGGCGCGTCAGGTGCGGCGGCTGCAGCAGGAGCGGTACCCGCAGGCACATCCGGAATAGGGACGCGGCGTGCGCGTCGTCGCACGTTGTCGCGAGGTGGCGGCAACCGAGTCAAGAGCTCCTGGAACTTGGCGTCGAGCTTGGAGTTGAAGGCTGCCTCGAGGCCATCGATCTTGTCCAGCGCGTCGGTGAGTTTGGCGTCAACATCACCGAGGCGCCCATCCACGTCGGTTGTATGCCCGCCCAAAAGGTGGAGGAAGTGAGCATGCATCTCTGCATTCGTCATCTTATCCGGGTCAACGTTCGCCAAAGCGATACATGTCATGGTTAGTACAGAAAAAAAGCACAAATGTATATGCCTACAAACTACGGAATATGGTGGTTCACGCGCAATTCGTCAAGCAAAATACAAAGCTCTTACAAGTCCTTACCAAACAGGAGGAAGGCGATGTAACAACCAACAAGGATCAGCGTCTCCAAAGATTGCCAAAGCGATTACCAAGTGTCGACACAGTGCACGTGGAGACAATATGTGGAGCTGTAGGAAGGCTAATATGGTAGCAAACAGCAAATGTCAAAACAGCAATGCAATATTGAAAGTATGCTCAACCACGGTACTTTGCTGGTCCTAGGCTAGACCGTACTAGAGACGCGAGCCTAGAACACAAACGAGGTCACGGTGCGGCACACAAGCAACGAGCAGCGATGAAGTGATATATGGTGGCGGTTGGCTCCCACAAGCACAAAGGAATAGCTCAAAAGCAAGATATAAGTGAAGAACACAGGAATTTCCGGGTAGTAAACTTAAAGGTCAAAAATCTCAACTTTTTCTCCGGGTCGTTTTGAGTGGTCAAACGTCGAAAACGGAGTTCGTATGCAAAAGTTATGGCCGGTCAAAGTTTGCTGTCCAAAACAGCCTAATTCGGAATAAAAGGGTCCTGACTAGTGGAAATCGTGGTCAACCCGACTAGGATGCGGATTTGACTTTTTTTTTGCAATTTTTTTTTTGCAATTTTTTTTTTTGCAATTTTTTTTTTTTGCTCTTCTACTCACAAACAGAAGGCGGCGATTATCTGGATACGACTATGGCGGAAATATATGACAGGTGTATATGATTGGGCGGAAACGATCTGGTGGGTGTATATGGCAGCGGCGGAAGTATATGATGGTGATGATCTGCGAGCGATGCGAGTATGCAGCGGCGGCGTAACTACTATGACCAGAACTCGAAACTCTAAAGGAACTAGACGCTAAGACCAGCAACTCGACACGAAGATGCAGACACAAATTCAATTCTGCAAAACTGAAACGACAATGCAAGGCGTGGCAGGGGGTTTATGGGACGACGATCTAAAACCCTAACAGTATTTTTTTTTTGGCTTTTTGCGTGGTTTATGGGTACGATGGCAGATGCAATCTAAACTAGAAAAACTGTAAAATCTCACCGAGCAACCTGAAATCTGATACCACTTGATATGGCAAAGGTGGCCGATCTTTCGATGAGACGTGGATAATGTCGATTTGTTGGTGGAGTTCGTGCTTGACGATCCGACTACACGTGCAAAGCTCGTGCGCCAATGCAATCGCTAGGACAATCTCCGGGAGTTACTGATCTTGCGGATGCACGATCAGCCTGACCAGCGAGGGTCTTAATTCCTACCTGAAATCGAGAACAAGTAAGAACTAAAGATGCAATCAGAATATTGCGGATATAAATGAAAGCTTTATTGAAAAGGTGGGATTCCGAATAGTCGGTCTTGTTCTGGGCGTTGGCCTCAAAAGAAGTACACGAGAGTTGCAGCAATGGCTAACTTTTAATCTAATTAAAATCCGAGTCTAAACGTAACGGCTATGGAGGTATTTAAAGGAGGAAAAGGTGGGGTTTCGACCAGCCATACGTATGGTGGTCGAACCAAACCCTAGAAGGCCTTTCCCCCTTCAATACGGACTCTAAAAAGTGGCTGACTTAATTCCTGCGAAAATGACATGGGCCTGGCCCAAAACTAAAGGTGACGCAGCAACATATTATGCTATGGACGAAATTATGAAGTGGAGAACTCTATATTTCGTCCAAGTCTTCATCTCTTATGGTGGCTTCAAAGTTCTGAAATCTCCACTTGTGGCGTCATCTTCAATCCTCAAGTGCTTGCTGCCATCTCCTCCATGCGTGATCATGCTCCAATACTTGTCCTCCTCATCCATGCTAGGTCCATCATTCCTAAGAGTAACAAACATATCTGATTTAGGCAGCATCATATTCTCATGTATATGAGGAATAGTTCCAAGAAACGAAAGTACCTGATAGTTAAGTTGTTTGGCACGAGCTCGAGTGATTGGTCCTTGTATTTGTGTGGCCGTAGGTACAGCGGTTGTATCAATAGAGGGATGTCCTCATCAAAGATGGTGTTTGTTTGCAAAGAACAGTAAAAACAGTAGAATGTATTCAGATGCAAAAGAATGGACCGGGGTCCATAGTTCACTAGTGGTGTCTCTCCAATAAGATAACTAACATGCTGGGTGAACAAATTACAGGCGGGCAATTGACAAATAAAGATTCAATACATATCAACGATGATTACTATGTGATTTAATCAGGGCATTACGACAAAGTACATAGACCGCTATCCAGCATGCATCTATGCCTAAATAATCCACCTTCAGGTTATCATCCGAACCCCTTCTGGTATTAAGTTGTAAACAACAGATAATTGCATTAAGTATGGTGCGTAATGTAATCAACACAAATATCCTTAGAGAAAGCATCAATGTTTTATCCCTAGTAGCAACAGCACATCCACAACCTTAGAACTTTCTGTCACTGTCCCAGATTAAATGGAGGCATGAACCCAATATCGAGCATAATTACTCCCTCTTGGAGTTACAAGTATCAACTTGGCCAGAGCCTCTACTAGCAACGGAGAGCATGCAAGAACATAAACAACACATATATGATAGATTGATAATCAACTTAACATAATATTCTATATTCATCGGATCCCGCCAAACACAACATGTAGCATTACAAATAGATGATCTTGATCATGTTAGGCAGCTCACAAGATCTATAACAATGAAAGCACAAGCGGAGAAGACAACCATCTAGCTACTGCTATGGACCCATAGTCCAAGGATGATGATAAGGGCTAAGCCCAGGGATGTGCCCGATCTTCACGGATTTGAAGGTGATGAGGTCTAAGACCCCGTGTGTGGCCCGATCTTGCGGATTGACTTCGAAACCAAGCGGGTGAGATGGGAAAAACGCGAGGGGATGAAGAACACGACGAACTCCGAGACTCACGCACGCACACCAACCCGATACACCCGATGCTTACCTCCGTGGCTCGATGGACCACGCCAATAGAATCTCCGTGGAAGAGGCACGAGGCAGAATTCCCGGAGAGAGATTGGGATTGGAGAGGATGAACTTGGGGAGGGAGAGAGAGTAGCAAGTACTAGAATCTCACTCCACAAATTCAAAGTCAACAACCAAGGTGCCTTGATTACAGAGGGATGATACCCAAGGGAGACTAAGCTCAAAGTTAGGTTTGAGTTCTAAACAAGTCTAAAGAGCTAAAGGGGTGCTTGGGGTGCTTATATAGTCTTACAAGGCGACACAGGCCGAAAAGGTAAGTTTGGGCCGAAAACATAACTTAAGTCGTGCAGGCCGGTCCAGGAGCCGGTCAGTCCGGGCCTGTGACCGGGCGGGCCGGTCCTGACCGGGCCTGTGACCGGGCGCCGACCGGACGAGGTTCCGAGGCCACGGTATGTTGCCCGGATGGCACGAGCGCCAAATCCGGTTTGGACCGGGCGGCCCGGTCAGGAGGCCGGTCAGACCGGGCTGGGGACCGGGTGGCCCGGTCAGGAGGCCGGTCTGACCGGGTTCTGGACCGGACGTCCGTCTTCTCTTCCTTGCGCTCTTCGGGCGACTTCCAGTCCAGCTCCGTGTACATCTTCTCGATCAGCTGCTCCTCTCCTTCCCTTGACCATGACGTACCGTCCTCTCCGTGGTCTTGATGCTCCACGTACCTAATGACACAAAGGGTTTCGGCATGAGGTAGCATTCCATCCAAAGGGGTATCAAGGTCAAGGGTGGTGAGGAGCGAGTTCACCTTGTCATGTATCGCTTTGGCTCGAGCCCTTGTCATTGGTCCGCTTGGGGGACTTGTTGGCCTTGATGTAGAGTCGTTGGTGAGCGGGGCTACATCATCTCCCCCCCCTTGGGAGAGAGTCGTCCTCGACTCTTGTTCCTCCTCATCTCCATGATGTGGGGAGAGGTCCGAGATGTTGAAAGTGTTGCTCACCAAGTACTTGGATGTTGGTATGTCGATGACGTAGGCGTTGTTGTTGATGCGCTTGAGGACCTTGAAAGGCCCATCTCCTCTTGGCTTGAGCTTGGAGTTGCGTTCTTGAGGGAACCTTTCTTTCCTTAGGTGAACCCAAACTAGGTCTCCTTCTTCAAACACTCGTTCTTTCTTCTTGGCGTTGAGGCGGTTAGCTTGGCGAAGGACATGGTCTTGTATGGTTGCTCTTGTTTCTTCATGTAGTTTCTTCATGGCGGTGGTGCGCTCGTCGAAGTCCATGTTGGTCCGTTGGTGAAGAGGGAGTGGAAGGATGTCGAGTGCCGTTGGAGGTTCGAATCCATAGACGACCATGAAGGGACTCCGTAATGTTGTGGAGTGTTTTGCTCGATTGTAGGCGAACTCCGCGTGGGGGATGCAATCTTCCCATGACTTCAAGTTTTTCTTCACAAGTGTGCGGAGGAGTGTGGAGAGGCTTCGATTGACCACTTCGGTTTGTCCATCGGTTTGAGGGTGCGAGGATGATGAGAACAAAAGCTTGACTCCAAACTTGGCCATGAGCGACTTCCAAAGATAACTCATGAACTTGACGTCTCGATCCGACACAATGCTTGCCGGTATCCCATGTAGGCGGACCACTTCCCTGAAAAACAACGAAGCAATGTGTGAAGCATCATCGCTCTTATGACATGGAATGAAATGTGCCATTTTTGAGAACCTATCCACTACCACAAATATTGAGTCATGACCATGTTTTGTGCGTGGTAAGCCAAGTACAAAGTCCATGCTTATATCCGACCAAGGTGCATATGGAATGGGTAAAGGCATGTAAAGACCATGGGGGTTGGATGTTGACTTAGCTTGTAAACAAGTGGTGCAACGGTTGCAAAGGCGCTCCACGTCTCGCTTCATGCGTGGCCAATAGTAGTGTGTGGATAGCATCGAAAGAGTCTTGTCGCGTCCAAAATGACCCATGAGGCCACCTCCATGTGACTCTTGCAAAAGCAACTTACGAAGAGAAGACTCGGGTATGCAAACTTTGTTAGCTTTGAACAAGTAGCCATCATGCAAGTAGAAATCATCAAAACCTCGGTCAATGGAACACTTTTCAAAGATTGGTCCAAAGAAAGCATCGGAAGGGTAGAGCTCTTTGATCTCTTCAAGACCCAAAATGTGAAACTCCAAGCGGGTGAGTAGGAGAGTAATTTTGCGGGAAAGTGCATCCGCAACCACATTTTCCTTGCCCTTTTTGTATTTGATTACATAAGGGAAGGACTCTATGAACTCAACCCACTTAGCATGTCGCTTGTTCAAATTGTGTTGACTTTTCAAATACTTCAAGGACTCATGATCCGAGTGGATGACAAACTCTTTTGGCCAAAGGTAATGTTGCCAAACTTCAAGAACACGAACCAAAGCATAAAGCTCCTTGTCATATATAGGATAGTTGAGGCGTGCGCCATCCAACTTCTCGCTATAGTATGCCACGGGTTTTCCATTTTGCATGAGTACACCACCGATTCCAAGTCCACTCGCATCGCATTCGATTTCAAATGTTTTGGAAAAGTCGGGAAGAGCAAGTAATGGTGCCTCGGTGAGTCTCTTTTTCAATTCATCAAAAGCTTTTTGTTGTGCTTTGCCCCAAACGAACGGAACATTCTTTTTGGTAAGTTCGTTTAAAGGGCAAGCAATGGTGCTGAAATCTTTCACAAAACGGCGGTAAAATCCGGCAAGACCATGGAAGCTTCTCACTTGGCCAACATTTGTGGGAGTGGGCCAATTGTGGATGGCCTCAACTTTGGAAGAATCAACTTCTATCCCGTTGGCGGAAACCACAAAACCAAGAAAAACCAATTTGTTTTGAGCGAAATGGCATTTTGGAAGGTTGGCAAAGAGCTTCTCGTGGCGTAAGATGCATAAGACTTCTCTCACATGTTGAACATGGTCCTCGAGATTTTTGCTATAGATGAGAATATCATCAAAGTAGACAACCACACTCTTGCCAATGAGAGGTCGCAAGATGTGATTCATAAGACGCATAAAAGTGGAAGGAGCATTGGAAAGACCAAACGGCATGACGAGCCATTCATAGAGACCAAGCTTGGTCTTGAATGCCGTCTTCCATTCATCACCAATTGCCATGCGGATTTGGTGGTAGCCACTACGCAAATCAATCTTAGAGAAAATCGTGGCACCACTCAATTCATCCAACATATCATCTAAACGCGGAATGGGATGTCGATAACGGACGGTAATGGCATTGATAGGGCGGCAATCCATACACATCCGTTGCGTCTCATCCGGTTTAGGCACAAGAATGACGGGAACGGCACAAGGGCTAAGGCTTTCTCGGACATACCCTTTAGCGAGGAGGTCTTGAATTTGGCGTTGGATCTCCTTGGTGTCCTCGGGGTTGGTGCGGTAGGCGGCGCGGTTTGGTAGTGGAGCGCCGGGTATGAGGTCGATGCGATGCTCGATGCCCCGAAGCGGTGGTAGTCCATGTGGTAGTTCGTCGGGGAAGACGTCTTGGAACTCCTTCAAAAGAGACAACAAAGACGAAGGAATGTTGGTTAAGTCATTAGTCTCCGCCGAGAGGCCCTTGCAAATGAGCACGTAGTGTATGGTGGTGGATGGGTTGTCTTTCACTTCTCTCCACTCGCTTTTGGTGGTTAGGAGGACACTCTTTCTCTCACTCATATGTGGGTGGTGGCGCTCACTCTCTTTTTGGTTTGTCGCTCCCTCTCCTCTCAACTCACTATGGTGGATGTGGTGTTGTGCCCTCGCTAAAGCCTTCGCATTGTCGGCGATGATTTGGCTAGGAGTCATTGGGCGAAGCTCGAACTTCTTGTCCTTGACCTTGAAGGTGTATGCATTGGAGAAACCATCATGTATGGCCTTCTTGTCAAATTGCCATGGGCGGCCAAGCAACATGTGGCACACGGTCATAGGCACCACGTCACACTCGACGGTGTCTTCATAGGGTCCTATCTTGAAGTTGACGGTGACGGTGTGTTGAATCTTGACATTGCCCTTGTCACTCAACCATTGGACATGGTAGGGATGAGGATGCTTGCGAAGCGTGAGGTTGAGCTTCTCACATAGCTCGGTGCTTGCCAAGTTGTGGCAACTCCCACCATCGATGATGACCTTGATAGACTTGCCACCAATGCCGGCACGCGTTTGGAAGATGTTGCATCTTTGGTCTTCCATAGCTTGGGGTTGAGTGGTGAGCACTCGAGTGACCACAAGAGAAGGGCTTGGATCATGTGTGCATAAGAGAGGGTCTTCTCCACTTTCTTCATCATAGTCTTCCTCATTAGCAACCGCGGCTTGCACTAGGGCTTCATATGCACCTTCACTTAGAGTCTCTATGTCACCATTCTCCATAGTGATCATGACCTTGGTGTTCTTGCACTCAAAGGATTTGTGGCCTTGGGTGCCACACTTGAAGCAAGTGACATTGGAGGGTCCCGTAGAGGCCTTAGAGGAGGCGGTGGAGGATACCGTTTGCTTCATGCGACTTTGTATGGAAGGTTGCTTGGAAGGTGTAGAGGATGCGGATGGCTTGACACTTGTTGTAGGAGTTGATGTAGCAAGCTTGGAGGCGAAGTATTGCTTGGACTTGGAGTACTTGATGTCCTCATTCACTTGACGCTCGGCCTTGGAAGCTTGGTGAACCAACTCAACCATGTTGGAGTATGGTTGGAACTCCACAATCTTCTTGATGGGGTAGTTGAGGCCATTGAAGAACCTAGCGATGGTTTGGTTCTCGGACTCTTGGATGTTTGCTCTCATCATGGTTAACTCCATCTCCTTGAAGAATTCCTCAACGGTCTTGGTGCCTTGCTTCAACTTTTGTAGCTTGTTGAAGAGATCGGTCTTGTAGTGTGTAGGGACAAAGCGGGCTTGCATTTCCTCCTTCATGTCTTCCCAAGTATCAATTGGAGGATCACCCTTCTCTTCCCTAAGAGTGACAACTTGTTCCCACCAAGTGTTGGCATAATCTTCAAATTCGAGGGAGGCCATGGCTACTTTCTTGGCACCGGAGTAGTTATGGATGCGGAAGATCTTGTCAACCTTGAGTGCCCATGAGAGGTAGGCCTCGGCATCATCTTCACCCTTGAACTTGGGCATATTGAACTTGAGCTTTCCATACATATTCTCTTCATCTTCCATGTTGCGGCGGCGAGGACGGATGCCTTCATCTCTTGCAACTTGAGGTGGTGGAGGAGGTCTTCCACGACCAACCATAGCATTGGGTTGGCGTTGGAGGTGAACACTAGCTTCACTTGGCTCATGGTGAGGATGTTGTTGCGGGTCTTGGCGAGGTTGTTGGCGTTGTCCAATTATGGCTCTCTCATCTTGATCATGTTGTGGTTGCCCTCGGCCCCTTTGGTCATGGCGAGGATGATTCCGGAGATCACGCCTTGGTTGCTCTTGATGACCTTGGGCGGGAGCATCACCATGTGGCTCCATGTTGTGGTGGATGTTGTCTTGGGAATGGTCGTCATACCCATGGTGGGCATGGCGAGCCGCTTGATGACGGTCTTGGTGAGGAGCTTGTTCTTGTGGAGGTCGTTCATGAGGACGAGCATGGCGATGGAATTCACCTCTCCTTGAGTTAGAGCGAGAGTCATCTTGACGAGCATGTGGTCGATGAGGACGAGGATGGTCTTCATGCCTTGAGGAGGAGCTTGATGACGAACGGTGGCCATGAGAATAGTAATCTTGTGACGAGCTTGATGATGATGAAGTAGAGCGGTGTCGGCGATGACGACCCAAGTTGGTGATGGCGCGCTCGAGGTTGTCCATGCGTCGCTCCATGTTCGCATCATTGGCCGCCATTTGGCCATTCAAGTTGTCCGTAGCTTCACGGAGGAGAGCCAAATCTTGGTTCACCGTGGAGAAGTTGTGAGCCACTTCTTCATATTGTTCATCGATGCGAGTCTCGAAGAGTGATAGTTGCTCCTTGAACTCTTGGCGTTGAATCCATAGGTTGTGTTGAGTCGCCAACCTCTCGGTGCTCCGAAGGACTTCTCCATCCCTTGTTTCATCTCCACTCCTATCCATGATGGAAGAACAAGAACTATGTTGTATGTGTTAGTGGAAGGAGACTACCTCGCACTCTTACCAAGGTAAGATAGTATTGAGGCAATCAACCAAGCCGAAAGTAAGATCAAGTGTATCGGGGACACACGCGAAACCACACGCAAAAGCTAGCAAATATGGTGTTAGGCGAGTGTTGTGGAAAGCCAAAAGACAAATCCAAGAGCAAGTATGTTGTTAAAAGTGGATGAGGTCCAAAAATCCAAATGTCAAAGTGCGATCACTATAAACACGGAAAAATGTGGAACTCACACACGAGATAAGCGGGGTTAGTGCAACCAAGGAACGAGCGGAAAAGTGTATGTATAGTTGCTCGGTGTCACACTAACACAAGGAGAGGCAAAGCTTTGGTTGCAAAGAAGAGACAACAAGATTCACACGCGGCCTCTCTTCTCCGATCTCTCTTTGCTTAAAAGCTTTTTCTCTCTTGTATATGTTGGCACTTGCACTCGTTTGTATCTTTGGTGGCTTTTGTGGACACTTTGGTATGTATGGGGTGTATGGTGCTACTCGCACTCTTTTTGTGTTTTTGGGGCTTTTTCACGCACTATGTTAGCGTTAGCCTCGCTTTTGCTATCTTGCCACACGAGTGTTTGCTTGGGTGCCTTACTCAACGCGACACACACACCTCACAATGCGGGGCCACGTGCAATGTCTCGCAACACTAGACAAGCAATGCTCGATAGGGTAGATCGCAAAAGGAAGAGGGGTTACAAGGGTAAACCTGCAAGTTATACCTGCGATGGTGGTGGTGGTGGTGGTGGTGGTGGTGGTGATCGCCGGATGTCGAGGTCGAAGGAGGCGTTGCGTCGCCCGGTCGGAGGCCCGGTTGGACCGGATCCTGGACTGGCCCGGCCGGTTGCTTGGCCGGTTTGACCGGCGTCTGGACCGGACCGTCCGGTCTGTATCCCGGTCGACCGGCTGCTCAACCGGATTGCTCGGGATGAACTTTCTCTCTCCTGTTCTTCACGAAAACCAAACCAAATCGACCAAAACGAAGGGAAACGATGGAATTGGAGGCTAAAAGTTGGGGAAATAGTAGATCAAGCACAACAACACCAGATCCACGGACCAAAACCACTCAAAACTCAACCAAATCACAGATCGGTCAAAAGGCACTTTAGGGCTATTTTTTTGGAAAATTTTCTAGAAACGAAATCGGGTGGGTGGAGGTTCAAATCCGCGGGAACCAAAGGCTGCTGATACCATATGATGAGGTCTAAGACCCCGTGTGTGGCCCGATCTTGCGGATTGACTTCGAAACCAAGCGGGTGAGATGGGAAAAACGCGAGGGGATGAAGAACACGACGAACTCCGAGACTCACGCACGCACACCAACCCGATACACCCGATGCTTACCTCCGTGGCTCGATGGACCACGCCAATAGAATCTCCGTGGAAGAGGCACGAGGCAGAATTCCCGGAGAGAGATTGGGATTGGAGAGGATGAACTTGGGGAGGGAGAGAGAGTAGCAAGTACTAGAATCTCACTCCACAAATTCAAAGTCAACAACCAAGGTGCCTTGATTACAGAGGGATGATACCCAAGGGAGACTAAGCTCAAAGTTAGGTTTGAGTTCTAAACAAGTCTAAAGAGCTAAAGGGGTGCTTGGGGTGCTTATATAGTCTTACAAGGCGACACAGGCCGAAAAGGTAAGTTTGGGCCGAAAACATAACTTAAGTCGTGCAGGCCGGTCCAGGAGCCGGTCAGTCCGGGCCTCAGGACTCGGCGGGCAGTCCTGACCGGGCTCGTGGACCGAGCGCCGACCGGACGAGGTTCCGAGGCCACGGTATGTTGCCCGGATGGCACGAGCGCCAAATCCGGTTTGGACCGGGCGGCCGGTCGAGGCCGGTCGAGCCGGGCTGGGGACCGGGTGGCCCGGTCAGGAGGCCGGTCTGACCGGGTTCTGGACCGGACGTCCGTCTTCTCTTCCTTGCGCTCTTCGGGCGACTTCCAGTCCAGCTCCGTGTACATCTTCTCGATCAGCTGCTCCTCTCCTTCCCTTGACCATGACGTACCGTCCTCTCCGTGGTCTTGATGCTCCACGTACCTAATGACACAAAGGGTTTCGGCATGAGGTAGCATTCCATCCAAAGGGGTATCAAGGTCAAGGGTGGTGAGGAGCGAGTTCACCTTGTCATGTATCGCTTTGGCTCGAGCCCTTGTCATTGGTCCGCTTGGGGGACTTGTTGGCCTTGATGTAGAGTCGTTGGTGAGCGGGGCTACATCAGAAGGGATTCGTGGGGGTAGGTGGATGAACGCGATGAACACGTGGGGGAAACGCGGGGATACAACACACACACGCACACAATTCGAGTTTTCCCTCGTTGGCTCGAAACACCAACTCGATAGAGATTGCAGGAAAAGACCTTCCGGTAGAAGTCCCGCAAAGAGATCGACAAATCAAAGCTCGGGAGATCTAGAAGGGCGAAAAGACCGGAAGGTTTGATAGAAGTGCAAGCAAAAGACCAAAAAGGTAGAAGTGCAAGCAAAAGATCAAACAAACGGTAGAAGTCGCCAAAGAGATCTTCACGAGTTGATAAGGAGCCCGGGTGGGGATACAAGATCATAGATCTAGGTAGGGTTCCCACAAGGGTGAGCCATGCTCAGGTTTAATTTCACATCAAGTCTAATCTCAGATCTGAGCCAACTAGCCTATTTATAGGTGGGGGCGAAGGGATAAGTTACACGCTGAAAAGTGATGTTGTGCTGAAGTTCGGTAGGGCGGAAGTTCCGGCCGTCTTGGGCGGAAGTTCCGGTCATGGGCGGAAGTTCCGGTCTTCGGGGCCGGAAGTTCCGGTCCGGCCGGAAGTTCCGGTCAAGTTCCGGCCAAGTTCCGAAAATGGCCAATTTCCTTGCAGTAACATCCAGGGGCGTTTCGGCGTAATTTCGGAACTTGGGCGGAAGTTCCGAGTGGGCGGAAGTTCCGGTCCCTCGGGGCGGAAGTTCCGGCCTGATCCATTTCTCTGGGCGCTGGAAGGCATCTTGGCGGCATCTGGGCGGAAGTTCCGGTCCTTGGGGGCAGAAGTTCCGGTGGGGCGGAAGTTCCGGCTCCTCTTTCTCCTTCTCTTCCATGCTTCCGTGACATTGGCTTTGCGTCCTCGGGTCTCCATGGCATCCTCTCTTCCCTCCGTACTTGTCGTCGAGTTCCTATCATCAAGACATGACGGTGTATGAAGTAGTATATCGTCCCAAATGGGCGATTCGAGGCACGCGTAAAGGAGAAGATTCACCTTGGCGTGCCGTCTTGGCGATGAAGCACATGATGCGGTGAAGACCGAAGGTCGCCCCGTATCATCTCCCCCCACTTGAAAAAGAGTCGTCCTCGACGATAGCTCTTCACAAACTTGTATAGGAGGTATATGACAACCACGCTTGAATGTCTCGTCACTTGTCAATAGCCCTATCAATAGCACAAGAGAAGCAAGAGAACACTCAAAGCATAGCCAATGTTCAACGGATTTAGCAAGGGGCCTTATGTAGAAGGAGGTCACCTTATCAAAGTGTCGGTGTGCTCTCATGGAGAGATCTTGTGTAGTCGAAGTGTGGGGTTGAACCCATTCATTGACGCTCATCCACAAGTCACTTGTACCTTCACACAACAAAGACCAAGCAAAGTATATGTGTGCGTGATAGAGGAGCATATCATCAACGACATGTCCATTCATGTTCACAACACCGTTAGCACAACACAAATATATCAAGAATAAGGCATGTGCAAGGTCAATGTGGAAGAACTCCTTATGAACATCTTCCAAATGTGGAAACACAAAAACTCCCAATTGTGAGACAACCGTGGTGTCCATCTCATGTAGAAAGTCATTTTCATTGTTGCTCTCAATGATGCGGGGTGGACTTTGGACACCTACGCCTCAAGACCAACAAGTGAAGCCCCGACTATCATCGACGCTACACCATGGCCAAGGAGTCCCCCAAGTGGACCAACAACACAAACCCCCGCCATATATGTCAAGGTGAACTCCTTCCTCTCTATGGTCGATCTCAACACCAACTTGAATGGTATGCTACCTCATGCCTATCATCTTGATGTCTATAGGTGCCGACGTCGACAAGGACCAAGAGAGAAGGAACCCCCATGGTGCATGGAAGAAGGAAGAAGAAGAAGGGAAGAAGAGGAGAAGGAAGAGGAAGAAGAGGAGGGAGGAACAGGCCGGCCAGCCCAGAGGCCGGTCAGACCGGGCCACAGACCGGACAGGCCGGCGTAGAGGCCGGTCAGACCGGGCCACAAACCGGGCGCGCCCAGTCGACAACCGGACGGAGATCTGCGACATTTCCGGTTGGCGACCGGTCGACCGGCCCCACGACCGGACCCGCCGGCCCCAGGCCCGGTCAGACCGGCCCCAGAACCGGATCCGTCGGGTTTGGCCCACCAACTTGTGCCTTTTCGACCCATGTTGCCTTGTATGCCTATATAAGACCCCAGCTCGCCCCCATAGCTGCTTAGACAAGATTTAGGCTTAAACATGACTTTGAGCTTTGTCTCCCTAGGGTTTCATCCCCTTTGTATCAAGGCACCCCATGTTGGATGATTGGATCTATGTGAGTGAGATTCTAGTGTAGCCCACTCTCTCTCCCTCACCGGTCTCCGTCCCCAACACCGATCTCTCACTCCGGGATTCTACCTCGAGTCTCTCCCGTGGTGATTCTATTGGCGTGGTCCATCGAGCCACGAGGGTAAGTATCGATTGTATCGGGTTGGTGTGCGTCGTGTTCTTCGCGTTCTTCGTGTCCTTCCGCCTCTCCCTCTCTTTCCCCCTTCGATTCTTGGGTCATTCGCGAGATCGGGCCACACACGGGGTCTTAGACCTCATCATATGGTATCAGCAGCCTTTGGTTTCCGCGAATTTGACCCCCCACCCACCCAATTTCCCCTCTAAAAAATTTCCAAAAAATTCCCCCCCAAAAAAAAAATAGCCCTAATTTGCCTTTGGATGGATCTGCGATTTGGTTGCGTTTTGAGTGGTTTTGGTCCATGGATTTGGTGTTGAGGTTGATACGGGGCGACCTTCGGTCTTCACCGCATCATGTGCTTCATCGCCAAGACGGCACGCAAAGGTGAATCTTCTCCTTTACGCGTGCCTCGAATCGCCTATTTGGGACGATATACTACTTCATACTCCGTCATATCTTGATGATAGGAACTCGACGACAAGTACGGAGGGAAGAGAGGATGCCATGGAGACCCGAGGACGCAAGGCCGATGTCACGGAGGCATGGAAGAGAAGAAGGAAGAAGAGCGCCTAAGGTCGCCAAGAAGAGACGGCGCATGAAGTACGACTGCTCGGATTATCCGCCCCACTAAGGCCGGACAATCCGCCCCCTATGCGTCCAAGTCAATTCGGGCCAAGTCCCATGTACCCCCCCTTGTATGCCTAAACTACCCCTCCTTAGTGGCTCCCTATAAATAGGCACCCACCCCCACCTTCATTAGGTTAGAGTTGAACTTGAGAAAACCTAGGCTCATGCCTCCACCATCCCTTTGGGATTAGGGAAACCCCCTCCTTAGATTTACCCAAATCTATTGTACAAGGCACTCCTTATATGATTAGTCTCTCACACTTGTGATTCTACCACCGGTCTCTCACTCGTGTGATTCCACCGATCGTATACCGATCTTCCTCTCGGGGATTCTACCGCGTGTCTCTCCCTTGAGAGATTCTATCGGGATAGTGGTTCGGGCTATCGGGAGTAAACCGGAATTGTATCGGGTTGGTGTGTGTTTGCGTGTGTTCATCGTGTTCATCGCCGTGTTCTTCGTGTTCTTCCTCTCCCCCGCCTTTCCCTCGGTCAATTCGTGAGATCGGGCAACACACGTGGCCTTAGGCCTCATCATATGGTACCAGAGCAAAGGTTGCCACGAATTTGACCCTCGAATCTCTCCAATTTGGCCCAAAAATTTCCCCAAAAATTTTTCCCCAAAAAATAGCTCGAATTTGGATCTGAGAATTTGTTGCGTTTTGTGTGGTTTTGGTCCATAGATCTTGTGTTATTGGTGTTGATCTATCATTCCTCCACTTTTCTCGGCCAAATTCCATCAATTCCCCACCAAATCCATCGATTTTCCCCCATTTTTTCCGCCCGAGTTCGTGCTGTTCTTCCCTCACAGATTCAGATCCGAAATTTGTGTCGTTTCCGGTACTACCGGCTAAAGGGGCCGGAACTTCCGCTGGCCTATTCTTCTTCCTCCGCCCGCACGCCGCTCGCGCCAATCACAACCACCACCGCTGCAAAAATCGCCACAAGCTCCCAGGCCCGCTCGAGCACGCCCCGCGCAGCGCCTAAACGCAGCAAGTAGCAACCGCCACAGCGTCACACCTGCCACCGCCGCCCCTGGCCTCCGCCCGCGCTGCGCCCCTGCATCCGCCTCACTTGGTTCCGCTCGACAGCCACCAGATCGCTCCGCTCGCTGCCCCACCGCCGCACGCTGCTCAGCCTCCAGGCACCATCCCAAACGAGCCACGCCACCAACTGCTCCGCAGCGCCAAGCCCCAGGTCACCACCACGCGCAAGTCAAGTCACTAACGCCCAGATCAATTCCCAAGTATCACCAGCTCAATCGCAGAAAGCACCAGATTTTTCTTTTCTTCCCAGACCGGAACATCCGTCTAGAATCAGCGGAACTTCCGGTCGGCCGGTACTTCCGCTCTACATCCGCTCAAGTTCCGAAAATCGTCTTATTTGCTCACAGTAGCCCCTGGATCCAAATCGCTTATTTCCGGAACTTGGCCGGAACAAGGCCGGAAGTTCCGCCCGGCGCGCATTTCTGACTTAAAATTCGTCCAGTTTTGATCCATCTTTTTGCTCCAAATTTTGACAACTTTCCGGCGCCCGTTTGACTCCAAACTTTAACCACATCCTCCAACGACTCTACATAGTCTACGTCTAATTTTTGACGATTTTTGGACACCAACTTTTGACCGCTCGTTTTGACCCAACTTTTCGGGCATTGACTTAATTTGCTCGGTTTCCGTTTTGGAGTGCAAGGTTTGTCTACAAAGTTTCCGCGTCTACATCAACACCGCGGCGACACCTTCGGCACCCCGGATTCCGGCGCAACTTCGACACCGCCATCGTCGACACCATCGCAAGTTCGTGTGCTTGACACCGCCTAACATCAATAGGTATAACTTGCCTCACACCTTGTAGCCCCGTTTCTTTCTTTGTGTACCTATCCTATCGAGAGTAGCTTTCCGAGTGTTGCGAAGCATTGCACAAGTGTCACGACCGTGAGAGGGTGTGTGTGCGTTGTGTTGAGCAAAGCTCCGAAGCAAGCTCGGTGAGAAAGATACACAAAAGAAGAAAAAAAAAGTGTGACATATACATAGAGAAAAATAAAGCTTCTAAGCATAGAGAAAAAAAAAAGTGAAAAAAAAGAGAAAAAGAAAAAGGAATAGAAAAAGAGTGTGTGTCCACCGATACAAAGGAGTGCAAAGTTTGTGAGCACTAAGAGAGATAAGAGAAGAGTGGCCCTTGTGCAAATCTTGTTGCTTCTATCTTGTGCAACCGAGCTACCGTCTCTCTTGTGTTGGCGTGACACCGAGCTTATAGTCTTCGTTAGGACCATCTTGTTACTTGCTCACTTCCTTGGTCGCGCTAACCCCATTGTTCTTCCTTGTGTGTGTTTCCGTGTTTCCTTGACATAGATCACCACTTTTGACATTTGACTTTGGATCTTACCCACATTTGACAATAGACTTTTTCGTTGATCTTTTTCGTTTGCTATCCACCCCTTACCCACCACATATAGAGTTCTTAGCCTTTTGCGTGTGCTTTGAGTGTGTGTGTGAGTAACCCCGATACATTTTGGCTTTGCTCTTGACTTGAACCACTTTTCCGATACTTTCTTGATAGGTGAGATACTTGTGTAGTTTTCCTTCCACCATACATATACACCTATCCTAGTGAGAGATACACATGATGACCCCACTAGAGCAAGCCGAGATGAGAGCATACTTCGCCGAGCTAGATGCTCGAGAAGCCCATATGACACCCAAAGATAAAGCCGAGTGCAACGCATACATCAAACACCTTGAGAGCAAGAGTGACACACCCCATGAGTTGAGTGAGGACACTTTGATTTCTAAAAACTTAATCTCTACTCCTCTTGTGTTGTCTTCCTCTTTGCTAGGTTGCTCGGACATCGACGACGCCATTGCCATGAACATGAGGGACTCTACTATATGTGAGATGAGTGACTCCACTATATGTGAGATGAGCGATTCCACTATATGTGAGCTTGATGAGTGCCTCCACTTCGAAAGCATGAGTGATGCACCAAGTGAGATGAGAGTGGTAGTTGATAGGTCATGCAAGGCCATTTTCAATTCTAACATCTTACCCTCTACCTCTAGTGTGTTTCCTTGTGTCTCATTAGGTTCCATGGATGACGAGACGCCGATCATGGCGAAGATGTACATGGTGCATGAAGATGATGATATCACACCATGCTTGTTGCTTGAAGATGAACATGGAGGCCACATGGAGCCTACCACTTCCACAACACCTACCTCATATGAGCGGGACTACAAAGGTACCTATATGGGTGTTGATGATGCCATGATCCCACTAGTGGACATGATGATTTGTGAGTGCTTGCATGAGTTGGATGACCCTATTGCTATGTCATATGCTTCTTTCACTTTCCCTTGTGATACTTGTGATGCCACCATTCTTGATCATGTGAAAGTAGTTGCTTGTGACACATTGACCATGCCATGCTATGAGTGTTTCGATTTCTATCCTATTGCTTGCAATATGTCGAACAATTTCTCTTTCCCATGTGTTGCTTGCAATGATGATGATAATGCTTGTGTTGTGACAACTTTGATGAACAATTGCTCTTTCCATAAGTTTGTCGACAATAATGATCAAACCTTGAACATGTTTTGTGCAAAATGCTTACAATACTCTACCATTAATGCAACCAAAATGTTGAATACTTTCTCTTTCCAATGCTTGGTTTGCAATGATGTTAATATGCTTGTAAATGAGATTGCCCCCATAGCTCTCTCAAATTTTGGAGACTTTTCCTATGTCCATGATGAGCATGTTCATGTGTTTACCCCGCATATTCACCATATCTACTATGATGCTTTGCTTAACGCTAATGGTGATGTGCAAAAGAAATGGACCATCATGATGGATGATGTGTTCATATACCATGCACACACGTTCTTTGCTTTGCCTATTGTGTGTGTAGGTACAAGAACTCCAATGTCAACCTCGATTGAGCACGAGTTGACAAAAAGAGCTCTTGAGAGCATGATACAAGTGAGTTCCAATGAGTGGTTTTGCCCGCACACTTCCACTA
This sequence comes from Lolium perenne, assembly GCF_019359855.2. Taxonomy (NCBI): domain Eukaryota; kingdom Viridiplantae; phylum Streptophyta; class Magnoliopsida; order Poales; family Poaceae; genus Lolium; species Lolium perenne. The sequence continues at coordinate 100,505,156 of NC_067248.2, read as the reverse complement.
CACAAGATCTCTCAATGAGAGCACACCGACACTTTGATAAGGTGACCTCCTCCTACTTGCGCCCTCTTCCTAAATACATTGAACATTGGCTACGCTTTGAGTGTTCTCTTGCTTCTCTTGTGCTATTGATAGGGTACATGAATTTCAAGTGGAGACTCAAGCGTTGGTGTCATCTACCTCCTCTACACATTCATGAAGATTTATCGTCGAGGACGACTCTTTCTCAAGTGGGGGGAGATGATACGGGGCGACCTTCGGTCTTCACCGCATCATGTGCTTCATCGCCAAGACGGCACGCAAAGGTGAATCTTCTCCTTTACGCGTGCCTCGAATCGCCTATTTGGGACGATATACTACTTCATACTCCGTCATATCTTGATGATAGGAACTCGACGACAAGTACGGAGGGAAGAGAGGATACCATGGAGACCCGAGGACGCAAGGCCGATGTCACGGAGGCATGGAAGAGAAGAAGGAAGAAGAGCGCCCAAGGTCGCCAAGAAGAGACGGCGCATGAAGTACGACTGCTCGGATTATCCGCCCCACTAAGGCCGGACAATCCGCCCCCTATGCGTCCAAGTCAATTCGGGCCAAGTCCCATGTACCCCCCCTTGTATGCCTAAACTACCCCTCCTTAGTGGCTCCCTATAAATAGGCACCCACCCCCACCTTCATTAGGTTAGAGTTGAACTTGAGAGAACCTAGGCTCATGCCTCCACCATCCCTTTGGGATTAGGGAAACCCCCTCCTTAGATTTACCCAAATCTATTGTACAAGGCACTCCTTATATGATTAGTCTCTCACACTTGTGATTCTACCACCGGTCTCTCACTCGTGTGATTCCACCGATCGTATACCGATCTTCCTCTCGGGGATTCTACCGCGTGTCTCTCCCTTGAGAGATTCTATCGGGATAGTGGTTCGGGCTATCGGGAGTAAACCGGAATTGTATCGGGTTGGTGTGTGTTTGCGTGTGTTCATCGTGTTCATCGCCGTGTTCTTCGTGTTCTTCCTCTCCCCCGCCTTTCCCTCGGTCAATTCGTGAGATCGGGCAACACACGTGGCCTTAGGCCTCATCAGAGGTGCTTGATCTACTATTTCCCCCACTTTCTAGCCCCCTATTCCATCGTTTCCCTTCGATTTGGTCGATTTTGTTTTGGTTTGGGGAAGAACAGGAGAGAGAAAGCTCCAAATCGTGAAACCCGGTTTCGAACCCGGTCAACCGGGCCACAGACCGGACGAGCCAGCACAGAACCCGGTCGACCGGGCGGCAACCGGACAGGCCGGTCCAGGATCCGGTCCAACCGGGCCCCAGACCGGGCGCATCTTCGCGCCCTCCCTCGACCTCGACGTCCGGCGATCTCCACCACCACCACCACCACCACCACCATTGCAGGTATAACTTGTGTTACCCTTGTAACCCCTCTTCTTTTGCGATCTATCCTATCGAGCATTGCTTATCTAGTGTTGCGAGACATTGCACGTGGCCCCGATTGTGAGGTGTGTGTGTAGTCTGGAGTCAAGCTTCTAAGCAAAACTCGTGTGGCAAGATAGCAAAAGCGAGCTAACGCTAACATAGTGCGAGAAAAAGCCGCCAAAACACAAAAAGAGTGCAAGTGCACCATAGAGCAAAAGTGTGCGAGTGCCATCATACATACAAATACACAAAAGAGTGTAAGTGCCACCAAATACAAAAAGAGGAAAAAGCTTTTAAGCAAAAGAGAGAAAAGAGAAGAGAGACCGCGTGTGAAACTTGTTGTCTCTCATGTTGCAACCAAAGCTTTGCCTCTCCTTGTGTTAGTGTGACACCGAGCAACCTTGCTTTCGGGCTTCATACACTTTTCCGCTCATTCCTTGGTCGCACTAACCCCGCTTATCCCGTGTGTGAGTTCCATACCTTTTCCGTGTTTATAGTGATCATCGCTTTGACATTTGAGTTTTTGGATCTTACCCACCCTTAACAACAAACTTGATTTCGGATTTCATCTTTTGGCTTTCCACCATACTCACCTAACACCATATTTGCTAGCTTTTGCGTGTGTCTTTGTGTGAGTGCCCGATACAATTGTTCTAACTCTCGGTTTGTTGGATCACCCCAATCTTGTCATACCACGGTAAGGTTGCGAGGTAGTGTTCTTCCACTAACATCCACCATATAGATCTTGTCGTGCTAACATGGATAGCGAAGACGAGGATACGGAGGACTACATGGAGCACTTCGAGGATGATACCTCCTCAAGCACCGCGGATGTGGAGGAACATGTGGAGCTCGACACCGACTCTAGCTCCGCAAGCATCACCGACATGACCGACATCGAGGAGCTCTACTTCGACAATGGCTCAACAAGCACGGACGACATGGTGGAGCACCACCTTGAGGACGACTTCGACGAGCTCTACATCGACAATGGCTCACCAAGCATGGACGACATGGTGGGGCACCACCACGAGGACGACATCGACCCCACCATGTACACCACCGATGCTCCCACATACCCCTACTTGGCCAATGGAGCTACATATGAAGATCGAGGAACTCCCCGATGGCACCATCATATGGATCATCAAGAGCGTCCCCAACATGTTCGGCATCGACACACCTCTCCGAGCTCCACAAGGCGCCATCATGCGAGTGCCTATGCACAAGATCATCGACATCACGAACATCATATGGAGCATCAAGAGCGCCCCCAACATGAGCCATCATCTAGGCATGGCAAGGACCGTCATCGACTCACACCATCTCATGATCGTCGTCAACCACCACCACCTCATGGTCTACATCGACATCCTTCCACACATGATCTTCGACGACACCACTCAAGACATGGTGATGAGGCAAGAAGACGAGATCCTCGACATGAAGACCTTCCTCATAAGGCGACTTCTACCTCTTGCGCCACCACCACAATGGCCCCTACCTCGTCATATGCCTATGGACTCCGATGCTACAAGTGCAAGCAACAAGGCCACCTTCCACGGGAATGTCCCAATCTCCTATGTGAGGTGTGCAAGGCCAAGGGTCACGTGGCATGGCAATGCACAACGCCAAGCGCCAAGAAGCTCTACTTCGACGAGCTCAATGCAAAAGTCTCCAAGATGCCACCACTTGAGGACGACTTAGGAGGCGATGGAGTTGAGCATAGTGAGCATGGGATTCTCCCTTCACCCACGGAGGCGCATGGAGTTGAGATGGTTGAGCATGGGAAGTTCCCTTCAACCAAGGAGGCGCATGGAGATGAGATAGTCGAGCCTACTCCTCTATGCTTGATTGATGAGTTGGTACCAACTCCATGTGAGCATGAGAGCCACTTAGCCCACTTGAGCGAGAGTGAGAGTGAGTTGAGTGACTTCCAACCCATATGTGAGTTTGAGTGCTTCCATTTGGAGGACATGAGTGATACACAAAGTGAGTTGAGAGAGGTAGATGATAGGTCCATGGAGGACATCGCCTTTGCTAACACATTAACCTCTCCCTCGTTTGTGTCTTCTTATGTTGAACTAGGTTCCACGGAGGACAAGTTCCCGATCATGGAGAAGATGTACATGGTGCATGAAGATGATCATATCTCACCATGCTTGCTCCAAGATGGACATGTCGACCACATGGATCCTCCTACTTCCACAACACCTACTTCACATGAGTCGGCCTACAAAGGTAACAACATAGGTGTTGATGATGCCATGATCCCACTAGTGGACATGATGACTTATGAGTGCATGCATGATCTTGATGATACATTTGCTACGTCACTTGATTCCTTCATATTCCAATGTGATGCTTTGCTTGATAACATTGTTGATCATGTGGAATTGATTGATTGTGATAACATGAACATGCCATGCTATGAGAGTTTCATATTTGCTCCGCTTGCTTGCAATGATAATGATTATGCTCATGCTTGTGTTGTGACACCCTTGATGAACACTTGCTCTTTCCATAGGGTTGTCGACAACAATGATGACATTAGCTTTCACATGCTTTGCCCAAAATGTTTACACCATTCCATGATCCTTGCATCCAAGATTGTGAACAATTGCTCTTTCTTATGCTTGGAATGCAAGAATGCTTATTTTATTGTTCATGAGAAGGCCCCCATAGCCTTTTCAATTTTTGATGATCATGAGTTACCACATGCCATGAATGCACCTTCTTGCCATATGCACCATCGCCATGCATTTCATACTATCTTGCTTGACACTAATGGTGATGTGCACAAGACATGGAACATCATGATGGATGATGTATTCATCTACCATGCACACACGCTTTTTGTTTTCTCTATTGTGTGTATAGGTAACCGAACGAAAACATCCACCGCCACGGAGCATGAGTTGACAACACGTGCCATTGAGAGCTACCCCACCACGGATGAACTCCATCACCAAACCCGCGGGATTCAAACCAAAGGGTATGTTTCCCAACGCCTTCGCCATCGTGTGTTTTCGACATTTCTTGTCGAGCCTCCGGTTTGGTCCAATTCCTCGTCACCTCTTTTGCTTCTTATGCAACATATCTTGAAACATCTTGTTGGCACAATGGTTGTTGTATGTATTGATGATATCATCATACACTCCGAGAATCTCAAGGATCATGTCATACATGTGAGAGACACATTATGCACCTTGTGCCACATGTCACACCAAAAGTTGCTCTCCTTTGGATTTCTCATTTCATCTTTGGCAATTGCAATGGATTCTTTGACACTTGAGGATACCATATGATACCATATGATGTGGTCTAAGACCCCGTGTGTGGCCCGATCTCGCGAATGACCCAAGAATCGAAGGGGGAAAGAGAGGGAGAGGCGGAAGAACACGAAGAACGCGAAGAACACGACGCACACCAACCCGATACAATCGATACTTACCCTCGTGGCTCGATGGACCACGCCAATAGAATCACCACGGGAGAGACTCGAGGTAGAATCCCGGAGTGAGAGATCGGTGTTGGGGACGGAGACCGGTGAGGGAGAGAGAGTGGGCTACACTAGAATCTCACTCACATAGATCCAATCATCCAACATGGGGTGCCTTGATACAAAGGGGATGAAACCCTAGGGAGACAAAGCTCAAAGTCATGTTTAAGCCTAAATCTTGTCTAAGCAGCTATGGGGGCGAGCTGGGGTCTTATATAGGCATACAAGGCAACATGGGTCGAAAAGGCACAAGTTGTTGGGCCAAACCCGACGGATCCGGTTCTGGGGCCGGTCTGACCGGGCCTGGGGCCGGCGGGTCCGGTCGACCGGTCGCCAACCGGAAATGTCGCAGATCTCCGTCCGGTTGTCGACTGGGCGCGCCCGGTCTGTGGCCCGGTCTGACCGGCCTCTGCGCCGGCCTGTCCGGTCTGTAGCCCGGTCTGACCGGCCTCTGGGCTGGCCGGCCTGTTCCTCCCTCCTCTTCTTCCTCTTCCTTCTCCTCTTCTTCCCTTCTTCTTCTTCCTTCTTCCATGCACCATGGGGGTTCCTTCTCTCTTGGTCCTTGTCGACGTCCGCACCTATAGACATCAAGATGATAGGCATGAGGTAGCATACCATTCAAGTTGGTGTTGATATCGACCATAGAGAGGAAAGAGTTCACCTTGACATATATGGCGGGGGTTTGTGTTGTTGGTCCACTTGGGGGACTCCTTGGCCATGGTGTAGCGTCGATGATAGTCGGGGCTTCACTTGTTGGTCTTGAGGCGTAGGTGTCCAAAGGCCACCCCGCATCACTCAAGGTATCGGAAAGAGAAATTGTTCAACATCCTTGAAGCAACAATTGGAGAATTTGGCAAAAACACATACGAAAGAGTGTCCAAAATGTCATCAACATGTGTGCACACAAACCATTGGAAAGAGAATTTGATCCTCCTATTTGGTGCACCACACAACATATCTTCCAACATGTTCATCAAGAAGACATTTACGCAACTGTGTGTGCCAACAAACCAAATGAAATAGGAATTGGTCAACTTGTTTGAGGCAACACCAACGGGAAGAATCACATCATCATGCTTGCCAAAGAACCATGAGAAAGAGAAATTGTTCGGTATGTTCAATGCAAAGCATGGGAAAGGTATTAGAGCCGGGTTCGATCTTGAACTAACTTGTATTATGCTCTCAATCAAATACGAAGCATCAAGTCGTTTCTCCAAGAGGCATTTTGCAAAAATGGTGATCAAAAGAGTTTTGATGTATCCAAAATGTGGTAGGACAAAAATTTGTGCAAGTAAAAGTTTGCTTTGGAAGGTGTCAAAAATGTTGTGTGTAGCCTTGTCCCACACAAATGGAACCATCAAAAGGCAAGTATCGGCGGCAAAATTTGAGGCAAACTTGTTATGTGCAATGGCAAAGCTATGGAGACTTCTAGCTTGGGAACGTATGGTTGGCGTGAGCCGAGTATGGGTATCCTCAAGTGTCAAAGAATCCATTGCAATTGCCAAAGATGAAATGAGAAATCCAAAGGAGAGCAACTTTTGGTGTGATATGTGGCACAAGGTGCATAATGTGTCTCTCACATGTATGACATGATCCTTGAGATTCTCGTAGTGTATGATGATATCATCAATACATACAACAACCATTGTGCTAACAAGATTGATGTGGTCTAAGACCCCGATTGTGGCCCGATCTCGCGAATGACCCAAGAATCAAAGGGGGAAAGAGGGGGAGAGGCGGAAGAACACGAAGAACGCGAAGAACACACGAAGATCCACGCACACCAACCCGATACAATCGATGCTTACCCTCACGGCTCGATGGGCCGTGCCAATAGAATCCGCCCGGAAGAGACTCGAGGTAGAATTCCGAGAGGAGAGACCGGTGGGGAGGACGAATCAAGGAGTGGGAGAGAGAGTGGATCCACTAGAATCTCTCACTACCAAATTCATACATCCACAAGGGTGGCCTTGATTACAGAGGGATGATACCCAAGGGAGACTAAGCTCAAAGTTAGGTTTGAGTTCTAAACAAGTCTAAGGGGTAAAAGGGGTGTCCAGGGTGCTTATATAGCGGTACAAGGCGACACGGGCCGAAAAGGTACAAAGGAAAACGTTTCGGGCCGAAAAGGCGTCTTTAGTCGTGCAGGCCGGTCAGGAGGCCGGTTGGACCGGACCTGGGACCGGGCAGTCCGGTCGGTGACCGGATCCTGGACCGGGCAGTAACCGGACGAGGTTCTGGAGCCCCGGGATGGCGTCCGGATGGCACCGGTTGGTGGCCCGGTTGTGGACCGGGTGGCCCGGTCAGGCGGCCGGTCGACCGGATTCTGGGCCGGGTGGCCCGGTCAGGAGGCCGGTCAGACCGGATTCTGGACTGGCCGCTCATCGTCTCTTCCTTGCGTTCTTGGGGCGACTTCGGGTCCAGCTCCGTGTACATCTTCTCGATCAGCTGTTCTTCTCCTTCCCTTGACCATGGCGTATCATCCTCTCCATGGTCTTGATGCTCCACGTACCTAATGACACAAAGGGTTTCGGCATGAGGTAGCATTCCATCCAATGGGGTATCTAGGTCGAGGGAAGTGAGGAGCGAGTTCACCTTGTCGTGTAGAGCTTTAACTCGAGCCCTTGTCATTGGTCCGCTTGGGGGGCTAGTTGGTCTTGGTGAGGAGGTGTCCGAAGGCCACCCCGCATCATCTCCCCCCCCCCCCCTTGGGAGAGAGTCGTCCTCGACTCTTGTTCCTCCTCATCTCCATGATAGGGTGAGAGATCTGAGATGTTGAAAGTGTTGCTCACCAAGTACTTGGATGTTGGTATGTCGATGACGTAGGCGTTGTTGTTGATGCGCTTGAGGACCTTGAAAGGTCCATCTCCTCTTGGCTTGAGCTTGGAGTTGCGTTCTTGCGGGAACCTTTCTTTCCTTAGGTGGATCCAAACGAGGTCTCCTTCTTCAAACACGCGTTCCTTTTTCTTGGCGTTGAGGCGGTTAGCTTGGCGAAGTACATGCTCTTGTATGGTTGCTCTTGTCTCTTCATGTAGTTTCTTCATGGCAGTGGTGCGCTCGTCGAAGTCCATGTTCGTTCTTTCATGAAGAGGTAGTGGGATGATGTCGAGTGCCGTTGGAGGTTCGAATCCGTAGACGATCATGAAGGGACTCCTTGAGGTTGTGGAGTGCTTGGCTCGATTGTAGGCGAACTCCGCGTGGGGTAGGAAATCTTCCCATGACTTCAAATTTGTCTTCACAAGTGTGCGGAGGAGTGTGGAGAGGCTTCGATTGACCACTTCGGTTTGTCCATCGGTTTGTGGGTGCGAGGACGATGAGAACAAGAGCTTCACTCCAAACTTCGCCATGAGCGACTTCCATAGGTAACTCATAAACTTGACGTCTCGATCCGACACAATGCTTGCCGGTATTCCATGTAGGCGAACCACTTCCCTGAAAAACAATGAAGCAATGTGTGAAGCATCATCTCTCTTATGACATGGTATGAAATGGGCCATTTTAGAGAACCTATCCACTACCACAAATATTGAGTCATGACCATGTTTTGTGCGTGGTAAGCCAAGTACAAAGTCCATGCTTATGTCCGACCAAGGTGCATATGGAATGGGTAAAGGCATGTAAAGACCATAAGGATTGGAAGTAGACTTAGCTTTTAAGCATGTTGTACACCGTCGGCAAAGGCGTTCCACGTCGCGGTACATTCTTGGCCAATAGTTGATGAGGCTAAGCCTGGGGATGTGCCCGATCTTCACGGATTTGGGTGGATTTCATGGGGGAGGTGGATGAACACGATGAACACGGGGATGAACTCGTGGAGATACAACACACACACACACACACACACAAACCGGTTCTTTCTCGTAGGCCCGATACACCTACTCGATAGAGGTTGCGAGAAAAGACCTTCCGGTAGAAGTCCCGCAAAGAGATCGACAAATCAAAGCTCGGGAGATCTAGAAGGGCGAAAAGACCGGAAGGTTTGATAGAAGTGCAAGCAAAAGACCAAACAAGGTAGAAGTGCAAGCAAAAGATCAAACAAACGGTAGAAGTCGCCAAAGAGATCTTCACGAGTTGATAAGGAGCCCGGGTGGCGATACAAGATCATAGATCTAGGGTTTCCCTCATGGGTTGGAGCAAAGCTCAAGTTTCTTCTTAGTTCATCTGTAACCCTAATCTGGAGGAAGGGGTGAGGTATTTATAGACCCAGATTCGTACAGGGGTAAAGTCGGAATTACATAAATTATCCTGGTCCATGGATGCGAAATCGACGGTTGAGATTAAGTCAACAGGGGTGGGGCCGGCAGTGCCGGTGAGGTTGGGCCGGCAGTGCCGGTGGGGCCGGCAGTGCCGCTGATTCGGGGCCGGCAGTGCCGGTCTTGGATCTCTTCAGCTGGAGGGGCCGGCAGGTCGGTGAACTGGAGGCCGGCAGTGCCGGGGTGAGCAGGCCGGCAGTGCCGGGGTCTTGAGGCCGGCAGTGCCGGGGTGAGCAGGGGCGTCCTTCAGCTCTTCTTCTCCTTCTTCCTTGTCCATCTTCGGGTCTGCTGTGCTGTCCTTCTCTCGAGGTTCATACCTGATAACACATAGCATATCGGCCTGAGGTAGCAGCCCATCCAAAGGGGTATCGAGATCAAGGGTAGTGAGGAGTGAGTTCACCTTATCATGTAGCGCTTTGACTCGAGCCCGTGTCATCGGTCCACTTGGGGGACTTGTTGGTCTTGGTGTAGCGTCGTCGGTGAGTGGGGCTACATCATCTCCCCCCCCTTGGGAAAGAGTCGTCCTCGACTCGACGTTCTCCTCATCTCCATGATATGGTGAGAGGTCGGACACATTGAATGTGTTGCTCACCAAGTACTTGGATGTTGGTATGTCGACGACGTAGGCGTTGTCGTTGATGCGCTTGAGGACCTTGAAGGGACCATCACCTCGGGGCTTGAGCTTGGAATTTCTTTCTTGAGGGAAGCGGTCCTTGCGAAGGTGTATCCACACTAGGTCGCCTTCATTGAAGATTCGTGCCTTTTTCTTCAAGTTTAGTCTTGTGGCTTGACGGAGAACTTGTTGCTCGATCGTTGCCCTTGTGTCTTCATGGAGTTTCTCCATGTATTGTGCTCGCTTGTCGATGTCCATGTTCACTTGCTCATGTAGCGGAAGAGGAAGGAGGTCGATTGCCGTAGGTGGTTCAAAGCCGTAGACGACCATGAAGGGGCTTCTCATTGTTGTAGAGTGCTTGGCGCGGTTGTAGGCAAACTCCGCATGTGGGATGCAATCTTCCCATGCTTTCAAATTCTTCTTGACAAGGACTCGTAGTAGTGTGGAGAGGCTTCGGTTCACCACTTCGGTTTGCCCATCGGTTTGGGGGTGCGAGGATGATGAGAACAAAAGCTTGACGTTGAACTTGGCCATTAGTGTCTTCCAAAGATAGCTCATGAACTTGACATCTCGGTCGGAGACAATGCTTCTTGGTACGCCGTGGAGTCTCACAATTTCCCTAAAAAACAAGGAGGCAATATGTGAAGCATCATCCGTTCGGGAGCATGGTATAAAATGAGCCATTTTTGAGAATCTATCAACTACCACAAAGATTGAATCATGACCATATTTAGTTCGAGGTAATCCTAGCACAAAGTCCATGCTTATATCGGACCAAGGAGCATGAGGAATAGGCAACGGTGTATAAAGACCATAAGAGTTGGATGTGGACTTAGCTTGTAAACATGTCGTGCAACGGTTGCATAGGCGCTCCACATCGCGCTTCATTCTTGGCCAATAGTAATGGGTAGATAGCATAGAGAGCGTCTTGTCACGCCCAAAGTGACCCATGAGACCACCACCATGCGATTCTTGTAAGAGCAAAAGGCGAAGCGAAGACATTGGAACACAAAGTTTGTTGCCCTTGAACAAGAATCCTTGGTGCAAACAGAAATCATCGATGCCCTTTTCAATGGAACACTTTGCAAAAATTGGGCCAAAGAAAGTATCGGAGGCGTATTGTTCTTTGATTTCATCAAGACCCAACACATGGAAGTCCAAACGAGTGAGTAAAAGGGTGAGCTTGCGGGAAAGGGCATCCGCAACGACATTGTCCTTGCCCTTCTTGTATTTGATTACATATGGGAAGGACTCAATGAACTCGACCCATTTTGCATGTCTTTTGTTCAAAGTGTGTTGACTTTTCAAATATTTCAAAGATTCATGGTCGGAGTGAATAATGAACTCTTTTGGCCAAAGATAGTGTTGCCAAACTTCAAGAACACGAACCAAAGCGTAAAGTTCCTTGTCATAAATAGGATAGTTGAGGCGTGCGCCATCCAACTTCTCACTATAATATGCCACGGGTTTTCCATTTTGCATGAGGACACCACCGATTCCAAGGCCACTCGCGTCACATTCTATCTCAAATGTCTTAGCAAAATCGGGAAGAACAAGTAGTGGTGCCTCGGTGAGTCTCTTTTTCAATTCATCAAAAGCTTTTTGTTGTGCTTTGCCCCAAACAAACGGAACATTCTTTTTTGTAAGCTCGTTTAAAGGGCAAGCGATGGTGCTAAAATCTTTCACAAAGCGGCGGTAAAATCCGGCGAGTCCATGGAAGCTTCGAACTTGACCAACATTTGTGGGAGTGGGCCAATTGTGGATGGCTTCAACTTTGGAAGAATCAACTTCAATCCCGTTGGCGGAAACCACAAAACCAAGAAAAACCAATTTGTTTTGAGCGAAATGGCATTTTGGTAAGTTGGCAAAGAGCTTCTCGTGGCGCAAGATGCATAAGACTTCTCTCACATGTTGAACATGGTCCTCGAGATTTTTGCTATAGATGAGGATATCATCAAAATAGACAACCACGCTCTTGCCAATGAGAGGTCGCAAAATGTGATTCATAAGACGCATGAAAGTGGAAGGAGCATTGGAAAGACCAAATGGCATGACGAGCCATTCATAGAGACCAAGCTTGGTCTTGAATGCCGTCTTCCATTCATCACCGATTGACATGCGAATTTGGTGGTAGCCACTACGCAAATCAATCTTTGAGAAAATGGTGGCACCACTCAATTCATCAAGCATGTCATCTAAGAGCGGAATGGGATGTCGATAACGGACGGTAATGGCATTGGTAGGTCTACAATCCATACACATCCGTTGCGTCTCATCCGGTTTAGGCACAAGAATGACGGGAACGGCACAAGGGCTAAGGCTTTCTCGAACGTACCCTTTAGCGAGGAGGTCTTGTATTTGGCGTTGGATCTCCTTGGTATCTTCGGGGTTGGTGCGGTAAGCGGCGCGGTTTGGTAGTGGAGCGCCGGGTATGAGGTCGATGCGATGCTCGATGCCCCGAAGCGGTGGTAGTCCATGAGGTAGCTCGTCGGGGAAGACGTCTTGGAACTCCTTCAAAAGAGACAACAAAGACGAAGGAATGTTGGTTAAGTTGTTAGTCTCCTCCGAGGGGCCCTTGCAAATGAGCACGTAGTGTAGGGTGGTGGATGGGTTGTGGTGCACTTCTCTCATCTCACTCTTGGTAGCTAGGAGGACACTCTTCATCTCACTCACATATGGTTTGTGGCGCTCACTCTCTTTTTGGTGGATCACTCTCTCACCTCTCAACTCACTAGTGATAGTGGCTTCCTTAGCCCTCGCTAAAGCCTTTGCATTGTCCGCAATTACTTGGCTAGGAGTCACTGGGCGTAGGATGTAGGTCTTGTCGTTGACCTTGAAGCTAAAGGCATTTGTGTAGCCATCATGGTTGGCTTTCTTGTCATATTGCCAAGGGCGACCAAGTAACATGTGGCACACCGTCATAGGCACGACGTCACAATCAACGGTGTCTTCATAAGCGCCAATCTTGAAGGATATCGTGACGGTGTGTTGGATCTTCACATTTCCATTGTCGCTTAGCCATTGCACATGGTAGGGATGGGGGTGTTTCCGGAGCGGGAGGTTGAGCTTGGTGCATAGTTCGGTGCTTGCAAGATTGTGGCAACTCCCTCCATCGATGATAACCTTTATTGACTTGCCATTGATTCCGGCTCTTGTTTGGAATATATTGCACCTTTGGTCTTCATTGGGAAGTGCATGGGTTGTCAACACTTTGGTCACCACAAGAGAAGGGCTTGCATCATGCACACATAGGACTTGCTCTTGGTTTTCCAAGGCATCATCTTCATGAGAGGTTGCGGCTTGTACCAAGGCTTCATATTCACCTTCACTCAAGTACTCCACATCTCCATCATCTCGAGTGATCATAACTCTTGTGTTCTTGCATTCAAAGGATTTGTGTCCTTGAGCACCACACTTGAAGCAAGTGATGTTACTAGATCCGGTGGAAGCTTTGGAGGACATGGTTGATTGCTCCGGCTTGAAGCTTGTTGTCTTGATGGCACTTCTTGCTTGCTTTGGAGGATCCTTGGAGGCAAGTGTACTTGTGTTCTTGATGCTTGAGGAGGCATTCATAGCATTTCTTGCGGCGAAGAAGGTCTTTGTCTTTGCACTTGCTAGGTCTTCTCGCACTTGGCGCTCGGCCCTTGTTGCTTGGTGGAGTAACTCAACCATGTCTTTGTAGGGCAAGAATTCCACTATCCTCTTGACGGGGATGTTTAGGCCATTCAAGAATCTTGCCATAGTTTGCTCTTCTCGCTCATCCACATTTGCACTCATCATGGTCATGTGCATCTCCTTGTAGTATTCCTCAACGGACTTGTAGCTTTGCTTGAGTTGAGTGAGCTTGTTGAAGAGGTCACGCTTGTGGTGAGTTGGTACAAAGCGGGTGTGCATGACTTCTTGCATCTCTTCCCATGTGTCAATGGGTGCTAGGTCTTCCTGCTCACGCTTCTTGTTGACCTCTTCCCACCAAACATTTGCATATCCTTCAAACTCAAGTGATGCCATGGCAACTTTCTTTGCTTCGGAGAAGTTGTGGATGCAGAATATTTTATCAACCTTGAGTACCCAAGACAAGTATGCGTCGGGATCTTCCTCTCCTTGGAACTTGGGCATGGTGAATTTGAGCTTCCCAAAGATTTCTTCCTCATTGCGGTCATTGCGTCGAGGAGGTGGTCTTGCTTCATCATGATCTTGACGTTGTTGAGGTTGAGGTTGTGGACCTTGAGCATCTTCATTGTTGTTTCTTTGTTGTTGAGGAGGAGGTGGTCTTCCATGACCTTCATCTTGATCATCATTGTTGTGGCGTTGATGAGGCCTCACACTTTCTTCACTTGATGCTTGTTGATGATTTGAATCTTCCTCCATCTCAACATCTCGTGCTTGATGAGGTGGTCTTCGACCATGAGGGCGATCATCATGATGACGACGGTTATCTTGACCTTGACGGCGTGGTGCCCTATCACGAGGAGGTTGATCAACATTGATGATGCGGCGGTCTTGGTTCACTTCTTGTTCGGCATTATGGTGGTGCCTTTGAGCATTGGCCACTTGAGATGGGCGAGGTTGCCCTTGATGATGACGTGCCTCTTGCTCTTGGCGGAGCCTTTCTTGCTCACGTGCATGAAGGAGATCTTGATCATGACGAAGACGTTGTTGTTCCTCTTGGAATTGAGCATGGAGATGTTCTTGTTGAAGGCGTTCTTCTTCAAGGCGTAGACGTTCTTGGACAAGTCGAAGTCGTGCTTGCTCCGCTTCTTGAGCTTGTTGTTGAAGCACTTGAGCATCCACATTATGGTGGCGTGGGTCTTGATTGGAATCATGATGCGACGATGTAGGAGCTCGTGACCTTGAGCTATGAGAGCGTGAAGACCTTGAATGGTGTCGTCTATCTTCTTGTCGGTTGAGTGTATGGAGGATGTTGTCCAATGCCGTCTTCATTTCTCTTGTTTCTTGACCTTGCATGGCGAGTGTTGCCTTCAACTCATTGCCTTGAGTTTCAATCTTCTCATTGAGTTCTTGAACTTGATTGTTGAGGTCAATCCTTTGCACTTGAGCTCTTTCTTCATAGCGGACGTTGGTATCCTTGAGCATGGCTTCAAATTGATTGAGCTTGGCGTGGACGGCTTGAGTAGCTATCCAATGTTGGTGCCGCGTCATCGGTAGTTGGTTCCCTTCTCCACTAGACATGGTTACAACTAAAACAAGAACTATGTGGTGGGTGGTTAGGAAAGACTACCAAGAATGTCAAAACTTGCAAACCAAAATCGAAAAGATGTATCTAGGTGAGGAACAACCGGTATGTATGCACACACACAAAACAAAAACTCTATATGGTGTTAGGTATGGGTGTGGAAAGCCAAATGGAAGAACCAAACGAAGAGTCTATTGTCAAAAGTGGGTAAGATCCAAAAGTCACAAGTCAAAGGCGGTGATCACAAAAGGCATACACAAGGTGGAACACACGCGTGGGACAAAATGGGGTTAGCGCGACGGAAAATGAGCACGAACAAAATTGGTCCTAACGAAGACTACTAGCTCGGTGTCACGCTAACGCAAGAGAGACCGTGGCTTGGTTGCAAAATTGAGAAGCAACAAGATTTGCGCAAGACGCCTCTCTTCTCTTTTCTCTCCTTTGCTTATAAGCTTTGGACTCTTTTGTGTATAGGTGTCACTCACACTCTTTTTCTTTTTCTTGTTCTCTTTTTTTTTTGTATGCTTAGAAGCTTTCTTTTTCTCACTAACTATGTAAGTATGTCACACTTCTTTTGCCTATCTTTTCACACGAGCTTGCTTCGTAGCTTTGCTCAACACACGCACACCCTCACGGTCGGGACGCTTGCGCAATGCTTCGCAACACTAGAAAGCCACTCTCGATAGGAAAGGTACGCAAAGGAAGCTAGGGCTACAAGTTAGGGGGCAAGTTATACCACTTGATGATGGTGGCCGACGACCTTGAACTTGCTATGGTGGGGGTGTCAAATGAACCGCTTGGATCTTCGGGGTGCCGTCGTCGTAGTTGATGTTGCGGAAGCTTAGTGGTAGCTGAAATGGCACACACAACGAAGTCCAAACACAAGGGGTTAGTGCCAAACGAAAAACGAAGAAAGTGTGAAAAATTTCGGGGCCAGCGGCAGTGCCGGCGATGTTGGGGCGGCAAGAAGGCCTGACCGGCAGTGCGATGTTGGGGCGGTGCCGGCCTCAGCTGCTGTTCGTCGATTTGGCGGAAAACTGACCCGAAAATCTTCGATTTCGTGGGAAAATTGGCACAAACTGGTGGGAAAAGTTGGGGGAATAGTAGATCAACACCCAAGACAAGTTTCTATTGCAGCAAAACCACAAATAACTCAACAAATCGAGAGATCGATCCAAGGCCAATTTGGGGCTATTTTTTGGGAAATTTTTTTTTTGGAAAATTTTTGGGCGAAATTGGTGATGTGGGGGTCAAATCCGTGGCAACCCAAGAGCTGCTGATACCATATGATGAGGCTAAGCCTGGGGATGTGCCCGATCTTCACGGATTTGGGTGGATTTCGTGGGGGAGGTGGATGAACACGATGAACACGATGAACACGGGGATGAACTCGTGGAGATACAACACACACACACACACAAACCGGTTCTTTCTCGTAGGCCCGATACACCTACTCGATAGAGGTTGCGAGAAAAGACCTTCCGGTAGAAGTCCCGCAAAGAGATCGACAAATCAAAGCTCGGGAGATCTAGAAGGGCGAAAAGACCGGAAGGTTTGATAGAAGTGCAAGCAAAAGACCAAACAAGGTAGAAGTGCAAGCAAAAGATCAAACAAACGGTAGAAGTCGCCAAAGAGATCTTCACGAGTTGATAAGGAGCCCGGGTGGCGATACAAGATCATAGATCTAGGGTTTCCCTCATGGGTTGGAGCAAAGCTCAAGTTTCTTCTTAGTTCATCTCTAACCCTAATCTGGAGGAAGGGGTGAGGTATTTATAGACCCGGATTCGTACAGGGGTAAAGTCGGAATTACATAAATTATCCTGGTCCATGGATGCGAAATCGACGGTTGAGATTAAGTCAACAGGGGTGGGGCCGGCAGTGCCGGTGAGGTTGGGCCGGCAGCGGTGCCGGCAAGTGTGCCGCTGATTCGGGCCGGTAGTGCCGGTCTTGGATCTCTTCACTGGAGGGGCCGGCAGTGCCGTGAACTGAGGCCGGCAGCTGCCGGGGTGAGCAGGCCGGCGAAGCCGGGTCTTGAGGCCGGCAGTGCCGGGGTGAGCAGGGGCGTCCTTCAGCTCTTCTTCTCCTTCTTCCTTGTCCATCTTCGGGTCTGCTGTGCTATCCTTCTCTCGAGGTTCATACCTGATAACACATAGCATATCGGCCTGAGGTAGCAGCCCATCCAAAGGGGTATCGAGATCAAGGGTAGTGAGGAGTGAGTTCACCTTATCATGTAGCGGTTTGACTCGAGCCCGTGTCATCGGTCCACTTGGGGGACTTGTTGGTCTTGGTGTAGCGTCGTCGGTGAGCGGGGCTACATCAATAGTAGTGGGTTGAGAGCATGGCATATGTCTTCTCTCGTCCAAAGTGACCCATGAGACCACCTCCATGTGACTCTTGCAAAAGCAACTTACGAAGAGAAGACTCGGGAATGCAAATCTTGTTAGCTTTAAACAAGTAGCCATCATGCAAATAGAAATCATCAAATCCGCGGTCAACGGAACACTTGGCAAAGATTGGTCCAAAGAAAACGTCGGAAGGGTAAAGTTCTTTGATTTCCTCAAGACCCAAAATGTGAAACTCCAAGCGGGTGAGTAGAAGAGTAATCTTGCGGGAAAGTGCATCCGCAACCACATTTTCCTTGCCCTTTTTGTATTTGATAACATACGGGAAGGACTCTATGAACTCAACCCACTTAGCATGTCTCTTGTTCAAATTGTGTTGACTTTTCAAATACTTCAAGGACTCATGATCCGAATGGATAACAAACTCTTTTGGCCAAAGGTAATGTTGCCAAACTTCAAGAACACGAACCAAAGCATAAAGCTCCTTGTCATATATAGGATAGTTGAGGCGTGCGCCATCCAACTTCTCGCTATAGTATGCCACGGGTTTTCCATTTTGCATGAGAACACCACCGATTCCAAGGCCACTTGCGTCGCATTCTATCTCAAATGTTTTTGCAAAATCGGGAAGAGCAAGTAGTGGTGCCTCGGTGAGTCTCTTTTTCAATTCATCAAAAGCTTTTTGTTGTGCTTTGGCCCAAACAAACGGAACATTCTTTTTTGTAAGCTCGTTTAAAGGGCAAGCAATGGTGCTGAAATCTTTCACAAAGCGGCGGTAAAATCCGGCAAGTCCATGGAAGCTTCGAACTTGACCAACATTTGTGGGAGTGGGCCAATTGTGGATGGCCTCAACCTTGGAAGAATCAACTTCAATCCCGTTGGCGGAAACCATAAAACCAAGAAAAACCAATTTGTTTTGAGCGAAATGGCATTTTGGTAGGTTCGCAAAGAGCTTCTCGTGGCGCAAGATGCATAAGACTTCTCTCACATGTTGAACATGGTCCCCGAGATTTTTGCTATAGATGAGGATATCATCAAAGTAAACAACCACGCTCTTGCCAATGAGAGGTCGCAAAATGTGATTCATAAGACGCATGAAAGTCGAAGGAGCATTGGAAAGACCAAATGGCATGACAAGCCATTCATATAGACCAAGCTTGGTCTTGAATGCCGTCTTCCATTCATCACCAATTGCCATGCGAATTTGGTGGTAGCCGCTACGCAAATCAATCTTAGAGAAAATGGTGGCACCACTCAATTCATCAAGCATGTCATCTAAACGCAGAATGGGATGGCGATAACGGACGGTAATGGCATTGATAGGTCGACAATCCATACACATCCGTTGCGTCTCATCCGGTTTAGGCACAAGAATGACGGGAACGGCACAAGGGCTAAGGCTTTCTCGGACGTACCCTTTAGCGAGGAGGTCTTGTATTTGTCGTTGGATCTCCTTAGTATCTTCGGGGTTGGTGCGGTAAGCGGCGCGGTTTGGTAGTGGAGCGCTGGGTATGAGGTCGATGCGATGCTCGATGCCCCGAAGCGGTGGTAGTCCATGAGGTAGCTCGTCGGGGAAGACGTCTTGGAACTCCTTCAAAAGAGACAACAAAGACGAAGGAATGTTTGTTAAGTCGTTAGTCTCCGACGAGAGGCCCTTGCAAATGAGCACGTAGTGTATGGTGGTGGATGGGTTGTCTTTCACTTCTCTCCACTCGCTTTTGGTGGCTAGGAGGACACTCTTTCTCTCACTCATATGTGGGTGGTGGCGCTCACTCTCTTTTTGGTGGGTAGCTCCCTCTCCTCTCAACTCACTATGGTGGGTGTTGTGTTGTGCCCTCGCTAAAGCCTTCGCATTGTCGGCGATGATTTGGCTAGGAGTCATTGGGCGAAGCTCGAACTTCTTGTCCTTGACCTTGAAGGTGTATGCATTGGAGTAACCATCATGTATGGCCTTCTTGTCAAATTGCCATGGGCGGCCAAGCAACATGTGGCACACGGTTATAGGCACCACGTCACACTCGACGGTGTCTTCATAGGGTCCTATCTTGAAGTTGACGGTGACGGTGTGTTGAATCTTGACATTGCCCTTGTCGCTCAACCATTGAACATGGTATGGATGAGGCTGCTTGCGAAGCGTGAGGTTGAGCTTCTCACATAACTCGGTGCTTGCCAAGTTGTGGCAACTCCCACCGTCGATGATGACCTTGATTGACTTGCCACCAATTCCGACGCGAGTTTGGAAGATGTTGCATCTTTGATCTTCCATATCTTGGGGTTGAGTGGTGAGCACTCGAGTGACCACAAGTGAAGGGCTTGGGTCGTGTGTGCATAAGAGAGGGTCTTCTCCACTTTCTTCATCATACTCTTCCTCATTAGCAACGGCGGCTTGCACTAGGGCTTCATATTCGCCCTCACTTAGCGCCTCTATGTCACCATTCTCCATAGTGATCATAACCTTGGTGTTCTTGCACTCAAAGGATTTGTGGCCTTGAGTGCCACACTTGAAGCAAGTGACATTGGAGGGTCCCGTAGAGGCCTTGGAGGAAGCGGTGGAAGACACCGTTTGCTTCATGCGACTTTGGATAGAAGGTTGCTTGGAAGGTGTAGAGGATGCGGTTGGCTTGACACTTGTTGTAGGAGTTGATGTAGCAAGCTTGGAGGCGAAGTATTGCTTGGACTTCGAGTACTTGATGTCCTCATTCACTTGACGCTCGGCCTTGGAAGCTTGGTGAACCAAGTCAACCATGTTGGAGTATTGTTGGAACTCCACAATCCTCTTGATGGGGTAGTTGAGGCCATTGAAGAACCTAGCAATGGTTTGGTTCTCGGACTCTTGGATGTTTGCTCGCATCATAGTCAACTCCATCTCCTTGAAGAATTCCTCAACGGTCTTGGTGCCTTGCTTCAACTTTTGGAGCTTGTTGAAGAGATCGGTCTTGTAGTGTGTAGGGACAAAGCGAGCTTGCATCTCCTCCTTCATGTCTTCCCAAGTATCAATTGGAGGTTCACCCTTTTCTTCCCTAAGAGTGACAACTTGTTCCCACCAAGTGTTGGCATATTCTTCAAACTCGAGGGAGGCCATGGCTACTTTCTTGGCTCCGGAGTAGTTGTGGATGCGGAAGATCTTGTCAACCTTGAGTGCCCATGAGAGGTAGGCCTCGGCGTCGTCTTCACCCTTGAACTTGGGCATGTTGAACTTGAGTTTCCCATACATGTTCTCTTCATCTTCCAAGTTTCGGCGGCGAGGACGGATGCCTTCATCTCTTGCGACTTGAGGTGGTAGAGGAGGTCTTCCACGACCAACCATAGCATTGGGTTGGCGGTTGAGGTGAACACTAGCTTCACTTGGCTCACGTTGATGAAGTTGTTGCGGATCTTGACGAGGTTGTTGACGTTGTCCAATGTTGGCCCTCTCATCTTGATCATGTTGTGGTTGTCCTCGGCCCCTTTGGTCATGGCGAGGATGGTTCCGGAGGTCACGCCTTGGTGGATCTTGATGACCTTGGTCTTGAGCATCCACATGGGCTTGACGGTGAGGTGCCGGGTCCATGTTGTGGAGGACGTTGTCTTGGGGTTGGTCGTCATGCCCATGGTGGGCATGGCGAGCCGCTTGATGACGATCTTGGTGAAGAGCTTGGTCTTGTTGAGGACGCTCATGAGGACGAGCATGGCGATGGAACTCTCCGCGCCTTGAGTTTGAGCGAGAATCATCATGACGAGCGTGCGGTCGACGAGAGCGATGATGATCTCCATGCCTTGAGTCGGAGCTTGAGGACGAATGGTGATCATGGGAGTAGTCATCATGTGAGGAGGTCGATGACGATGATGAAGTAGAGCGATGTCGATGTCGGCGTCCCAAGTTGTTGATGGCGCGCTCGAGGCTATCCATGCGCCGTTCCATGTTTGCATCATTGGCCGTCACTTGATCGTGCAAGTTGTCCATAGCTTCGCGAAGAAGAATCATATCTTGGTTCACTTGGCCGAAGTTATGAGCCACTTCTTCATATTGTTCGTCGATGCGTGTCTCGAACAAGTTCAGTTGGTCCTTGAACTCTTGGCGTTGCACCCATAGGTTGTGTTGGGTGGCCAACCTTTCGGAGGGGTGGAGGACCTCATCCTCCTTTGCTTGGTCTCCGTGCCTATCCATGATCACAAGACAAGAACTATGTTGTGGATGTTAGTGGAAGGAGACTACCTCGCACTCTTACCGTGGTAAGATAGTATTGAGGCAATCAACCAAGCCGAAAGTAAGACCAATTGTATCGGGACACACACAAAGGCACACGCAAAAGCTAGCAAATATGGTGTTAGGAGTGGATGGTGGAAAGCCAAAAGACGAAATCCAAAATCGAGTATGTTGTTAAGAGTGGGTAAGGTCCAAAAATCAAGTGTCAAAGTGGAGATCACTATAAACACGGAAAAAAAATTGTGGAACTCACACACGGGATGAACGGGGTTAGTGCAACCAAGGAACGAGCGGAAAAAGGAAAAACCCTAAACAAGGGTGCTCAATGTCACACTAACGCAAGAAGAGATCGAAGCTAGGTTGCATAGAGTAGAAACACCAAGATTCGCACGAGGTCTCTCTTCTCTATCTCTCTTGCTTGCTTAAAAGCTTTTCACTCTCTTTTTGTATCGGTGGCACTTTGCACTTTGTTTTTTTTTCACTAGCACACTATGCTCTTACTCTTTTGCTGGCCACTCACGAGCTCCACTTATGAGCTTTACTCACACAACGCACACCCTCACGGTCGGGACCTCGTGCGATGTTTCGCAACACTCGAAAGCTTCGCTCGTGGGATAGATCGCAAAAAGAAGAGGGCTACAAGGGTTACTGCAAGTTATACCTGCGATGGTGGAGATGATGGTGGTGGTGATGGTCGGCGGTGGTGTTAGTCGATGTCGAAGACGAGGAGCCGGTCGGTGGTCCGGTTGGACCGGAGCTGGCGCCGGCGTGTCCGGTCTGGCGGCCGGTCGGACCGGTCTCTGAGCCGGCTGTCCGGTTTGCGGCCGGTTGGCCGGGTTCTGCGCCGGACGGTCCGGTCTGGGGGCCGGTTGACCGGGTTCGAAACCGGGTTGCACGATTTGGAGCTTTCTCTCTCCTGTTCTTCCCCAAACCAAAACCAAATCGACCAAAACGAAGGGAAACGGTGGAATTGGAGGCTAAAAGTTGGGGAAATAGTAGATCAAGCACAACAACACCAGATCCACGGAGCAAAACCACTCAAAACTCAACCAAATCACAGATCCGTCCAAAGGCAATTTAGGGCTATTTTTTGGAAAATTTTCTAGAAACGAAATTGGGTGGGTGGAGGGTCAAATCCGCGGAAACCAAAGGCTGCTGATACCATATGATGTGGTCTAAGACCCCGATTGTGGCCCGATCTCGCGAATGACCCAAGAATCAAAGGGGGAAAGAGGGGGAGAGGCGGAAGAACACGAAGAACGCGAAGAACGCACGAAGATCCACGCACACCAACCCGATACAATCGATGCTTACCCTCACGGCTCGATGGACCGTGCCAATAGAATCCGCCCGGAAGAGACTCGAGGTAGAATTCCGAGAGGAGAGACCGGTGGGGAGGACGAATCAAGGAGTGGGAGAGAGAGTGGATCCACTAGAATCTCTCACTACCAAATTCATACATCCACAAGGGTGGCCTTGATTACAGAGGGATGATACCCAAGGGAGACTAAGCTCAAAGTTAGGTTTGAGTTCTAAACAAGTCTAAGGGGTAAAAGGGGTGTCCAGGGTGCTTATATAGCGGTACAAGGCGACACGGGCCGAAAAGGTACAAAGGAAAACGTTTCGGGCCGAAAAGGCGTCTTTAGTCGTGCAGGCCGGTCAGGAGGCCGGTTGGACCGGACCTGGGACCGGGCAGTCCGGTCGGTGACCGGATCCTGGACCGGGCAGTAACCGGACGAGGTTCTGGAGCCCCGGGATGGCGTCCGGATGGCACCGGTTGGTGGCCCGGTTGTGGACCAGGTGGCCCGGTCAGGCGGCCGGTCGACCGGATTCTGGGCCGGGTGGGCCGGTCAGGAGGCCGGTCAGACCGGATTCTGGACTGGCCGCTCATCGTCTCTTCCTTGCGTTCTTGGGGCGACTTCGGGTCCAGCTCCGTGTACATCTTCTCGATCAGCTGTTCTTCTCCTTCCCTTGACCATGGCGTATCATCCTCTCCATGGTCTTGATGCTCCACGTACCTAATGACACAAAGGGTTTCGGCATGAGGTAGCATTCCATCCAATGGGGTATCTAGGTCGAGGGAAGTGAGGAGCGAGTTCACCTTGTCGTGTAGAGCTTTAACTCGAGCCCTTGTCATTGGTCCGCTTGGGGGGCTTGTTGGTCTTGGTGAGGAGGTGTCCGAAGGCCACCCCGCATCAAAGATCTTTCAAGATATGTTGCATAAGAAGCAAAAGAGGTGATGAGGAATTGGACCAAACCGGAAGCTCGACAAGAAATGTCGGAAACACACGATGACGAAGGCGTTGGGAAACATACCCTTTGGTTTGAATCCCGCGGGTTTGGTGATGGAGTTTGTCCTTGGTGGGGTAGCTCTCGATGGCACGTGTCGTCAACTCATGGTCCGTGGCGGTGGATGTTGTCGTTCGGGTACCTATACACACAATGGAGAAAACAAAAAGCGTGTGTGCATGGTAGATGAATACATCATCCATCATGATGTTCCATGTCTTGTGCACATCACCATTAGTGTCAAGCAAGATAGTATGAAATGCATGGTGATGGTGCATATGGCAAGAAGGTGCATTCATGGCATGTGGTAACTTAGGATCATCAGAAATTGAGAAGGCTATGGGGGCCATCTCATGGACAATGAAATAAGCATTCTTGCATACCAAGCATAAGAAAGAGCTATTATTCACAATCTTGGATGCAAGGACCATGGAATAGTGCAAACATTTTGGGCAAAGCATGTTTAACATGTTATCATTGTTGTCGACAACCCTATGGAAAGAGCAAGTGTTCATCAAGGGTGTCACAACACAAGCATTAGCATCATCATTTTCATTGCAAGCAATACATGGTAAAGAGCAATTGTTCGACATATTGCAAGCAATAGGAGAGAAAGTGAAACTCTCATAGCATGGCATGACCATATTGTCACAAGCAAGTAATTCCACATGATCAACAATGTTATCAAGCAAAGCATCACATGGGAAAGACAAATTGTTCAACAAGTTGCATGCAATGGGATTTATATTGAAACACTCATAGCATGGCATGATCATATTGTCACAAGCAAGCATACCCACATTATCAACAATGTTATCAAGCAAAGCATCACATGGGGGAATGAACAAAGCATGTGGCATAGCAATTGTATCCTCAAGATCATGCATGCACTCATAAGTCATCATGTCCACTAGTGGGATCATGGCATCATCAACACCCATATAGGTACCTTTGTAGTCCGACTCATTTGAGGTAGGTGTTGTGGAAGTGGTAGGATCCATGTGGACGACATCTTTGACTTCTTGTAAGCATGGTGTGATATCATCATCTTCATGCACCATGTACATCTTCTCCATGATCGGGAACTCGTCCTCCGTGGAACCTAGTGCAACATAAGAAGACACAAACGAGGGAGAGGTTAATGTGTTAGCAAATGCGATGTCCTCCATGGACCTATCATCTACCTCTCTCAACTCACTTTGTGTATCACTCATGTCCTCCAAATGGAAACACTCAAACTCACATATGGGGTGGAAGTCACTCAACTCACCATCACTCTCGCTCAAGTGGGCTAAGTGGCTCTCATGCTCACATGGGGTTGGTAGCAACTCATCATTCAAGCATGTAGGAGTAGGTTCGACTTGCTCATCTCCATGCGCATCCGTGGTTGAAGGGAACTTCCCATGCTCAACCATCTCAACTCCATGCGCCTCCGTGGGTGAAGGGAGAATCCCATGCTCACCATTCTCAACTCCATTCGCCACCTTGGTTGAAGGGATCATCCCATGCTCAACCTTCTCAACTCCATCGCCCGCCATGTTGACACCATTTGATGGCGCTATGGTGTTGTTGAGAGCTAGGCTCGAATCAACGTCACTCTTGTCTTGGCCTTCTCGTGCTCCATCTTGAAGTGTAGGCTTCATAGTCGTCATCTTGTCCATTTCCTTGCACCATTCTTTGAAGATGATGGTATCTTGAAGTGTCTTGTTGGCGAATTGGGCATCCAATTGGGCGAAGTAGAGCTTGTGGGCTTGAGGTGTGTTGCACTCCCATGTCATGTGCTTGTTGGATGTGCACACATCACAATGGAGATTGGGGCATTCCCAAAGATGATGACCGTCTTGTGTGCAACGAAAGCATTGGGAGCTACGTGGTCTTGGTGGACAAATCATTGTCATGTTGGCATAAAGTTGTTTAGATCGTTCTTCATCTTGAAGTGTAGACTCCATGGTCTTCATCTTGGGGCTTGAGCTTCTTGTAGGTGCCATTGTGGTGGTGGCGGTAGGAGAGGGAGGCACCATGATAGGTGGTTCCTCTTTATGTGCACTTGCCACTATCTTCCTTGTTGATGTAGCGTCTTGTCTCGCACCATTGGAGATCTTCTCATGTGTAGGCGGTCTTGGAGATGCCATTTTGGTGGTGGCGCTAGGCTTTGTGGACACCATATTGTTGGTGTTGTTGTTCTTTGTAGCCTTGGCCGCTTCATGTCGAGGTTCTCGTCTTCTTGCATCATCACCATGTCTTGGGGGGTGTCGTCGAAGATCCTTGGGAGGTGTTGGTCGATGGCGAACATGAGGTGACTTGTGTCGGCGATGATCATGTGGTGATGCATGTCGATGGCGAACATGAGGTGACTTGTGTCGGCGATGATCATGTGGTGACGCATGTCGATGGCGATCATGAGGTGGTGATGGTCGACGACGATCTTGAGGTGACGAGTGTCGATGACGATCCTCAACATGCCTAGATGATGGTTCATGTAGTTGGGCACTATGCTTGTGGCGCCTTCTTGAGCTCGGAGGAGAGTGTCGATGGCGATCATGGCGGGGACGCTCTTGTTGTTCCAAAGGACGAGCTCGATGTAGATGATCATGTGCGTGAGCACTCTCATGGTGGCGCCGTCTTGAAGGTCCGCAACCGTCATAAGTAGTTCCATTGGCCAAGGTGGGGAACTTGTAGGCACCGGTCTTGTGCAAGGTGGTGTCGAAGCTCGGTTCCACCATGGTGTCAATGTCATAGTCGAGGTAGTGCTCGGTGCGGTGCTCCATCATGGTGTCGTAGTCGTAGTCGAGGTAGTGCTCGGTGCGGTGCTCCATCATGGTGTCGTAGTCGTAGTCGAGGTAGTGCTCGGTGCGGTGCTCCATCATGGTGTCGTAGTCGTAGTCGAGGTAGGAGTGGTGTTCCACCATGTTGTCCATGCTTGGCGAGTCATGGTCGGTGTAGAGATGCTCGATGTCGGTCATGTCGCCAATGCTTGCGGAGCCATTGTCGGTGTCGAGCTCCACATGGTCCTCCATATCCGCGGTGCTTGCGGAGCTATCACCCTCATCGTACTCCATGTCGTCCTCCGTAGGTTCATCCTCACTATCCATGTTAGTCTCTATGATTGGTGTATATATGGTGGAAGGAAAACTACCAAAAGTGTCAAAACTTGCAAACCAAAATCGAAAAAGTGTTTCAAGTCGAGGAACAACCGATATGTATGCACACACACAAAACAAAAACTCTATATGGTGTTAGGTATGGATGTGGAAAGCCAAATGGAAGAACCAAACGAAGAGTCTATTGTCAAAAGTGGGTAAGATCCAAAAGTCACAAGTCAAAGGCGGTGATCACAAAAGGCATACACAAGGTGGAACACACACGTGGGACAAAATGGGGTTAGCGCGACGGAAAATGAGCACGAACAAAATTGGTCCTAACGAAGACTACTAGCTCGGTGTCACGCTAACGCAAGAGAGATCATGGCTTGGTTGCAAAATTGAGAAGCAACAAGATTTGCGCAAGACGCCTCTCTTCTCTTTTCTCTCTTTTGCTTATAAGCTTTGGACTCTTTTGTGTATAGGTGTCACTCACACTCTTTTTTCTTTTTTTTCTCCTTTTTTTTGTATGCTTAGAAGCTTTCTTTTTCTCACTATCTATGTAAGTATGTCACACTTCTTTTGCCTATCTTTTCACACGAGCTTGCTTCGTAGCTTTGCTCAACACACGCACACCCTCACGGTCGGGACGCTTGCGCAATGCTTCGCAACACTAGAAAGCCACTCTCGATAGGAAAGGTACGCAAAGGAAGCTAAGGCTACAAGTTAGGGGGCAAGTTATACCACTTGATGACGGTGGCCGACGATGTTGAACTTGCTATGGTGGAAGGAATCAAATGAACCGCTTGGATCCTCGGGGTGCCGTCGTCGTAGTTGATGTTGCGGAAGCTTAGTGGTAGCTGAAATGGCACACACAACGAAGTCCAAACACAAGGGGTTAGTGCCAAAACGAAAAACGAAGAATGCTGTCAAAATTTCGGCCAGGCGGAACTTCCGGTCCTGAGGGGCGGAACTTCCGGTCCCCGGGCGGAACTTCCGGTCCTTCCGGGCGGAACTTCCGGTCGCAATCAGATCTGCGGGCTGTTCTTCGATTTGGGCGGAAATCCCGGCCGAAAATCTTCGAATTCGTGGAAAATTTGGCACTAAGAGCGGTGGGGAGGTGGGGGAATTGCAGATCAACACCAAAGACAAGTTTCTATTGGACCAAAACCACCAAAAACTCAACAAATCGCGAGATCCAACCAAGGCCAATTTGGGGCTATTTTTTTGGGAAAATTTTTTGGAATTTTTTTTTTGGGCGAAATTGGTGGAATTGGTGGGTGTGGGGGTCAAATCTGTGGCAACCAAGGAGCTCTTGATACCATATGATAAGGGCTAAGCCCAGGGATGTGCCCGATCTTCACGGATTTGAAGGGATTCGTCGGGGTAGGTGGATGAACGCGATGAACACGTGGGGGAAACGCGGGCATACAACACACACACGCACACAATTCGAGTTTTCCCTCGTTGGCTCAAAACACCAACTCGATAGAGATTGCAGGAAAAGACCTTCCGGTAGAAGTCCCGCAAAGAGATCGACAAATCAAAGCTCGGGAGATCTAGAAGGGCGAAAAGACCGGAAGGTTTGATAGAAGTGCAAGCAAAAGACCAAATAGGTAGAAGTGCAAGCAAAAGATCAAACAAACGGTAGAAGTCGCCAAAGAGATCTTCACGAGTTGATAAGGAGCCCGGGTGGGGATACAAGATCATAGATCTAGGTAGGGTTCCCACAAGGGTGAGCCATGCTCAGGTTTAATTTCACATCAAGTCTAATCTCAGATCTGAGCCAACTAGCCTATTTATAGGTGGGGGCGAAGGGATAAGTTACACGCTGAAAAGTGATGTTGTGCTGAAGTTCGGTAGGGCGGAAGTTCCGGCCGTCTTGGGCGGAAGTTCCGGTCATGGGCGGAAGTTCCGGTCTTCGGGGCCGGAAGTTCCGGTCCGGCCGGAAGTTCCGGTCAAGTTCCGGCCAAGTTCCGAAAATGGCCAATTTCCTTGCAGTAACATCCAGGGGCGTTTCGGCGTAATTTCGGAACTTGGGCGGAACTTGGGCGGAAGTTCCGAGTGGGCGGAAGTTCCGGTCCCTCGGGGCGGAAGTTCCGGTCCCTCGGGGCGGAAGTTCCGGCCTGATCCATTTCTCTGGGCGCTGGAAGGCATCTTGGCGGCATCTGGGCGGAAGTTCCGGTCCTTGGGGGAGGAAGTTCCGGTGGGGCGGAAGTTCCGGCCATCAGGGGCGGAAGTTCCGGCCTGGAGCGTCCAGCTCCTCTTTCTCCTTCTCTTCCATGCTTCCGTGACATCGGCTTTGCGTCCTCAGGTCTCCATGGCATCCTCTCTTCCCTCTGTACTTGTCGTCGAGTTCCTATCATCAAGACATGACGGTGTATGAAGTAGTATATCGTCCCAAATGGGCGATTCGAGGCACGCGTAAAGGAGAAGATTCACCTTGGCGTGCCGTCTTGGCGATGAAGCACATGATGCGGTGAAGACCGAAGGTCGCCCCGTATCAGATGAACTACTCACGCATCAATCCGGAGGCGGGCATGACGATGTAGAGCCCCTCCGGTGATGATTCCCCTCTCCGGCAGGGTGCCGGAGGCGATCTCCTGAATCCCCCGAGATGGGATTCGCGGCGGCGGCCTCTCAGTAATATTTTCCGTATCGTGGCTCTCGGTACAAGGGGTTTCGCGACGAAGGCTATTTGTAGGCGGAAGGGTAGGTCAGGGGGCGACGCGAGGGGCCCAGACAACAGGGCCGCGCGGCCAGGGCCTGGGCCGCGCCGCCCTAGTGTCTGGCCACCTCGTGGCCCCACTTCGTCTCCCTTTCGGTCTTCTGGAAGCTTCGTGTAAAAATAGGCCCCTGGGCGTTGATTTCGTCCAATTCCGAGAATATTTCCTTACTAGGATTTCTGAAACCAAAAACAGCAGAAAAACAGCAACTGGCACTTCGGCATCTTGTTAATAGGTTAGTGCCGGAAAGTGTATAATAATGCTGTAAAGTATGTATAAAACATTCAAGTATTGTAATAAAAGTAGCATGGAACATAAGAAATTATAGATACGTTTGAGACGTATCAGCCGCCAGTAAAGAATTGGAAGGTGAGCAAAAAAAAAAAGTCTGGAACCGCCTCCGAAAAAAATTTCTGGCTACATTGGTTTTTCACTTTGGCGATCACTTTTCGCCACTGGCCGTTATAGCGACATTTTTTTTGCGCCTGCGCGCTTTCTGGAGCACCTCCGAAATTTCGACAAAAAATTTTCTGAGGCTATACTGTTTTTAGACCTCGGGGATCAGTTTGAGATACTTGCCATCATAGTGATTTTTCGCAGTACGCGTCGCCACATCATCGCCACCTCATCGCTGCTCGTTGCTTGTGTGCAACGCCGTGACCTCGTTAGTGTTCTAGGCTCGCGTCTCTAGTACGGACTAGCCTAGGACCAGCACAGTACCGTTGTTGAGCATACTTTCAATACTGCATCGCTGTTTTGACAATTGCTGTTTTGCTACCATATATAAGCCATCCTACAGCTCCACATATTGTCTCCACGTGCTTTGTGTCGATACCTGGTAATCGCTTTGGCAATCTTTGGTGACACTGATCCTTGCTGGTTGTTACATCGCCTTCCTCCTGTTTGGTAAGAACTTGTAAGAGCTTTGTATTTTGCATGACGAATTGCGCGTGATGTGGTCTAAGACCTAGATTGTGGCCCAATCTTGCGAATTCGACCCAAAATCAAAAGGGGAAAAGAGGGGAAACGAAGAACACGATGAACACGACGAACGCGAAGAACACGAGGACACACGCACGCACACCAACCCGATACAATCGATACTTACCCCCGTGGCTCGATGGACCACGCCAATAGAATCACCCACGGAAGAGACCGCGGTAGAATTCCGAGGTGAGAGACCGGTGTTGGAGACGGAGATCGGTGAGGGAGAGAGAGTGCACACACTAGATTCTCACTCACAAATCCAATCAACAACAAGGGTGGCCTTGATTACAGAGGGATGATACCCTAGGGAGACAAAGCTCAAAATCTATTCTAAGCTAAATCTTGTCTAACCAGCTATGGGGGCGAGCTGGGGTCTTATATAGGCATACAAGGCAACATGGGTCGAAAAGGTACAAGTTGGTGGGCCAAACCCGATGGATCCGGTCCTGGGGCCGGTCTGACCGGGCCTGGGGCCGGCGGGTCTGGTCGTGGGTCCGGTCGACCGGTCGCCAACCGGAAATGTCGCAGATCTCCGTCCGGTTGGCTTCCGGTACGATGCCTGGGTGCGCCCGGTCTGTGGCCCGGTCTGACCGGCCTCTGCGCCGGCCTGTCCGGTCTGTGGCCCGGTCTGACCGGCCTCTGCGCCGGCCTGTCCGGTCTGTGGCCCGGTCTGACCAGCCTCTGGGCTGGCCGGCCTGTTCCTCCCTCCTCCTCTTCCTCTTCCTTCTCCTCTTCTTCCCTTCTTCTTCTTCCTTCTTCCATGCACCATGGGAGTTCCTTCTCTCTTGATCCTTGTCGATGTCGGCACCTTGACATATATGGCGGGGGTTTGTGTTGTTGGTCCACTTGGGGGAGTCCTTGGCCATGGTGTAGCGTCGACGATAGGCGGGGCTACATCATCTCCCCCCCCCCCCTTGGGGAAGAGTCGTCCTCGACTCTTGCTCCTCCTCACCGATGAGGTAGACGGGAATGACTTGTATAGGTGCCCTTGTGTCCTTAGGGATGCTCGTCGTAGTGCGGGCGTCTTTGTTGTAGTCCATAACGGGTCTCCCATGTAGTGGTGGAGGGGCCAAGTCTCGGTCGAAGAAGAACAAGGGGAAAAACAACTTGCAAAAGGAAAGCTTGTGGATGCCAATTTGGTGACCGGCGAACAAGATGCTCTCAATCAAATACGAAGCATCAAGTCGTTTCTCCAAAAGGCATTGGGCAAAAATAGTGATCAAAAGAGTGTCGATGTATCCAAAATGTGGGAGGACAAAAATTTGTGCAAGTAAAAGTTTGCTTTGGAAGGTGTCAAAAATGTTGTGTGTAGCATTGTCCCACACAAATGGAACAATCAAAAGGCAAGTATCGTGATGCAGCCCTGCCTATCGTCGACGCTACACCATGGCCAAGGAGTCCCCCAAGTGGACCAACAACACAAACCCCCGCCATATATGTTAAGGTGAACTCCTTCCTCTCTATGGTCGATCTCAACACCAACTTGAATGGTATGCTACCTCATGCCTATCATCATGATGTCTATAGGTGCCGACGTCGACAAGGACCAAGAGAGAAGGAACCCCCATGGTGCATGGAAGAAGAGAAGAAGGAAGAGGAAGAAGAGGAGGGAGGAAGAGGCCCTGCCGGTCAGACCGGGCCACAGACCAGGCAGCCTGGCGCAGAGGCCGGTCAGACCGGGCCACAGACCGGACAGGCCGGCGCAGAGGCCGGTCAGACCGGGCCACAGACGGCGCGCCAGTGCCTCGTACCGGAAGCCAACCGGACGGAATCTGCGAGGTTTCCGGTTTGCGGCCGGTCGACCGGACCAGTGACCGGACCACCCGGTCCACAGCCCGGTCTGACCGGCCCCAAACCGGATTCGTCGAGTTTGACCCACCAACTTGTACCTTTTCGACCTGTGTTGCCTTGTATGCCTATATAAGACCCCAGCTCGCCCCCATAGCTGGTTAGACAAGATTTAGGCTTAAACATGACTTTGAGCTTTGTCTCCCTAGGGTTTCATCCCCTTTGTATCAAGGCACCCCATGTTGGATGATTGGATCTATGTGAGTGAGATTCTAGTGTAGCCCACTCTCTCTCCCTCACCTACCTCCATCCTCAACACCGATCTCTCACTCCGGGATTCTACCTCGAGTCTCTCCCGTGGTGATTCTATTGGCGTGGTCCATCGAGCCACGAGGGTAAGTATCGATTGTATCGGGTTGGTGTGCGTTGTTCTTCGTGTGTTCTTCGCGTTCTTCGTGTTCTTCCGCCTCTCCCTCTCTTTCCCCCTTTGATTCTTGGGTCATTCGCAAGATCGGGCCACACACGGGGTCTTAGACCTCATCATATGGTATCAGCAGCCTTTGGTTTCCGCGGATTTGACCCTCCACCCACCCAATTTCGTCTCTAAAATTTTTCCCCAAAAATCCCCAAAAAATAGCCCTAATTTGCCTTTGGATGGATCTGCGATTTGGTTGCGTTTTGAGTGGTTTTGGTCCATGGATTTGGTGTTGAGGTGCTTGATCTACTATTTCCCCCACTTTCTAGCCCCCAATTCCATCGTTTCCTTCGATTTGGGTCGATTTGGCTTGATTTCGCTCAAGAACAGGAGAGAGAAAAACTGTGCCCCGCGAAATCCGGTCAACCGGGCGCCAACCGGGCCAGTGACCGGACAGCCTGGTGCCAGGGCCGGTCAACCGGGCGCCAGACCGGGCGCCAACCGGGCGCATTTTTCCGTGTTTATAGTGATCGCCACTTTGACACTTGGATTTTTGGACCTTACCCACTCTTAACAACATACTCAATTTTGGATTTCGTCTTTTGGCTTTCCACCATCCATTCCTAACACCATATTTGCTAGCTTTTGCGTGTGCCTTTGTGTGTGTCCCGATACAATTGGTCTTACTTTCGGCTTGGTTGATTGCCTCAATACTATCTTGCCACGGTAAGAGTGAGAGGTAGTCTCCTTCCACTAACATCCACAACATAGTTCTTGTCTTGTGATCATGGATAGGAACGGAGATGACCCGGTCTGACCGGACGCCCAACCGGATCCGACGGGATTACCCCACCAAACTGCCTTGACTTATCCATTCGCGTACCTGTTCGCCCTTGCTGGCTGTGCTTGTCTATTTAAGTAGCTGGGACCCCTCCTTTACTGTTCAGACTTGTTTAGAACTCAAACCTAACTTTGAGCTTAGTCTCCCTTGGGTATCATCCCTCTGTAATCAAGGCAACCCTTGTGGATGTATGGATTTGGTAGTAAGAGATTCTAGTGCTTGCACTCTCTCTCTCACTCCTTGATTCGTCCTCCCCACCGGTCTCTCCTCTCGGAATTCTACCTCGAGTCTCTTCCGGGCGGATTCTATTGGCACGGTCCCTCGAGCCGTGAGGGTAAGCATCGATTGTATCGGGTTGGTGTGCGTGGATCTTCGTGTGTTCTTTGTGTTCTTAGTGTTCTTCCAGCTCTCCCCCAAGTGGTGGCATCTTGGAGACTTGTGCATTGAGCTCGTCGGAGTAGAGCTTCTTGGCGCTTGGCGTTGTGCATTGCCATGCCACGTGACCCTTGGCCTTGCACACCTCACATAGGAGAAAGACCCCAGCTCGCCCCCATAGCTGGTTAGACAAGATTTAGGCTTAAACATGACTTTGAGCTTTGTCTCCCTAGGGTTTCATCCCCTTTGTATCAAGGCACCCCATGTTGGATGATTGGATCTATGTGAGTGAGATTCTAGTGTAGCCCACTCTCTCTCCCTCACCTACCTCCATCCTCAACACCGATCTCTCACTCCGGGATTCTACCTCGAGTCTCTCCCGTGGTGATTCTATTGGCGTGGTCCATCGAGCCACGAGGGTAAGTATCGATTGTATCGGGTTGGTGTGCGTTGTTCTTCGTGTGTTCTTCGCGTTCTTCGTGTTCTTCCTCTCGGAATTCTACCTCGAGTCTCTTCCGGGCGGATTCTATTGGCACGGTCCCTCGAGCCGTGAGGGTAAGCATCGATTGTATCGGGTTGGTGTGCGTGGATCTTCGTGTGTTCTTTGTGTTCTTAGTGTTCTTCCACCTCTCCCCCTCTCTCCCCCTTGATTCCTTGGGTCATTCGCGAGATCGGGCCACAATCGGGGTCTCAGACCACATCATATGGTATCAGCAGCCTTTGGTTTCCGCGGATTTGACCCTCCACCCACCCAATTTCGTTTCTAGAAAATTTTCCAAAAAATAGCCCTAAATTGCCTTTGGACGGATCTGTGATTTGGTTGAGTTTTGAGTGGTTTTGCTCCGTGGATCTGGTGTTGTTGTGCTTGATCTACTATTTCCCCACCTTTGAGCCTCCAATTCCATAGTTTCCCTTCGTTTTGGTCAAACGGCATGACGAGCCATTCATAGAGACCAAGCTTGGTCTTGAATGCCGTCTTCCATTCATCACCAATTGCCATGCGAATTTGGTGGTAGCCACTACGCAAATCAATCTTAGAGAAAATGGTGGCACCACTCAATTCATCAAGCATGTCATCTAAACGCGGAATGGGATGTCGATAACGGACGAAGAAAAACTGTGCCCCGCGAAATCCGGTCAACCGGGCGCCAACCGGGCCAGTGACCGGACAGCCTGGTGCCAGGGCCGGTCAACCGGGCGCCAGACCGGGCGCCAACCGGGCGCCAACCGGGCGCCGACCGGGCAAGAACCCGGTCAACCGGGCTGTAGACCGGGCAGGCCGGTCCAGGGCCTGGTCAACCGGGCGCCAACCGGGCGCCACCTCCACCACCACCTCCGCCAACCACCGCCACCCTCTCCGCCGCCGGCAAGCACCGCCTCTCCCTCTCTTTCCCCCTTTGATTCTTGGGTCATTCGCAAGATCGGGCCACACACGGGGTCTGCGGTTTAGGTCCTTGATGGGGTAGCTCTCAATTGCGCGTTTCGTGAGATCATGCTCCGTAGCGGTGGAAGTGGTCGTCCGTGTACCTATACACACAATAGCGAGAACAAAAAGCGTGTGTGCATGGTAGATGAAAACATCATCCATCATGATGTTCCATGTCTTGTCGTAGTCGTAGTCGAGGTAGTGCTCGGTGCGGTGCTCCATCATGGTGTCGTAGTCGTAGTTGTGGTCGAGGTGGTGCTCCACCATGTCGTCGTAGTCATAGTCGTGGTCGAGCTCGGAGTGATGGTCCACCATGTTGTCCATGCTTGGCGAGTCATGGTCGGTGTAGAGATGCTCGATGTCGGTCATGTCGCCAATGCATGCGGAGCCATTGTCGGTGTCGAGCTCCACATGGTCCTCCATATCTTCGGCGCTTGCGGAGCTATCACCCTCATCGTACTCCATGTCATCCTCCATAGGTTCATCCATGTTGGTGCGGTGCTCCATCATGGTGTCGTAGTCGTAGTCGAGGTAGTGCTCGGTGCGGTGCTCCATCATGGTGTCGTAGTCGTAGTTGTGGTCGAGGTGGTGCTCCACCATGTCGTCGTAGTCATAGTAGTGGTCGAGCTCGGAGTGATGGTCCACCATGTTGTCCATGCTTGGCGAGTCATGGTCGGTGTAGAGATGCTCGATGTCGGTCATGTCGCCAATGCATGCGGAGCCATTGTCGGTGTCGAGCTCCACATGGTCCTCCATATCTTCGGCGCTTGCGGAGCTATCACCCTCATCGTACTCCATGTCATCCTCCATAGGTTCATCCTCACTATCCATGTTAGTCTCCATGATTGGTGTATATATGGTGGAAGGAAAACTACCAAAAGTGTCAAAACTTGCAAACCAAAATCGAAAAGATGTATCTAGGTGAGGAACAACCGGTATGTATGCACACACACAAAACACAACTCTATATGGTGTTAGGTATGGGTGTGGAAAGCCCAATGGAAGAACCAAACGAAGAGTCTATTGTCAAAAGTGGGTAAGATCCAAAAGTCACAAGTCAAAGGCGGTGATCACAAAAGGCATACACAAGGTGGAACACACGCGTGGGACAAAATGGGGTTAGCGCGACGGAAAATGAGCACGAACAAAAATTGGTCCTAACGAAGACTACTAGCTCGGTGTCACGCTAACGCAAGAGAGACCGTGGCTTGGTTGCAAAATTGAGAAGCAACAAGATTTGCGCAAGACGCCTCTCTTCTCTTTTCTCTCTTTTGCTTATAAGCTTTGGACTCTTTTGTGTATAGGTGTCACTCACACTCTTTTTTTTTCTTTTCCTCTTTTTTTTTTTTGTATGCTTAGAAGCTTTCTTTTTCTCACTATCTATGTAAGTATGTCACACTTCTTTTGCCTATCTTTTCACACGAGCTTGCTTCGTAGCTTTGCTCAACACACGCACACCCTCACGGTCGGGACGCTTGCGCAATGCTTCGCAACACTAGAAAGCCACTCTCGATAGGAAAGGTACGCAAAGGAAGCTAGGGCTACAAGTTAGGGGCAAGTTATACCACTTGATGACGGTGGCCGACGACCTTGAACTTGCTATGGTGGAGGTGTCAAATGAACCGCTTGGATCTTCGGGGTGCCGTCGTCGTAGTTGATGTTGCGGAAGCTTAGTGGTAGCTGAAATGGCACACACAACGAAGTCCAAACACAAGGGGTTAGTGCCAAACGAAAAACGAAGAAAGTGTGAAAAATTTCGGGGCCAGCGGCAGTGCCGGCGATGTTGGGGCGGCAGTGCCGGCCTGACCGGCAGTGCCGGCGATGTTGGGGCGGCAGTGCCGGCCTCAGCTGCTGTTCGTCGATTTGGCGGAAAACTGACCCGAAAATCTTCGATTTCGTGGGAAAATTGGCACAAACTGGTGGGAAAAGTTGGGGGAATAGTAGATCAACACCCAAGACAAGTTTCTATTGCAGCAAAACCACAAATAACTCAACAAATCGAGAGATCGATCCAAGGCCAATTTGGGGCTATTTTTTGGGAAAATTTTTTGAAAATTTTTTGGGCGAAATTGGTGATGTGGGGGTCAAATCCGTGGCAACCCAAGAGCTGCTGATACCATATGATGAGGCTAAGCCTGGGGATGTGCCCGATCTTCACGGATTTGGGTGGATTTCGTGGGGGAGGTGGATGAACACGATGAACACGATGAACACGATGAACACGGGGATGAACTCGTGGAGATACAACACACACACACACAAACCGGTTCTTTCTCGTAGGCCCGATACACCTACTCGATAGAGGTTGCGAGAAAAGACCTTCCGGTAGAAGTCCCGCAAAGAGATCGACAAATCAAAGCTCGGGAGATCTAGAAGGGCGAAAAGACCGGAAGGTTTGATAGAAGTGCAAGCAAAAGACCAAACAAGGTAGAAGTGCAAGCAAAAGATCAAACAAACGGTAGAAGTCGCCAAAGAGATCTTCACGAGTTGATAAGGAGCCCGGGTGGCGATACAAGATCATAGATCTAGGGTTTCCCTCATGGGTTGGAGCAAAGCTCAAGTTTCTTCTTAGTTCATCTCTAACCCTAATCTGGAGGAAGGGGTGAGGTATTTATAGGCCCAGATTCGTACAGGGGTAAAGTCGGAATTACAGAAAGTATCCTGGTCCATAGATGACAAATCAACGGTTGAGATGCAGTTGACTTTGGTGGGCCGGCAAAGGCGGCGTGCTCGGGGCGGCAGCAGTTGGGCCGGCAGTGCCGGGCTTGCGTGGGCGGCAGTGCCGGCCTTGGCGGCAGTGCCGGCCAGGATGCAGCGGCAGTGCCGGCCTGGAGTGTCCAGCTCCTCTTCTTCCTTCTTCTCTTCCAAGCTTCCGTGACATCGGCCTTGCGTCCTCGGATCTCCATGGCATCCTCTCTTCTCTCCGTACTTGTCGTCGAGTTCCTATCATCAAGGTATGACGGAGTATGAAGTAGTATATCATTCCAAGTAGGCGATTCGAGGCACGCGTAAAGGAGAAGATTCACCTTTGCGTGTTGTCTTGGCGATGAAGCATATGATGCAGTGTAGACCGAAGGTCGGGCTGCATCAGTGGGGGTGGGTGCCTATTTATAGGGAGCCACTAAGGAGGGGTAGTTTAGGGAAACAAGGGGGTACATGGGCCTTGGCCCGAATTGACTTATGGCAGGCGCCTTCTCTTCCTGGCGACCTCGGACGCTCTTCTTCCTTCTTCTCTTCCATGCCTCCGTGACCTCGGCCTTGAGCGTGGTTCTTGACGTTGATGCACATGATGAAGCGAAGACCATAGGTCGGGCTGCATCATCTCCACCCACTTGAAAAAGAGTCGTCCTCGACGATGAGTCTTCATGAATGTGTAGAGGAGGTAGATGACACCAACACTTGAATGTCCCTTCACTTGTCAAGAGCCCTATGAATAGCACAAGAGAAGCAAAGGAGCAATCAAAGCGTAGCCAAAGTTCAATGTATTTAGGAAGAGGGCGCAAGTAGAAGGAGGTCACCTTATCAAAGTGTCGGTGTGCTCTCATTGAGAGATTTTGTGTAGTGGAAGTGTGCGGGCAAAACCACTCATTGGAGCTCACTTGTATCATGCTCTCAAGAGCTCTTTTGGTCAACTCGTGCTCAATCGAGGTTGACCTTGTCTTCCGTGCACCTACACACACAATAGGCAAACCAAAGAACGTGTGTGCATGGTATATGAACACATCATCCATCATGATGGTCCATTTCTTTTGCACATCACCATTAGCATTAAGCAATTTATCATAGTAGATGTGGTGAATATGCGGAGTAAACATGGGAACATGCTCAACATGGATATATGCAAAGTCTCCAAAATTTGAGAGAGCTATGGGGGCAATCTCATTCACAAGCATATTAACATCATTGCAAACCAAGCATTGGAAAGAGAAAGTATTCAACATTTTGGTTGCATTAATGGGAGAATATTGCAAGCATGTAGCACAAAACATGTTCAACATTTGATCATTGTTGTCGACAAACCTAAGGAAAGAGCAATTGTTCATCAAGGTTGTCACAACACAAGCATCAATGTCCTCATTGCAATCAACACATGGGAAAGAGCAATTGTTCGACATATTGCAAGCAAGAGGAAGTAACTCGAAAGACTCATAGCATGGCATGGAAATATTATCATAAGCAACTAATTCCACATGATCAACAATAGGTGTATCACAAGTATCACATGGGAATGTGAAAGAAGCATATGTCATAGCAATCGGATCATCCAACTCATGCAAGCACTCACAAATCATCATGTCCACTAGTGGGATCATGGCATCATCAACACCCATATAGGTACCTTTGTAGTCCCGCTCATATGAGGTAGGTGTTGTGGAAGTGGTAGGCTCCATGTGGCCTCCATGTTCATCTTCAAGCAACAAGCATGGTGTGATATCATCATCTTCATGCACCATGTACATCTTCTCCATGATCGGCGTCTCGTCATCCATGGAACCTAAGGAAACATAAGAGAACACACTAGAGGTAGAGGGTAAGTTGTGAGAAATCAAAATGGCCTCGCATGACCTATCAACTACCACTCTCATCTCACTCGGTGTATCACTCATGTCCTCAAGGTGGAGGCACTCAAGCTCATGTATAGTGGATTCACTCATCTCACATATAGTGGAGTCGCTCATCTTACATATAGTGGAGTCCCTCATCTCCATGTCAATGGCGTCGTCGATGTCCGAGCAACCTAGCAAAGAGGAAGACAACACAAGAGGAGTAGAGGTTAAGTTGTTAGAAATCAAAACATCCTCACTCGACTCATGGGGTATGTCACTCTTGCTCTCAAGGTGTTTGAAGTATGTGTTGCACTCGGTTTTATCTTTGGGTGTCATTTGGGCTTCTCGAGCATCTAGCTCGGCGAAGTATGCTCTCATCTCGGCTTGCTCTAGTGGGGTCATCATGTGTATCTCTCACTAGGATAGGTGTATATGTATGGTGGAAGGAAAAACTACACAAGTATCTCACCTATCAAGAAAGTATCGGAAAAGTGGTTCAAGTCAAGAGCAAAGCCAAAATGTATCGGGGTTACTCACACACACACTCAAAGCACACGCAAAAGGCTAAGAACTCTATATGTGGTGGGTAAGGGGTGGATAGCAAACGAAAAGATCAACGGAAAAGTCTATTGTCAAATGTGGGTAAGATCCAAAGTCAAATGTCAAAAGTGATGATCTATGTCAAGGAAACACGGAAACACACACAAGAAGAACAATGGGGTTAGCGTGACCAAGGAAGTGAGCTAAGTAACAAGATGGTCCTAACGAAGACTATAAGCTCGGTGTCACGCCAACACAAGAGAGACCGTAGCTTGGTTGCACAAGATAGAAGCAACAAGATTTGCACAAGGGCCACTCTTCTCTTATCTCTCTTAGTGCTCACGAACTTTGCACTTCTCGATATCGGTGGACACACTCTTTTTCTATTTCTTTTTCTTTTTCTCTTTTTTTTTCTATGCTTAGAAGCTTTATTTTTCTCTATGTATATGTCACACTTTTCTTGTTTTGTGTATCTTTCTCACCGAGCTTGCTTCGGAGCTTTGCTCAACACAACGCACACACACACCCTCTCACGGTCGTGACACTTGTGCAATGCTTCGCAACGCTCGGAAAGCCACTCTCAATGGGATAGGTACACAAAGAAAGAAACGGGGCTACAAGGGGTGAGGGGTGCAAGTTATACCTATTGACGTTAGGCGGTGTCAAGCACACGAACTTGCGATGGCGAAGTGGTGGTGACGATGGTGTCGAAGATGCGCCGGAATCCGGGGTGCCGATACCGTTGTCGCGGTGTTGATGTAGGCGCGGAAGCGATTCTCACGGTCCAAGGGCACTCCAAAACGGAAACCGGGCAAATTAAGTCAATGCCCGAAAAGTAGGGTCAAAACGAGCGGTCAAAAGTTGTTGTCCAAAAATCGTCAAAAATTAGAGGTGGGCTATATAGAATATTTGGAGGATGTAGTTAAAATTTGGAGTCAAACGGGCGCCGGAAAGTTGTCAAAATTTGGGGCAAAAAATGAGTTAGAACTAGCCAAAACTGGGTCAAACCGGTCCAGAATCCGGTCAAACCGGATCTGGGACTGGCGCGCCCGGTCCAGACCGGACCCCGGACCGGACGGAGCCCCTGGATTGCGCCGGATTGCACCGGTCTGTGCTCCGGTTTTCAACCGGGTGGCCTGGTGTGCAGTCCGGTCGACCGGGCGTGCGGCCGGCTGAGCGTGATTCTGCGCGTGCGAGGCGATGTGGGAGGAGGCGCAGCTGGCCTCGTGCGCGAGCACAACGTGGAGCAGGGCGTGCTGGCCTGGATGCGCGCGCGTGGTAGGAGCTGAGCCAGGGCGGGCTGGTGGGTGGTGGCGGTTGGGCCAGGCGAGGCGCGGGCCCGTGCTGTGCCGGCCGGAGCGGGTCGGGGCCTGGCTGCTGTGATGCGGGGTGGCTTTTGGACACCTCCACTTCAAGACCGACAAGTGCATCCCCGCCTATCGTCGACGCTACACCATTGCCAAGGAGTCCCCCAAGTGGACCAACAACACAAAACCCCTCCATATATGTCAAGGTGAACCCTTTCCTCTCTATGGTCGATCTCAACACCCATGTGAATGGAATGCTACCTCATGTCTATCATCATGATATCTATAGGTACCAACATCGACAAGGACCAAGAGAGAAGGAACCCCCAGGGTGCAAGGAAGAAGGAAGAAGAAGAAGGAAAGAAGAGGAGAAGGAAGAGGAAGAAGAGGAGGGAGGAACAGGCCGGCCAGCCCAGAGGCCGGTCAGACCGGGCCACAGACCGGACAGGCCGGCGCAGCGGCCGGTCAGACCGGGCCACAGACCGGGCGCACCCAGGCATCGTACCGGAGACCAACCGGACGGAAATCTGCGAGGTTTCCGGTTTGCGACCAGTCGACCGGACCCGTGACCGGACCACCCGGTCCACAGCCCGGTCTGACCGGCCCCAAACCGGATCCGTCGGGTTTGACTCACCCACTTGTACCTTTTCGACCCAGGTCGCCTTGTATGCCTATAAAAGACCCCAGCTCGCCCCCATAGCTGTTTAGACAAGATTTAGGCTTAAACATGACTTTGAGCTTTGTCTCCCTAGGGTTTCATCCCCTTTCTATCAAGGCACCCCATGTTGGATGATTGGATCTATGTGAGTGAGATTCTAGTGTAGGCCACTCTCTCTCCCTCACCTACCTCCATCCTCAACACCGATCTCTCACTCTGGGATTCTACCTCGAGTCTCTCCCGTGGTGATTCTATTGGCGTGGTCCATCGAGCCACGAGGGTAAGTATCGATTGTATCGGGTTGGTGTGCGTTGTGTTATTCGCGTTCTTCGTGTTCTTCCGCCTCTCCCTCTCTTTCCCCCTTTGATTCTTGGGTCATTCACGAGATCGGGCCACACACGGGGTCTTAGACCTTAACATATGGTATAGCGACGAAGAAGATACGGAGGAGTACACGGAGCACTTCGAGGAGGATGCCTCTTCAAGCACCGCGGATGTGGAGGAACATGTGGAGCTCTACACCGACTATGGCTCCGCGAGCATCGCCAACATGACCGACATCGAGGAGCTCTACACCGACTATGGCTCCGAGAGCATCGCCAACATGGACGACATCGACGAGCTCTACATCGACATTTGCTCCACAAGCATGGACGACATGGTGGAGCACCATCACGAGGACGACATCGACCCCACCATGCATGCCGCCGATGCTCCCACATACCCCTACTTGGCCAATGGAGCTACATATGAAGATCGAGGACCTCCACGATGGCATCATCATGTGGATCATCAAGAGCGTCCCAAACATATTCGGCATCGACACACTTCTTCGAGCTCCACAAGGCGCCATCATGAGAGTGCCTATGCACAAGATCATCGACATCACGGACATCATATGGAGCATCAAGAGCGCCCCCAACATGAGCCATCACCTAGGCAAGGCAAGGACCGTCATCGACTCACACCATCTCATGATCGTCGTCGACCACCACCACCTCATGGTCTACATCGACATCCTTCCACACATGATCTTCGACGACACCACTCAAGACATGGTGATGAGGCAAGAAGACGAGAGCCTCGACATGAAGACCTTCCTCATAAGGCGACTTCTACCTCTTGCGCCACCACCACAATGGCCCCTACCTCGTCATATGCCTATGGACTCCGATGCTACAAGTGCAAGCAACAAGGCCACCCTCCACGAGAATGTCCCAATCTCCTATGTGAGGTGTGCAAGGCCAAGGGTCACGTGGCATGGCAATGCACAACGCCAAGCGCCAAGAAGCTCTACTTCGACGAGCTCAATGCACAAGTCTCCAAGATGCCACCACTTGAGGACGACTTAGGAGGCGATGGAGTTGAGCATGGTGAGCATGGGATTCTCCCTTCACCCACGGAGGCGCATGGAGTTGAGACGGTTGAGCATGGGATGTTCCCTTCAACCAAGGAGGCGCATGGAGATGAGCAAGTCGAACCTACTCCTATATGCTTGATTGATGAGTTGGTACCAATCCCATGTGAGCATGAGAGCCACTTAGCCCACTTGAGCGAGAGTGATAGTGAGTTGATGATAGGGCAAACGTGGCCGATCTTTCGATGAGACATGGATAACTCGATTTGTTGGTGGAGTTCGTGCTTGACGATCCGACTACACGTGCAAAGCTCGTGCGCCAATGCAATCGCTAGGACAATCTCCGGGAGTTACTGATCTTGCGGATGCACGATCAGCCTGACCAGCGAGGGTCTTAATTCCTACCTGAAATCGAGAACAAGTAAGAACTAATATTGCAATCAGAATATTGCGGATGAAAGATGAAAGCTTTATTGAATAAGGTGGGATTCCGAATAGTCGGTCTTGTTCTGGGCGTTGGCCTCAAAAGAAGTACACGAGAGTTGCAGCAATGGCTAACTTTTAATCTAATCAAAATCCCAGTCTAAACGTGACGGCTATGGAGGTATTTAAAGGAGGAAAAGGTGGGGTTTCGACCA
This sequence comes from Lolium perenne, assembly GCF_019359855.2. Taxonomy (NCBI): domain Eukaryota; kingdom Viridiplantae; phylum Streptophyta; class Magnoliopsida; order Poales; family Poaceae; genus Lolium; species Lolium perenne. The sequence continues at coordinate 100,460,675 of NC_067248.2, read as the reverse complement.
GCCATACGTATGGTGGTCGAACCAAACCCTAGAAGGCCTTTCCCCCTTCAATACGGACTCTAAAAAGTGGCTGACTTAATTCCTGCGAAAATGACATGGGCCTGGCCCAAAACTAAAGGTGACGCAGCACCATATTATGCTATGGACGAAATTATGAAGTGGAGAACTCTATATTTCGTCCATGTCTTCATCTCTTCTTATGGTGGCTTCAAAGTTCTGAAATCTCCACTTGTGGCGTCATCTTCAATCCTCAAGTGCTTGCTGCCATCTCCTCCATGCGTGATCATGCTCCAATGCTTGTCCTCCTCATCCATGCTAGGTCCATCATTCCTAAGAGTAACAAACATATCTGATTTAGGCAGCATCATATTCTCATGTATATGAGGAATAGTTCCAAGAAACGAAAGTACCTGATAGTTAAGTTGTTTGGCACGAGCTCGAGTGATTGGTCCTTGTATTTGTGTGGCTGTAGGTACAGCGGTTGTATCAATAGATGGGATGTCCTCATCATGCCCCCCTTCTTGAATTGAAGTCGTCCTCGACGCAATCTCATCTTCTTCACCAAAGTAAGGCTTCAAATCTGCAATGTTAAATGTAGGACTTACCGGACCCAATTCTGCAGGAAGCTCAAGTTTATATGCATTATCATTTATTTTCTCTAACACCTTAAAAGGACCAGCGGCACGAGGCATTAACTTAGACTTGCGCAATGCAGGAAAACGATCTTTGCGCAAATGTAACCAAACAAGATCACCAACATCAAACACAACATGCTTTCTTCCTCTATCCCCAGCAATTTTATACTTAGCATTCATGCGTTCTATGTTGTCTTTAGTAGTCTCATGCAATTTTAATATCAATTCAGCACGTTGTGTAGCATCCAAATCATTTTGCACCGAAGATGGTAAAGGCAATAAATCAATAGGTGCACGTGGAACAAAACCATACACAATCTCAAAAGGGCACATCTTAGTGGTAGAATGCAGCGAACGATTGTAAGCAAATTCAATATGAGGCAAACACTCTTCCCACAATTTTAAGTTCTTCTTCAAAACAGCCCGCAGCATAGTAGATAATGTTCTATTTACTACTTCAGTTTGTCCATCAGTTTGGGGATGACATGTAGTACTAAACAGCAATTTAGTCCCCAACTTAGCCCATAAACATCTCCAAAAGTGGCTAAGAAATTTCGTATCACGATCAGAAACAATAGTATTTGGCACACCATGTAAACGCACAATTTCGCGAAAGAACAAATCAGCAACATGTGTAGCATCATCAGTTTTGTGACATGGAATAAAGTGTGCCCTCTTAGAAAACCTATCCACAACAACAAAGATACTATCCCTCCTTCGTGTACGAGGCAAACCCAAAACGAAATCCATAGAAATATCCTCCCAAGGTACACTAGGAACAGGAAGAGGCATATATAAACCATGTGGATTAAGTCGAGACTTAGCTTTTTGACATGTAGTGCAGCGTGCCACAAATCTCTCAACATCTCGACGCATACGTGGCCAAAAGAAGTGTGCAGCAAGTACATCCTCCGTCTTCTTCACACCAAAATGTCCCATCAATCCTGCAACAACAAAAGACGAACGGAACTATCTGGGATGCATAGCTTGTTAGCACGGAACACAAATCCATCATTGAGGACGAATTTGTTCCATGTTCTACCATCTTTACAATTCAGCAACACATCTTTAAAATCAGCATCATTCAAGTATTGTTCCTTTATGGTTTCTAATCCAAAAATCTTGAAGTCAAGTTGAGATAGCATAGTATAACGGCGCGACAAAGCATCAGCAATAACATTATCTTTACCCTTTTTATGTTTGATAACATAAGGAAAAGACTCAATAAACTCAACCCACTTTGCATGGCGGCGATTCAACTTAGCTTGACTACGAATATGCTTCAAAGATTCATGATCAGAATGTATAACAAATTCTTTAGGCCATAAATAATGTTGCCAAGTTTGTAATGTCCGAACCAACGCATATAATTCTTTATCATAAGTAGAATAATTCAGACTAGGCCCACTCAATTTCTCACTAAAATATGCAACAGGTTTGCCCTCTTGTAATAACACACCTCCTAAACCAATTCCACTAGCATCACATTCAAGCTCAAAAGTCTTATTGAAATCAGGAAGTTGGAGTAATGGAGCATGTGTTAACTTATCTTTCAGTATCATGAAGGCGTCTTGTTGTGCATCGCCCCACACAAAGGGCACATCCTTCTTTGTAAGCTCATTCAGCGGCGCAGCAATGGATCCAAAATCTTTCACAAAGCGCCTATAGAAACCTGCGAGGCCAAGAAAACTCCTCACTTGTGTGACCGTCTTTGGCTGCGGCCAATTCTCAATTGCCTCAATCTTGGCTGGATCAACTTCAATTCCCTGCGCAGTAACAACATAGCCAAGAAACGCAACTCGATTGGTGCAAAAGGTGCACTTCTCAAGATTACCATACAAACGTGCATCACGTAAAGCATTGAAAACAGCACGTAAATGATCCAAATGTTCCTCCAAAGATTTGCTATAAATCAGAATATCATCAAAGTATACCACCACAAAACGTCCAATAAAAGCACGTAAAACTTCGTTCATCAGTCTCATGAAAGTACTAGGTGCATTAGTTAAACCAAAAGGCATTACTAACCACTCATATAAACCGAACTTAGTTTTAAACGCTGTTTTCCATTCATCTCCTAATTGCATACGAATCTGGTGGTAACCACTACGCAAATCAACTTTAGAGAACATAATAGAACCACTCAATTCATCAAGCATATCATCTAAACGAGGTATAGGATGACGGTAACGAATGGTAATATTATTAATAGATCTACAATCAGTACACAAGCATGAAGAACCATCCTTCTTAGGTACCAAGATAATAGGAACAGCACATGGACTAAGAGACTCACGAATGTAACCTTTATCTTGGAGAACCTGAATTTGTCGCTGAATCTCTTTGGTCTCTTCAGGATTGGTACGATATGGCGCACGGTTGGGCAGCGAAGCACCTGGAATCAAGTCAATCTGGTGTTCTATCCCACGGACAGGTGGTAGTCCAGGTGGTACATCTTGTGGGAACACATCAATGAACTCCTGCAAAAGGTTAGCAACCGCAGGTGGCAAAGAAGGAGGCATATCCTCAAATGAAAACAGAACTTCTTTGCAAATAATAGCATAGCATTGAGTAGTGTTCACATCAAGTTCAGCAATATCAGATTTGCTAGCAAGCAAACAAGGATTTTTCAAACGAATTTCAGTAGCATGGTTTGAATCAGATTTAGTATTAGTCTTATGTGGCACAAAATCTGCAGCAACAATCTGATTCTCACTCTTAATTTTCTCCTCGTTTTTTACTCTACTAGCTCTAGCAAGATCATCTTTTAGTATTTGTTCAGGAGTCATAGGTTTGAGACCAATTTTCTTTCCATCATGCATAAGAGAATACTGATTAGTTTTACCATTATGAACCGATTCTCTATCAAATTGCCAAGGTCTACCAAGTAACAAAGAACAAGCTTGCATAGGTACAACATCACAATCCACAAAATCAGAATATGTACCAATAGTAAAATGCACACGTGTAGTTCTTGTTACCTTGAGCTTCCGAGAGCTCTCAAACCATTGAATGTAATATGGATGTGTGCGCTGTCTTGTAGGAAGAGAAAGCTTCTCCACCATGTCAACGCTAGCCAGATTATTGCAGCTCCCTCCATCAATGATGATCCTTATAGCTCGCTCTTTGACAACGCCTCTTGTTTGGAACAGATTGTGGCGTTGATCATGCTCAGCTTTGCTCAATTGCACGCTCAACACACGTTGTGCAACTAAGCTCCTGTATTGATCAGCAGTGTCAGCTTCCATTACCTCCATCTCTCTCTCAGAATCAGAATTGGCACCATCACGTGCAGCAATAAGGGCCAATGTATCTTCATCAAAGTCACTTGCAGAATCATATTCGCCATCTTCACGCACCAACATCACACGCTTGGTTCGGCATTCTCTCTCTATGTGTCCAAAACCCAAGCATTTGCGACATTGTATGTCGCGCGTCTTCCCCGTGGAGGCCATCGAAGATGAACTCCGAGGAGGACCAGCAGATGGTGGTGAAGTAGCAGCCGGTGGTGCTCGTGATGCAGGCGTGGTGTACTTGGAGGTAGAAGGTGCTGGTGTAGCCCCACGAGATTGTGGCGCTGATTGTCGCGTAGTCCATGACGATGTACGACCTGCAGAAACATTAGCTTTTCTCCATGGTGGTTGACGATCCTGCACTTCACGTTCAGCTTTGCAAGCAAGATGAAACAAGCGAGTAATAGTGTTGTACTCCTTATAATCTAAAATATGCTGAATCTCTTTATTCAAACCACCAAAGAAACGTGCAAGCATAGCCTCATTATCCTCTACAATACCACAGCGAATCATGCCAGTTTGCAATTCTTGATAATAGTCTTCTACAGAATTTTTCCCTTGTTCTAAGCGAGACAATTTTTTAAGCAAATCACGCTGATAATGTGGAGGAACAAAACGAGTACGCATAGCAAGTTTTAAACCAACCCAGGTAGTAGGAATATTAGCATGATGTACTCTACAATGTTCAGACCACCAAATAGATGCAAAATCTGTAAACTCACAAGTAGCAGCACTAACACGCAAGTGAACAGGATATTTCAAACATGCAAAGCGTTGTTCTACTTCCAATTCCCATGTAAGATATGCATCAGGATTATATCTACCCTCAAATGGCGGAATATTCAGTTTCAGTTTAGCAACATGATCATCATCATTACGTACCGGGCGGGGAGGTGGTCGAGCGTGGCGGTTCAGCTGCCGTGGACGACCAGGTGCGGGTTGTTGGACCTCCTCGTCATCCAGCACGTTCTCATCTACTTGCTCATCCTCGTTCCCGCCATAGTCCTCGTATCCTTCATCAGAAGGCGCATCATGTGCGGCTGCTGCAGCAGGAGCGGTACCCGCCGGAACGTCCGCACGAGGAACGCGGCGTGCGCGGCGCTGCACGTTGGCGCGAGGTGGCGGTAATCGAGTCAACAACTCCTGGAACTTGGCGTCGAGCTTGGAGTTGAAAGCTGCCTCGAGGCCCTCGATCTTGTCCAGCGCGTCGGTGAGTTTGGCGTCAACATCACCAAGGCGCCCATCCACGTCGGTTGCATGCCCGCCCAAAAGGTGGAGGAAGTGAGCATGCATCTCTGCATTCGTCATCGTATCCGGGTCAACGTTCGCCGACTCTGTGCCTGTCATGGTTAGTACAGAAAAAGCACAAATATATATGCCTACAAACTACGGAATATGGTGGTTCACGCGCAATTCGTCAAGCAAAATACAAAGCTCTTACAAGTCCTTACCAAACAGGAGGAAGGCGATGTAACAACCAACAAGGATCAGCGTCTCCAAAGATTGCCAAAGCGATTACCAAGTGTCGACATAGTGCACGTGGAGACAATATGTAGAGCTGTAGGAAGGCTAATATGGTAGCAAAACAGCAATTGTCAAAACAGCGATGCAGTATTGAAAGTATGCTCAACGACGGTACTGTGCTGGTCCTAGGCTAGACCGTACTAGAGACGCGAGCCTAGAACACTAATGAGGTCACGGCGCGGCACACAAGCAACTAGCAGTGATGAGGTGGCGATGATGTGGCGACGCGAGGTGCGAAAAATCACTATGATGGCAAGTGTCTCAAATTGATCCCCAAGGTCTAAAAACAGTATAGCCTCAGAAATTTTTTTTTGTCCAAATTTCTGGAAAGTGCTCCGGAAAGCGCGCAGGCGCCAAAAAAATGTCGCTATAACGGCCAGTGGCGAAAAGTGATCGCCAAGGTGAAAAACCAATGTAGCCAGAGAATTTTTTCGGAGGCGGTTCCAGACTCTTTTTTTTTTTTTTGCTCCTTCCAATTCTTTACTGGCGGCCGAAACTTATCTCACGAAAATTTTTCTACAGCCCAGACGAAAATAGAAGGTAACAGCTAAGTAGGAAAAACAATAAAACCTAATTCTACACGGACTCTGTCGTGGCAGAGAAACAGCACGAATCTGTGTCGCGGTGGAACACAGGGTATATGGCAGATGTATATGGCTGTGGCGGAAGTATATGGTGGTTGTATATGGCAATGGCGGAAGTATATGGTGGGTGTATATGGCGGTGATCTGCGTATGGTGCGAGCGGGCGGCGGCGGCGTGACTAATATGACCAGAACTCGAAACTCTAAAGGAACTAGACGCTAAGACCAGCAACTCGACACGAAGATGCAGACACAAATTCAACTATGCAAAACTGAAAAGACAATGCAAGGCGTGGCAGGGGGTTTATGGGACGAGATGATCTAAACCCTAACTGTATTTTTGGCTTTTTCGTGGTTTATGGGTATGTAGGCAGATGCAATCTACACTAGTAAAACAGTAAAATCTCACCGAGCAACCTGAAATCTGATACCACTTGATAGGGCAAACGTGGCCGATCTTTCGATGAGACGTGGATAACTCGATTTGTTGGTGGAGTTCGTGCTTGACGATCCGACTACACGTGCAAAGCTCGTGCGCCAATGCAATCGCTATGACAATCTCCGGGAGTTACTGATCTTGCGGATGCACGATCAGCCTGACCAGCGAGGGTCTTAATTCCTACCTGAAATCGAGAACAAGTAAGAACTAATATTGCAATCAGAATATTGCGGATGAAAGATGAAAGCTTTATTGAATAAGGTGGGATTCCGAATAGTCGGTCTTGTTCTGGGCGTTGGCCTCAAAAGAAGTACACGAGAGTTGCAGCAATGGCTAACTTTTAATCTAATCAAAATCCCAGTCTAAACGTGACGGCTATGGAGGTATTTAAAGGAGGAAAAGGTGGGGTTTCGACCAGCCATACGTATGGTGGTCGAACCAAACCCTAGAAGGCCTTTCCCCCTTCAATACGGACTCTAAAAAGTGGCTGACTTAATTCCTGCGAAAATGACATGGGCCTGGCCCAAAACTAAAGGTGACGCAGCACCATATTATGCTATGGACGAAATTATGAAGTGGAGAACTCTATATTTCGTCCATGTCTTCATCTCTTCTTATGGTGGCTTCAAAGTTCTGAAATCTCCACTTGTGGCGTCATCTTCAATCCTCAAGTGCTTGCTGCCATCTCCTCCATGCGTGATCATGCTCCAATGCTTGTCCTCCTCATCCATGCTAGGTCCATCATTCCTAAGAGTAACAAACATATCTGATTTAGGCAGCATCATATTCTCATGTATATGAGGAATAGTTCCAAGAAACGAAAGTACCTGATAGTTAAGTTGTTTGGCACGAGCATGAGTGATTGGTCCTTGTATTTGTGTGGCTGTAGGTACAGCGGTTGTATCAATAGATGGGATGTCCTCATCAGTTGAGTGACTTCCACCCCATATGTGAGTTTGAGTGCTTCCATTTGGAGGACATGTGATGAGGTCTAATACCCCGTGTGTGGCCCGATCTCGCGAATGACCCAAGAATCAAAGGGGGAAAGAGAGGGAGAGGCGGAAGAACACGAAGAACGCGAAGAACACAACGCACACCAACCCGATACAATCGATACTTACCCTCGTGGCTCGATGGACCACGCCAATAGAATCACCACGGGAGAGACTCGAGGTAGAATCCCGGAGTGAGAGATCGGTGTTGAGGATGGAGGTAGGTGAGGGAGAGAGAGTGGGCTACACTAGAATCTCACTCACATAGATCCAATCATCCAACATGGGTGCCTTGATACAAAGGGGATGAAACCCTAGGGAGACAAAGCTCAAAGTCATGTTTAAGCCTAAATCTTGTCTAACCAGCTATGGGGGCGAGCTGGGGTCTTATATAGGCATACAAGGCGACACGGGTCGAAAAGGTACAAGTTGGTGGGTCAAACCCGACGAATCCGGTCACAGGGCCGGTTGGACCGGGCCTGGGACCGGCCCATCCGGTCCAAACCGGATCCTGGACCGGGCGGTGACCGGGCGGGGCTTCGGGTGCCCCGGGATTGCGTCCGGATGGCACGAGCGTAGAATCTGGTCGAAACCGGCCGGGCCGGTCAGGAGGCCGGTCAACCGGGCCTGTGACCGGGTGGGCCGGTCATAGGGCCGGTTGACCGGGCCTGGGACCGGCCGACCTTCCTCCTCCCGCCTCTTCTTCCTCTTCCTTCTCCTCTTCTTTCCTTCTTCTTCTTCCTTCTTCCTTGCACCATGGGGGTTCCTTCTCTCTTGGTCCTTGTCGATGTCGGTACCTATAGATATCATGATGATAGGCATGAGGTAGCATTCCATTCACATGGGTGTTGAGATCAACCATAGAGACGAAGGAGTTCACCTTGACATATATGGAGGGGTTTTGTGTTGTTGGTCCACTTGGGGGACTCCTTGGCAATGGTGTAGCGTCGATGATAGGCGGGGATGCACTTGTCGGTCTTGAAGCGGAGGTGTCCAAAAGCCACCCCGCATCATCTCCCCCCCCTTGGGGAAGAGTCGTCCTCGACTCTTGCTCCTCCTCACCGATGAGGTAGACGGGAAGGACTTGTATAGGTGCCCTTGTGTCCTTAGGGATGCTCGTCGTAGTGCAGGCGTCTTTGTTGTAGTCCATAACGGGTCTCCCATGTAGTGGTGGAGGGGCCAAGTCTCGGTCGAAGAAGAACAAGGGGAAAAACAACTTGCAAAAGGAAAGCTTGTGGATGCCAATTTGGTGACCGGCGAACAAGAGGCTCTCAATCAAATACGAAGCATCAAGTCGTTTCTCCAAAAGGCATTGTGATGTGGTCTGAGACCCCGATTGTGGCCCGATCTCGCGAATGACCCAAGGAATCAAGGGGGAAAGAGGGGGAGAGGCGGAAGAACACTAAGAACACGAAGAACACACGAAGAACCACGCACACCAACCCGATACAATCGATGCTTACCCTCACGGCTCGATGGACCGTGCCAATAGAATCCGCCCGGAAGAGACTCGAGGTAGAATTCCGAGAGGAGAGACCGGTGGGGAGGACGAATCAAGGAGTGAGAGAGAGAGTGCAAGCACTAGAATCTCTTACTACCAAATCCATACATCCACAAGGGTTGCCTTGATTACAGAGGGATGATACCCAAGGGAGACTAAGCTCAAAGTTAGGTTTGAGTTCTAAACAAGTCTAAACAGTAAAGGAGGGGTCCCAGCTACTTAAATAGGCAAGCACAGCCAGCAAGGGCGAACAGGTACGCGAATGGATAAGTCAAGGCAGTTTGGTGGGGTAATCCCGTCGGATCCGGTTGGGCGTCCGGTCAGACCGGGCCTGGGACCGGGCTGTCCGGTCAGGGGTCCGGTCTGACCGGGCCTGTGACCGGGCTGTCCGGTCATGGGTCCGGTCGACCGGCCGCCAACCGGGATTCTGCGAAGAGTCCGGTCCTGGGTCCGGTCGTCGTCCGGTACGAGGGCGTTGGCCCGGGGGGCGCCCGGTTGACCGAGCCTGTGGTCGGCCGGGCGTCCGGTCGTGGGTCCGGTCTGACCGGGCTCTGGACCGGCCAGCGTCCTTCTCTTCCTTGGCGCTCTTCGGGCGACGTCGGCTTCGGCTTCATGTTCATCTCCAGGTTCCTCTGCTCCTCTCCTTCCCTTGACCATGATGTCTCGTCCTCTCCGGGGTCTTGGTGCGCCTTGTACCTAATGACACATAGCACGTCGGCATGAGGTAGCAATCCATCCAAAGGGGTATCAAGGTCAAGGGTGGTGAGGAGCGAGTTCACCTTGTCATGTATCGCTTTGGCTCGAGCCCTTGTCATTGGTCCGCTTGGGGGACTTGTTGGTCTTGGTGAGGAGGTGTCCGAAGGCCACCCCACATCATCTCCTCCCCCTTGGGAGAGAGTCGTCCTCGACTCTTGTTCCTCCTCATCTCCATGATAGGGTGAAAGATCCGAGACGTTGAAGGTGTTGCTCACCAAGTACTTTGATGTTGGTATGTCGATGACGTAGGCGTTGTTGTTGATGCGCTTGAGGACCTTGAAAGGCCCATCTCCTCTTGGCTTGAGCTTGGAGTTGCGTTCTTGCGGGAACCTTTCTTTCCTTAGGTGGATCCAAACGAGGTCTCCTTCTTCAAAGACGCGTTCCTTTTTCTTGGCGTTGAGGCGGTTGGCTTGGCGAAGTACATGCTCTTGTATGGTTGCTCTTGTCTCTTCATGTAGTTTCTTCATGGCGGTGGTGCGCTCGTCGAAATCCATGTTCGTTCTTTCATGAAGAGGTAGTGGGAGGATGTCGAGTGCCGTTGGAGGTTCGAATCCGTAGACGATCATGAAGGGACTCCTTGAGGTTGTGGAGTGCTTGGCTCGATTGTAGGCGAACTCCGCATGGGGTAGGCAATCTTCCCATGACTTCAAATTTGTCTTCACAAGTGTGCGGAGAAGGGTGGAGAGGCTTCGATTGACCACTTCGGTTTGTCCATCGGTTTGAGGGTGCGAGGACGATGAGAACAAGAGCTTCACTCCAAACTTCGCCATGAGCGACTTCCATAGGTAACTCATGAAGTTGACGTATCGATCCGACACAATGCTTGCCGGTATCCCATGTAGGCGAACCACTTCCCTGAAAAACAATGAAGCAATGTGTGAAGCATCATCGCTCTTGTGACACGGTATGAAATGAGCCATTTTAGAGAACCTATCCAGTACCACAAATATTGAGTCATGACCATGTTTGGTGCGTGGTAAGCCAAGTACAAAGTCCATGCTTATGTCCGACCAAGGTGCATATGGAATGGGTAAAGGAATGTAAAGACCATAGGGATTGGATGTAGACTTAGCTTGTAAGCATGTTGTACACCGGCGGCAAAGGCGTTCCACGTCGCGGTACATTCTTGGCCAATAGTAGTGGGTTGATAGCATGGCATATGTCTTCTCTCGTCCAAAGTGACCCATGAGACCACCTCCATGTGACTCTTGCAAAAGCAACTTACGAAGAGAAGACTCGGGAATGCAAATCTTGTTAGCTTTAAACAAGTAGCCATCATGCAAATAGAAATCATCAAATCCGCGGTCAACGGAACACTTGGCAAAGATTGGACCAAAGAAAGCGTCGGAAGGGTAAAGTTCCTTGATCTCCTCAAGACCCAAAATGTGAAACTCCAAGCGGGTGAGTAGGAGAGTAATCTTGCGGGAAAGTGCGTCCGCAACCACATTTTCCTTGCCCTTTTTGTATTTGATAACATAAGGGAAGGACTCGATGAACTCAACCCACTTAGCATGTCTCTTGTTCAAATTGTGTTGACTTTTCAAATACTTCAAGGACTCATGATCCGAATGGATAACAAACTCTTTTGGCCAAAGGTAGTGTTGCCAAACTTCAAGAACACGAACCAAAGCATAAAGCTCCTTGTCATATATAGGATAGTTGAGGCGTGCGCCATCCAACTTCTCGCTATAGTATGCCACGGGTTTTCCATTTTGCATGAGGACACCACCGATCCCAAGGCCACTCGCATCGCATTCTATCTCAAATGTTTTGGCAAAATCGGGAAGAGCAAGTAGTGGTGCCTCGGTGAGTCTCTTTTTCAATTCATCAAAAGCTTTTTGTTGTGCTTTGCCCCAAACAAACGGAACATTCTTTTTTGTAAGCTCGTTTAAAGGGCAAGCAATGGTGCTGAAATCTTTCACAAAGCGGCGGTAAAATCCGGCAAGTCCATGGAAGCTTCTAACTTGACCAACATTTGTGGGAGTGGGCCAATTGTGGATGGCCTCAACTTTGGAAGAATCAACTTCAATCCCGTTGGCGGAAACCACAAAACCAAGAAAAACCAATTTGTTTTGAGCGAAATGGCATTTTGGAAGGTTGGCAAAGAGCTTCTCGTGGCGCAAGATGCATAAGACTTCTCTCACATGTTGAACATGGTCCTCGAGATTTTTGCTATAGATGAGAATATCATCAAAGTAGACAACCACGCTCTTGCCAATGAGAGGTCGCAAAATGTGATTCATAAGACGCATGAAAGTGGAAGGAGCATTGGAAAGACCAAACGGCATGACGAGCCATTCATAGAGACCAAGCTTGGTCTTGAATGCCGTCTTCCATTCATCACCAATTGCCATGCGAATTTGGTGGTAGCCACTACGCAAATCAATCTTCGAGAAAATGGTGGCACCACTCAATTCATCAAGCATGTCATCTAAACGCGGAATGGGATGTCGATAACGGACGGTAATGGCATTGATAGGGCGGCAATCCATACACATCCGTTGCGTCTCATCCGGTTTAGGCACAAGAATGACGGGAACGGCACAAGGGCTAAGGCTTTCTCGGGCGTACCCTTTAGCGAGGAGGTCTTGTATTTGTCGTTGGATCTCCTTGGTATCTTCGGGGTTGGTGCGGTAGGCGGCGCGGGTTGGTAGGGGAGCGCCGGGTATGAGGTCGATGCGATGCTCGATGCCCCGAAGCGGTGGTAGTCCATGGGGTAGCTCGTCGGGGAAGACGTCTTGGAACTCCTTCAAAAGAGACAACAAAGACGAAGGAATGTTGGTTAAGTCATTAGTCTCCGACGAGAGGCCCTTGCAAATGAGCACGTAGTGTATGGTGGTGGATGGGTTGTCTTTCACTTCTCTCCACTCGCTTTTGGTGGTTAGGAGGACACTCTTTCTCTCACTCATATGTGGGTGGTGGCGCTCACTCTCTTTTTGGTGGGTAGCTCCCTCTCCTCTCAACTCACTATGGTGGATGTGGTGTTGTGCCCTCGCTAAAGCCTTCGCATTGTCGGCGATGATTTGGCTAGGAGTCATTGGGCGAAGCTCGAACTTCTTGTCCTTGACCTTGAAGGTGTATGCATTGGAGAAACCATCATGTATGGCCTTCTTGTCAAATTGCCATGGGCGGCCAAGCAACATGTGGCACACGGTCATAGGCACCACGTCACACTCGACGGTGTCTTCATAGGGTCCTATCTTGAAGTTGACGGTGACGGTGTGTTGAATCTTGACATTGCCCTTGTCACTCAACCATTGGACATGGTATGGATGAGGATGCTTGCGAAGCGTGAGGTTGAGCTTCTCACATAGCTCGGTGCTTGCCAAGTTGTGGCAACTCCCACCATCGATGATGACCTTGATTGACTTGCCACCAATGCCGGCACGCGTTTGGAAGATGTTGCATCTTTGGTCTTCCATAGCTTGGGGTTGAGTGGTGAGCACTCGAGTGACCACAAGAGAAGGGCTTGGATCATGTGTGCATAAGAGAGGGTCTTCTCCACTTTCTTCATCATAGTCTTCCTCATTAGCAACGGCGGCTTGCACTAGGGCTTCATATTCACCTTCACTTAGAGTCTCTATGTCACCATTCTCCATAGTGATCATGACCTTGGTGTTCTTGCACTCAAAGGATTTGTGGCCTTGGGTGCCACACTTGAAGCAAGTGACATTGGAGGGTCCCGTAGAGGCCTTAGAGGAGGCGGTGGAGGATACCGTTTGCTTCATGCGACTTTGTATGGAAGGTTGCTTGGAAGGTGTAGAGGATGCGGTTGGCTTGACACTTGTTGTAGGAGTTGATGTGGCAAGCTTGGAGGCGAAGTATTGCTTGGACTTCGAGTACTTGATGTCCTCATTCACTTGACGCTCGGCCTTGGAAGCTTGGTGAACCAACTCAACCATGTTGGAGTATTGTTGGAACTCCACAATCCTCTTGATGGGGTAGTTGAGGCCATTGAAGAACCTAGCGATGGTTTGATTCTCGGACTCTTGGATGTTTGCTCGCATCATGGTTAACTCCATCTCCTTGAAGAATTCCTCAACGGTCTTGGTGCCTTGCTTCAACTTTTGTAGCTTGTTGAAGAGATCGGTCTTGTAGTGTTTAGGAACAAAGCGAGCTTCCATCTCCTCCTTCATGTCTTCCCAAGTATCAATAGGAGGATCACCCTTTTCTTCCCTAAGAGTGACAACTTGTTCCCACCAAGTGTTGGCATAATCTTCAAACTCGAGGGAGGCCATGGCTACTTTCTTGGCACCGGAGTAGTTGTGTATGCGGAAGATCTTGTCAACCTTGTGTGCCCATGAGAGGTAGGCCTCGGCATCGTCTTCACCCTTGAACTTGGGCATGTTGAACTTGAGCTTTCCATACATATTCTCTTCATCTTCCATGTTCCTTCGGCGAGGACGGATGCCTTCATCTCTTGCGACTTGAGGTGGTAGAGGAGGTCTTCCACAACCAACCATAGCATTGGGTTGGCGTTGGAGGTGAACACTAGCTTCACTTGGCTCATGTTGAGGATGTTGTTGCGGGTCTTGGCGAGGTTGTTGGCGTTGCCCAATTATGGCCCTCTCATCTTGATCATGTTGTGGTTGCCCTCGGCCCCTTTGGTCATGGCGAGGATGGTTCCGGAGGTCACGCCTTGGTGGATCATGATGACCTTGGTCTTGAGCATCCACATGGGCTTGACGATGAGGTGCCGGGTCCATGTTGTGGAGGACGTTGTCTTGGGGTTGGTCGACATGCCCATGGTGGGCATGGCGAGCCGCTTGATGACGATCTTGGTGAAGAGCTTGTTCTTGTTGCGGACGTTCATGAGGACGAGCATGGCGATGGAACTCGCCGCGCCTTGAGTTGGAGCGAGAATCATCATGACGAGCGTGCGGTCGACGAGAGCGATGATGATCTCCATGCCTTGAGTCGGAGCTTGAGGACGAATGGTGATCATGGGAGTAGTCATCATGGGAGGTAGTCGATGCCGATGAGGAAGTAGAGCGATGTCGATGTCGGCGTCCCAAGTTGTTGATGGCGCGCTCGAGGTTATCCATGCGCCGCTCCATGTTTGCATCATTGGCCGTCACTTGGTCATGCAAGTTGTCCGTAGCTTCACGAAGAAGATTCATATCTTGGTTCACTTGGCCGAAGTTGTGAGCCACTTCTTCATATTGTTGGTCGATGCGTGTCTCGAAGAGTGATAGTTGTTCCTTGAACTCTTGGCGTTGAGTCCATAGGTTGTGTTGAGTAGCTAACCTCTCGGTGTTCCGGAGGACTTCTCCATCCCTTGTTTCATCTCCGTTCCTATCCATGATCACAAGACAAGAACTATGTTGTGGATGTTAGTGGAAGGAGACTACCTCTCACTCTTACCGTGGCAAGATAGTATTGAGGCAATCAACCAAGCCGAAAGTAAGACCAATTGTATCGGGACACACACAAAGGCACACGCAAAAGCTAGCAAATATGGTGTTAGGAGTTGATGGTGGAAAGCCAAAAGACGAAATCCAAAATCGAGTATGTTGTTAAGAGTGGGTAAGGTCCAAAAATCCAAGTGTCAAAGTGGCGATCACTATAAACACGGAAAAATGTGGAACTCACACACGGGATGAGCGGGGTTAGTGCAACCAAGGAACGAGCGGAAAAAGGAAAAACCCAAAACGAGGGTGCTCAATGTCACACTAACGCAAGAAGAGATCGAAGCTAGGTTGCATAGAGTAGAAACACCAAGATTCGCGAGAGGTCTCTCTTCTCTATCTCTCTTGCTTGCTTAAAAGCTTTTCACTCTTTTTGTATCGGTGGCACTTTGCACTTTGCACTTTGTTTTTTTTTTTTCACTAGCACACTATGCTCTTACTCTTTTGCTGGCCACTCACGAGCTCTACTTACGAGCTTTACTCACACAACGCACACCCTCACGGTCGGGACCTCGTGCGATGTTTCGCAACACTCGGAAGCTTCGCTCGTGGGATAGATCGCAAAAGAAGAGGGCTACAAGGGTTACTGCAAGTTATACCTGCGATGGTGGAGATGGTGGTGGTGGTGGTGGTCGGCGGTGGTGTTAGACGATGTCGAAGACGAGGAGCCCGGTCGGTGGTCCGGTCGGACCGGGTGCTGCGCCGGCTGCTCCGGTCTGGGGTCCGGTTGACCGGCTTCTGGACCGGCTGCTCCGGTTTGCGGCCGGTTGACCGGGTTCTGCGCCGGACCGTCCGGTCTGGGGGCCGGTTGACCGGGTGCGAAACCGGGTTCGTCGATTTGGAGCTTTCTCTCTCCTGTTCTTCCCCAAACCAAAACCAAATCGGCCAAAACGAAGGGAAACGATGGAATTGGAGGCTCAAAGGTGGGGAAATAGTAGATCAAGCACAACAACACCAGATCCACGGAGCAAAACCACTCAAAACTCAACCAAATCACAGATCCGTCCAAAGGCAATTTAGGGCTATTTTTTGGAAAATTTTCTAGAAACGAAATTGGGTGGGTGGAGGGTCAAATCCGCGGAAACCAAAGGCTGCTGATACCATATGATGTGGTCTGAGACCCCGATTGTGGCCCGATCTCGCGAATGACCCAAGGAATCAAGGGGGAAAGAGGGGGAGAGGCGGAAGAACACTAAGAACACGAAGAACACACGAAGAACCACGCACACCAACCCGATACAATCGATGCTTACCCTCACGGCTCGATGGACCGTGCCAATAGAATCCGCCCGGAAGAGACTCGAGGTAGAATTCCGAGAGGAGAGACCGGTGGGGAGGACGTATCAAGGAGTGAGAGAGAGAGTGCAAGCACTAGAATCTCTTACTACCAAATCCATACATCCACAAGGGTTGCCTTGATTACAGAGGGATGATACCCAAGGGAGACTAAGCTCAAAGTTAGGTTTGAGTTCTAAACAAGTCTAAACAGTAAAGGAGGGGTCCCAGCTACTTAAATAGGCAAACACAGCCAGCAAGGGCGAACAGGTACGCGAATGGATAAGTCAAGGCAGTTTGGTGGGGTAATCCCGTCGGATCCGGTTGGGCGTCCGGTCAGACCGGGCCTGGGACCGGGCTGTCCGGTCAGGGGTCCGGTCTGACCGGGCCTGTGACCGGGCTGTCCGGTCATGGGTCCGGTCGACCGGCCGCCAACCGGGATTCTGCGAAGAGTCCGGTCCTGGGTCCGGTTGTCGTCCGCACGAGGGAGTTGGCCCGGTTTGCGCCCGGTTGACCGGGCCTGTGGCCGGGGCGTCCGGTCGTGGGTCCGGTCTGACCGGGCTCTGGACCGGCCAGCGTCCTTCTCTTCCTTGGCGCTCTTCGGGCGACGTCGGCTTCGGCTTCATGTTCATCTCCAGGTTCCTCTGCTCCTCTCCTTCCCTTGACCATGATGTCTCGTCCTCTCCGGGGTCTTGGTGCGCCTTGTACCTAATGACACATAGCACGTCGGCATGAGGTAGCAATCCATCCAAAGGGGTATCAAGGTCAAGGGTGGTGAGGAGCGAGTTCACCTTGTCATGTATCGCTTTGGCTCGAGCCCTTGTCATTGGTCCGCTTGGGGGACTTGTTGGTCTTGGTGAGGAGGTGTCCGAAGGCCACCCCGCATCACATTGGGCAAAAATGGTGATCAAAAGAGTGTTGATGTATCCAAAATGTGGTAGGACAAAAATTTGTGCAAGTAAAAGTTTGCTTTGTAAGGTGTCAAAAATGTTGTGTGTAGCATTGTCCCACACAAATGGAACAATCAAAAGGCAAGTATCGGCGGCAAAATTTGGGACAAAATTGTTATGTGCAATGGCAAAGCTATGGAGACTTCTAGCTTGGGAAAGTATGGTTGGCGTGAGCCGAGTATGGGTATCCTCAGGTGTCAAAGAATCCATTGCAATTGCCAAAGATGAAATGAGAAATCCAAAGGAGAGCAACTTTTGGTGTGACATGTGGCACAAGGTGCATAATGTGTCTCTGACATGTATGACATGATCCTTGAGATTCTCGGAGTGTATGATGATATCATCAAGACATACAACAACCATTGTGCCAACAAGATGTGTCAAGACATGTTGCATAAGAGGCAAAAGAGGTGACGAGGAGTTGGACCAAACCGGAAACTCGACAAGGTAAGTCGGAAACACATGAGGGTGAAGGCGTTGGGAAACATACCCTTTGGTGTGAGTCCCACGGGTTAGGTCCTTGATGGGGTAGCTCTCAATTGCGCGTTTCGTGAGATCATGCTCCGTAGCGGTGGAAGTGGTCGTCCGTGTACCTACACATGGAAGAAACAAGACAAAAAGCGTGTGTGCATGGTAGATGAATACATCATCCATCATGATGTTCCATGTCTTGTGCACATCACCATTAGTGTCAAGCAAGATATTATGAAATGCATGGCGATGGTGCATATGGCAAGAAGGTGCATTCATGGCATGTGGTAACTCATGATCATCAAAGATTGAGAAGGCTATGGGGGCCATCTCGTGAACAATAAAATAAGCATTCTTGCATACCAAGCATAGGAAAGAGCAATTGTTCGCAATCTTGGATGCAAGGATCATGGAAGAGTGTAAACATTTTCGGCAAAGCATGCGGAAGCTAATGTCATCCTTGTCATTATCATTGCAAGCAATAGATGGTAAAGAGCAAGTGGTCGACATATTGCAAGCAATGGTAGAAAAATTGAAGCTCTCATAGCATGGCATGGTCATGGTATCACAAGCACTCACTTCCACATGATCAACAATGTTATCAAGCAAAGCATCGCATGGGAAAATGAAAGTAGCATGTGATGTAGCAATTGTATCATCAAGATCATGCATGCACTCATAAGTCATCATGTCCACTAGTGGGATCATGGCATCATCAACACCTATGTTGTTACCTTTGTAGGACGACTCATGTGAAGTAGGTGTTGCGGAAGTAGGAGGATCCATGTGGTCGACATGTCCATCTTGGAGCAAGCATGGTGAGATATCGTCATCGACATGCACCATGTACATCGTCTCCATGAGCGGGAACTCGTCCTCCGTGGAACCTAGTGCAACATAAGAAGACACAAGCGAGGGAGAGGTTAATGTGTTAGCAAACGCGATGTCCTCCATGGACCTATCATCTACCTCTCTCAACTCACTTTGTGTATCACTCATGTGCTCCAAATGGGAGCACTCAAACTCACATATGGGGTGGAAGTCACTCAACTCACTATCACTCTCGCTCAAGTGGGCTAAGTGGCTCTCATGCTCACATGGGATTGGTACCAACTCATCAATCAAGCATGTAGGAGTAGGTTCGACTTGCTCATCTCCATGCGCCTCCTTGGTTGAAGGAAACTTCCCATGCTCAACCATATCAACTCCATGCGCCTCCGTGGGTGAAGGGAGAATCCCATTCTCACCATGCTCAACTCCATCGCCTCCTAAGTCGTCCTCAAGTGGTGGCATCTCGGAGACTTGTGCATTGAGCTCATCGAAGTAGAGCTTCTTGGCGCTTGGCGTTGTGCATTGCCATGCCACGTGACCCTTGGCCTTGCACACCTCACATAGGAGATTGGGACATTCCCGTGGAGGGTGGCCTTGTTGCTTGCACTTGTAGCATCGGAGTCCATAGGCGTATGGCGAAGTAGGGGCCATTGTGGTGGTGGCACAAGAGGTGGAAGTCGCCTCATGAGGAAGGTATGCGCGATGTGCACTTGCCGTCCTTGTAGTAGTGGACACCCTATGATGGTGTTTGTCGCCTTCATGTCGAGGCTCTCGTCTTCGTGCATCATCACCATGGCTTGAGTGGTGTCGTCGAAGACTCGTGGAAGGTGTTGGTCGATGGCGATCATGAAGTGGCTTGGGGCGGCGAAGCTCATGTGGTGACGTATGTCGATGACGGTCCTTGCCATGCCTAGATGATGGCTCATGCGACTTGGCATGTTGCTTGCGGCGCCTTGAGGAGCTCGGAGAAGCGTGTCGATGTCGATCATGTTGGGGACGCTCTTGATGCTCCACATGATGTCCGTGATGTCGATGATCTTGTGCATAGACACTCTCATGATGGCGCCTTGTGGAGCTCGGAGAAGTGTGTCGAGGCCGAACATGTTGGGGACGCTCTTGATGATCCACATGATGATGCCATCGTGGAGGTCCTCGATCTTCATATGTAGCTCCATTGGCCAAGTAGGGGTATGTGGGAGCATCGGCGGTGGGCATGGTGGGGTCGATGTCGTCCTCATGGTGGTGCTCCACCATGTCGTCCATGCTTGTTGAGCAAGTGTCGATGTAGAGCTCGTCGATGTCGTCCATGTCGGCGATGCTCTCGGAGCCATAGTCGGTGTAGAGCTCCTCGATGTCGGTCATGTTGGCGATGCTTGCGGAGCCATAGTCGGTGTAGAGCTCCACATGTTCCTCCACATCCGCGGTGCTTGAAGAGGCATCCTCCTCGAAGTGCTCCGTGTACTCCTCCGTGTCTTCTTCGTCGCTATACATGTTAGCACGACAATATCTATATGGTGTATGTTAGTGGAAGAACACTACCTCACAATCTTACTGTGGTATGACAAGATTGGTGTGATCCAACAAACCGAGAGTTAGAACAATTGTATCGGGTACTCACACAAAGACACACGCAAAAGCTAGCAAATATGGTGTTAGGTGAGTATGGTGGAAAGCCAAAAGATGAAATCCGAAATCAAGTTTGTTGTTAAGGGTGGGTGAAATCCAAAAACTCAAATGTTAAAGCGATGATCACTATAAACACGGAAATGATATGGAACTCACACACGGGATAAGCGGGGTTAGTGCGGCCAAGGAATGAGCGGAAAAGTGTATGAAGCCCGAAAGCAAGGTTGCTCGGTGTCACACTAACACAAGGAGAGGCAAAGCTTTGGTTGCAAACGATGAGACAACAAGATTCACACGCGGCCTCTCTTCTCTTTTCTCTCTTTTGCTTAAAAGCTTTT
Source organism: Lolium perenne (assembly GCF_019359855.2). Lineage (NCBI taxonomy): Eukaryota > Viridiplantae > Streptophyta > Magnoliopsida > Poales > Poaceae > Lolium > Lolium perenne. Next base: position 100,440,053 of record NC_067248.2, on the reverse strand, counting down.
TCTCTTTTGTGTTTGGTGGCACCTACACTCTTTTGTGTATTTGTATGTATGATGGCACTCGCACACTTTTGCTCTATGGTGCACTTGCACTCTTTTTGTGTTTTGGCGGCTTTTTCTCGCACTATGTTAGCGTTAGCTCGCTTTTGCTATCTTGCCACACGAGTTTTGCTTAGAAGCTTGACTCCACACTACACACACACCTCACAATCGGGGCCACGTGCAATGTCTCGCAACACTAGATAAGCAATGCTCTATAGGATAGATCGCAAAAGAAGAGGGGTTACAAGGTGATGCAAGTTATACCTAAGATGTTAGGCGGTGATGAACACACAACTTGCGATGATGGCGGTGGTGTCAAGAGTACGTTTGCAAGTCCGGGGTGCCGAGGATGTCTTCGCTTGCGTTGGAGCTGCGGGTTAGTTTCACAAACAAGGCACTCAAACCGGAACAAGCAAACACAAGTTAGCGGAAGAAAACGGTCAAAGTAGCTTGGCGGTGGTGGCGGTGGTAAGCCGGTGGTGGTGGTGTCGATGCTCTTGCGGATGCGGCGGTGTTTGTTGGGGCCGCGGTGGTGTTTGCCGGTGGTTGGGGATGATGGCGGTGCTTGCCGGCGGAGGAGAGGAGTGGCGGTGGTCGGCGGTGGAGGTGGAGGGGTGTAGCCCGGTCCAGGGGCCGGTTGGACCGGACCTGGGGCCGGCCTGGCCGGTCACACGGCCGGTCGACCGGGTTCTGGGCTGGCCCGGCCGGTCTGCAGCCCGGTTGACCGGATTTCTCAACCGGGACGCAGTTTCTCTCTCCTGTTCTTCACGAAAATCGACCAAATTGACCAAATCTGAGGGGAAACAATGGAATTGGGGGCTAAAAGTTGGGGAGATAGTAGATCAAGCACTCCAACACCAAATCCATGGACCAAAACCACTCAAAACGCAACCAAATCGCAGATCCATCCAAAGGCAAATTAGGGCTATTTTTTGGGGATTTTTCGGGGAAAATTTTTTAGAGACGAAATTGGGTGGGTGGGGGGTCAAATTCGCGGAAACCAAAGGCTGCTGATACCATATGATGAGGTATCTCTGGCTCTGATTACCATATGATGAGGTATCTCTGGCTCTGATTACCATATGATGAGGTCTAAGACCCCGTGTGTGGCCCGATCTCGCGAATGACCCAAGAATCAAAGGGGGAAAGAGAGGGAGAGGCGGAAGAACACGAAGAACGCGAAGAACACAACGCACACCAACCCGATACAATCGATACTTACCCTCGTGGCTCGATGGACCACGCCAATAGAATCACCACGGGAGAGACTCGAGGTAGAATCCCGGAGTGAGAGATCGGTGTTGAGGATGGAGGTAGGTGAGGGAGAGAGAGTGGGCTACACTAGAATCTCACTCACATAGATCCAATCATCCAACATGGGTGCCTTGATACAAAGGGGATGAAACCCTAGGGAGACAAAGCTCAAAGTCATGTTTAAGCCTAAATCTTGTCTAACCAGCTATGGGGGCGAGCTGGGGTCTTATATAGGCATACAAGGCGACACGGGTCGAAAAGGTACAAGTTGGTGGGTCAAACCCGACGAATCCGGTCACAGGGCCGGTTGGACCGGGCCTGGGACCGGCCCATCCGGTCCAAACCGGATCCTGGACCGGGCGGTGACCGGGCGGGGCTTCGGGTGCCCCGGGATTGCGTCCGGATGGCACGAGCGTAGAATCCGGTCGAAACCGGCCGGGCTGGTCAGGAGGCCGGTCCACCGGGCCTGTGACCGGGTGGGCCGGTCATAGGGCCGGTTGACCGGGCCTGGGATCGGCCGACCTTCCTCCTCCCGCCTCTTCTTCCTCTTCCTTCTCCTCTTCTTTCCTTCTTCTTCTTCCTTCTTCCTTGCACCATGGGGGTTCCTTCTCTCTTGGTCCTTGTCGATGTCGGTACCTATAGATATCATGATGATAGGCATGAGGTAGCATTCCATTCACATGGGTGTTGAGATCAACCATAGAGAGGAAGGAGTTCACCTTGACATATATGGAGGGGTTTTGTGTTGTTGGTCCACTTGGGGGACTCCTTGGCAATGGTGTAGCGTCGATGATAGGCGGGGATGCACTTGTCGGTCTTGAAGCGGAGGTGTCCAAAAGCCACCCCGCATCATCATGAGTGATACACAAAGTGAGTTGAGAGAGGTAGATGATAGGTCCATGGAGGACATCGCATTTGCTAACACATTAACCTCTCCCTCGCTTGTGTCTTCTTATGTTGCACTAGGTTCCACGGAGGACGAGTTCCCCGCTCATGGAGAAGATGTACATGGTGCATGAAGACGATGATATCTCACCATGCTTGCTCCAAGATGGACATGTCGACCACATGGATCCTCCTACTTCCACAACACCTACATCACATGAGTCGGCCTTCAAAGGTAACAACATAGGTGTTGATGATGCCATGATCCCACTAGTGGACATGATGACTTATGAGCGCATGCATGATCTTGATGATACATTTGCTACGTCACTTGATTCTTTCATATTCCCATGTGATGCTTTGCTTCCTAACATTGTTGATCATGTGGAGTTAATTGAGTGTGATACCATGAACATGCCATGCTATGAGAGTTTCATATTCGCTCCGCTTGCTTGCAATGAGGTTGAAAATGATAACATTAACTTCCGCATGCTTTGCCCCACATGTTTGCACTATTCCATGTTATTTGCATCCAAGATTTTGAACAATTGCTCTTTCTTATGCTTGGTATGCAAGAATGCTTATTTCTTTGTCCATGAGATGGCCCCCATAGCCTTCTCAATCTTTGATGATCATGAGTTACCACATGCCATGAATGCACCTTCTTGCCATATGCACCATCGCCATGCATTTCATACTATCTTTGATGCAGCCCCACCCAAGGTCGACACTACATCAAGACCGACAAGCCCTCCTCGTGGTCCAATGACACGAGCTCGAGCCCAAGCACTACGCCAAGAGGTGAATTCGCTCCTCTCCACCTATGACTTTGACACCCCTTTGGATGGCTTGCTACTTCATGCAAATACCCTATGTTCAATCAGGTACATCGACCAAGACACAAGCCATGGAGACCAAGACGTTGGAGAGAGAGCTGGAAACGATGAAGACGGAGCTACAGCGCACAGGCCGGAACTTCCGCCCCAGACCGGAACTTCCGGCCAGATTCCTCCAAGATGCCCCCAAGATGCCCTCCAGCGCAGAAAAAGCATCGGACCGGAACTTCCGCCCCGAGGGACCGGAACTTCCGCCCGGTCGGAACTTCCGCCCAAGTTCCGCCCAAGCTCCGAAAGTCCACGAAAAGGCCCCTGGATGTTACTGCAAGGAAATGGACGACTTTCGGAACTTGGCCGAAACTTGGCCGGAACTTGGCCGGAACTTCCGGCCTGGCCGGAACTTCCGGCCCCCAGGACCGGAACTTCCGCCCCTGACCGGAACTTCCGCCCAAGATGGCCGGAACTTCCGCCACCGCGAACTTCAGCACAACAGCACTTTTCAGCATGTAACTTAACTCTTCGCCCCCCACCTATATGATAAGGCCTGAGGGCTAGGTTGTGCCCAGATCCCACGAATTTGACCAAGTGAGTGGATGAATGAGATGGGAAAGAGGAAGAACACACACAAGATCCAGATACAAACACACACAACCCAACACAAATCAATTTACTCCCTTGGTAGATTAGACCAAGCCAATAGAACCACTTCTTAGAGAGACCCTTGGGTAGAATCTAAGAAATGGGAGATTGGTGAGGAGATCCAACTAGAACTTGGATGAGAGAGGTATGAGCCTTGAATCATCCATGAAGAGTAGAAATCCACAAGAGAACCTTGATACAAAGGGGATGAAACCCTAGGGAGACAAAGCTCAAAGTAGTTTAAGCCTAAATCTTGTCTAACCCTAATCTGGAGGAAGGGGAGAGGTATTTATAGGTCCAGATTCGTACAGGGGTAAAAGGGGCATTACAGAAAGTATCATGGTCCATAGATGACAAATCAACGGTAGAGATGAAGTTGACTTCGATGGGGCCGGCAGTGCCGGTGTGCTCGGGGCGGCAGTGCCGGTGAGGCCGGCAGTGCCGGGGAAGACTTGGCGGCAGTGCCGGCCATGGCGGCAGTGCCGGCCTGGTGGGGGCGGCAGTGCCGGCCTGGTGCTGGGGCCGGCGGCTGGAGCCCTTCTTCTTCTCTTCGGTCTTCCCTTCTTCTTTCTTGAACATGTGGCTTCCCTCTCCTCGGCTCCTTGACGCTCCCTTCGGGTCCTTGACGAGATTGGTACCTAATGACATATAGACATAGGTATGAGGTAGCAATCCGTCCAAGGTTATGTCGATTTCAAGTTTAGAAAGGAGTGAATTCACCTTATCATATATGGTTTTGGCCCGAGCTCGTGCCCTTGGCCTACGAGGAGGGTTTGACGGTCTTGAGGCGGAGGTGTCCGAAAGCCACCCCGCATCATCTCCCCCCCCTTGGAAAAGAGTCGTCCTCGACTCTTGCTCCTCCTCACCGATGAGGTAGACGGGAAGGACTTGTATAGGTGCCCTTGTGTCCGTAGGGATGCTCGTCGTAGTGCAGGCGTCTTTGTTGTAGTCCATAACGGGTCTCCCATGTAGTGGTGGAGGGGCCAAGTCTCGGTCGAAAAAGAACAAGGGGAAAAACAACTTGCAAAAGGAAAGCTTGTGGATGCCAATTTGGTGACCGGCGAACAAGAGGCTCTCAATCAAATATGAAGCATCAAGTCGTTTCTCCAAGAGGCATTGGGCAAAAATGGTGATCAAAAGAGTGTCAATGTATCCAAAATATGGTGGGACAAAAATTTGTGCATGTAAGAGTTGTATGGTGTCAAAAATGTGTGGTGTAGCCTTGTCCCAAGCAAATGGAACAAACAAAAGGCAAGTATCGGCAGCAAAATTTGGGGCAAAATTGTTATGTGCAATGGCAAACGATGGAGACTTCGAACTTGGGAGAGTATGTTTGGCTTGAGCCGAGTATGAGTGTCCTCAAGTGTGAAAGAATCCATTGCAAATGCCAAAGATGAAATGAGAAATCCAAAGAAGAGCAACTTTATGAGTGACATGTGGCACAAGATGCATAAGGTGTCTCTCACATGTATGACATGGTCCTTGAGATTCTCGGAGTGTATGATGATAACATCAATACATACAACAACCATTGTGCCAACAAGATGTGTCAAGATATGTTGCATAAGAGGCAAAAGAGATGACGAGGAATTGGACCAAACCGGAAACTCGACAAGGCAAACCGGAAACACATGAGGGCGAAGGCTTGTGGGAACATACTATTTGGTGTGATTCCCATGGGTTGGATCCTTGATGGGGTAGCTCTCAATTGCGCGTTTCGTGAGCTCATGCTCCGTAGCGGTGGAAGTGGTCGTCCGTGTACCTACACATGGAAGAAACAAGACAAAAAGCGTGTGTGTATGGTAGATGAATACATCATCCATCATGATGTTCCATGTCTTGTGCACATCACCATTAGTGTCAAGCAAGATAGTATGAAATGCATGGCGATGGTGCATATGGCAAGCAGGTGCATTCATGGCATGTGGTAACTCATGATCATCAAAGATTGAGAAGGCTATGGGGGCCATCTCGTGAACAATAAAATGAGCATTCTTGCATACCAAGCATAAGAAAGAGCAATTGTTCGCAATCTTGGATGCAAGGATCATGGAATAGTGCAAACATGTGGGGCAAAGCATGCGGAAGCTAATGTCATCCTTGTCATTATCATTGCAAGCAATACATGGTAGAGAGCAAGTGGTCGACATGTTGCAAGCAATGGTAGAAAAATTGAAGCTCTCATAGCATGGCATGTTCATGTTATCACAATCAATCAACTCCACATGATCAACAATGTTAGCAAGCAAAGCATCACATGGGAATATGAAAGAATCAAGTGACGTAGCAAATGTATCATCACGATCATGCATGCACTCATAAGTCATCATGTCCACTAGTGGGATCATGGCATCATCAACACCTATGTTGTTACCTTTGAAGGCCGACTCATGTGAAGTAGGTGTTGTGGAAGTAGGAGGATCCATGTGGTCGACATGTCCATCTTGGAGCAAGCATGGTGAGATATCATCATCTTCATGCACCATGTACATCGTCTCCATGAGCGGGAACTCGTCCTCCGTGGAACCTAGTGCAACATAAGAAGACACAAACGAGGGAGAGGTTAATGTGTTAGCAAATGCGATGTCCTCCATGGACCTATCATCTACCTCTCTCAACTCACTTTGTGTATCACTCATGTCCTCCAAATGGAAGCACTCAAACTCACATATGGGGTGGGAGTCACTCAACTCACTATCACTCTCGCTCAAGTGGGCTAAGTGGCTCTCATGCTCACATGGGATTGGTACCAACTCATCAATGAAGCATAGGGGAGTAGGTTCGACTTCCTCATCTCCATGCGCCTCCTTGGTTGAAGGGAAATTCCCATGCTCAACCATCTCAACTCCATGCGCCTCCGTAGGTGAAGGGAGAATCCCATGCTCACCATGCTCAACTCCATCGCCTCCTAAGTCGTCCTCAAGCGGTGGCATCTTGGAGACTTGTGCGTTGAGCTCGTCGGCGCTTGGCGTTGTGCATTGCCATGCCACGTGACCCTTGGCCTTGCATACCTCACATAGGAGATTGGGACATTCCCGTGGAGGGTGGCCTTGTTGCTTGCACTTGTCGCATCGGAGTCCATAGGCATATGACGAGGTAGGGGCCATTGTGGTGGTGGCACAAGAGGTAGAAGTCGCCTTATGAGGAAGGTCTTCATGTCGAGGCTCTCGTCTTCGTGCTTCATCACCATGTCGTGAGTGGTGTCGTCGAAGATCATGTGTGGACGGATGTCGATGGAGACCATGAGGTGGTGGTGGTCGACGACGATCATGAGATGGTGGGAGTCGATGACGGTCCTTGCCATGCCTAGATGATGGCTCATGCGACTTGGCATGTTGCTTGCGGTGCCTTGAGGAGCTCGGAGAAGCGTGTCGCTGTCGATCATGTTGGGGACGTTCTTGATGCTCCATATGATGTACTTGATGTCGATGATCTTGTGCATAAGCACTCTCGTGATGGCGCCTTGGGGAGCTCGGAGACCAATGTCGAAGACGACCATGTTGGGGACGCTCTTGATGATCCATGAGATGGTGCCATCGTGGAGGTCCTCGATCTTCATATGTGGCTCCATTGGCCAAGTATGGGTATGTGGGCGCCTCGGCGTTGTTGAAGGTGGAGTCGAGGTGAGGCTCCGCCATGGTGTCGATGTCGTAGTCGTGGCGGTGCTCCACCATGACGTCCATGCTTGATGAGCCATTGTCGATGTAGAGCTCGTCGATGTCGTCCTCAAGGTGGTGCTCCACCATGTCGTCCATGCTTGTTGAGCAAGTGTCGATGTAGAGCTCGTCGATGTCGTCCATGTTCGCGATGCTTGCGGAGCCATAGTTGGTGTCGAGCTCCACATGCTCTTCCACATCCGCGGTGCTTGCGGAGGTATCCTCTTCGAAGTAGTCCATGTAGTCCTCCGTATCCTCTTCTTCACTATCCATGTTAGCACGACAAAAGCTATATGGTGGATGTTAGTGGAAGAAACTACCGTCAAGTCTCACCTTGAAGTGATAGAATTGGGTCAACTAACTAAACCAAGAGAATAAATCAATTTGTGTTGGGTACACACACAAAGACACACGCAAAAGCTAGCAAATATGGTGGTAGGTGAGGATGGTGGAAAGCCAAAAGTCAAAATCCGAAATCAAGTTTGTTGTTAAGAGTGGGTAAGCTCCAAAAATCAAATGTCCAAATGGTGATCACGGAAACACGAATGATGTGGAACTCACACACGAGATAAATGGGGTTAGTGCGACCAAGGAATGAGCGGAAAAGTGTATGAAGCCCGAAAGCAAGGTTGCTCGGTGTCACACTAACACAAGGAGAGGCAAAGCTTTGGTTGCAACATGAGAGACAACAAGATTCACACGCGGCCTCTCTTCTCTTTTCTCTCTTTTGCTTAAAAGCTTTTTCCTCTTTTTGTATTTGGTGGCACTTACACTCTTTGTGTCTTTGTATGTATGATGGCACTCGCACACTTTTGCTCTATGGTGCACTTGCGCTCTTTTTGTGTTTTGGCGGCTTTTTTCTCGCACTATGTTAGCGTTAGCTCGCTTGTGCTATCTTGCCACACGAGTTTTGCTTAGAAGCTTGACTCCACACTACACACACCTCACAATCGGGGTCACGTGCAATGTCTCGCAACACTTGATAAGCAATGCTCGATAGGATAGATCGCAAAGGAAGAGGGGCTACAAGGTGGGGAGCAAGTTATACCTAGATGAAAATGTTAGGCGGTGTCGGAACACACAACTTGCGATGATAGCGACGACGGTGTCGTAGTTGCGCCGGGATCCGGGGTGCCGAAGGTGTCGCCGCGGTGTTGATGTAGACGCGGAAGCTCGATAGACAATCCTTGCACTCCAACACGGAAACCGGGCAAAATAAGTCAATGCCCGAAAAGTTGGGTCAAAACGAGCGGTCAAAAGTTGGTGTCCAAAAATCGTCAAAAATTAGACGTAGACTATGTAGAGTCGTTAGAGGATGTTATTAAAGTTTGGAATCAAACGGGCGCCGGAAAGTTGTCAAAATTTGGAGCAAAAAGTGGAGTCAGAATTGGCCGAAACTTGAACAGCGGCACTGCCGGGCTGTGCTGGCCGGCACTGCCGGGTTGACTCGGCCGGCACTGCCGGTGTTGTGCGGCCGGCACTGCCGGTGATACAAGAACTGAAATCTTGCGCGTGCGTTTGCAGAGAATGAAAGCAGCCAGGGGAAAAGAATGGAGATGGATTTGAGTTGAGGCGCGTGGTGGTGGGTGAGCTCGATTGAGCAGATGCGCTGCTTGGCGCGGAGGTTGGGCGTTGACCTGCGGAAGGAGGCGGGCGCGCGCGGTGTTGTGGGCTGCTGCTGGCGGAGAAAGCGGGCGGCGCGTGGTGATTGGGGCGGCCGGCTGCTGCTGGTCGAGCGGAAGGAAGAGGCGGGTCTGGCTGGGCGTGGAGCTGCGCGCGTGGTGGCCGGGCGAGTGTGGCGCGGCAGCAGCGTGGAGGTTGGGCGGTTCGCTGCGGGGCTTAGCCAGGCGAGCGGGGCGTAGTGGGGGCGGGTGGCCGGCAGCGGTGCTGGAGGTGGGCTGAGCGGCAGTGCCGCTGATGAGGCACCGGCAGTGCCGGCGGGCACGGCAGTGCCGCAGAAACAGGGCCGGCAGTGCCGGGCCAGCAAGAACAGCTCGAGCCTGTTCGTCGATTTTGACCACGGGCGGACTGAAAATCCTCGGATTTGCACCAAATCGGATGAAATTGAAGGGGAAATGATGGGGGAAAGATAGATCAACCTCAGGGACATGAAATCATTGGATCAAAACCACTCAAAACGCAACAAAATTGCAGATCTGACCAAAGGCAATTTTAGGGCTATTTTTTGGGAAATTTTTTGGAAAATTTTTGGGGCGAAATTGGATGGGTGGGGGTCAAATCCGTGCTAACCAAGAGCTTCTGATACCATTTGATAAGGCCTGAGGGCTAGGTTGTGCCCAGATCCCACGAATTTGACCAAGTGAGTGGATGAATGAGATGGGAAAGAGGAAGAACACACACAAGATCCAGATACAAACACACACAACCCAACACAAATCAATTTACTCCCTTGGTAGATTAGACCAAGCCAATAGAACCACTTCTTAGAGAGACCCTTGGGTAGAATCTAAGAAATGGGAGATTGGTGAGGAGATCCAACTAGAACTTGGATGAGAGAGGTATGAGCCTTGAATCATCCATGAAGAGTAGAAATCCACAAGAGAACCTTGATACAAAGGGGATGAAACCCTAGGGAGACAAAGCTCAAAGTAGTTTAAGCCTAAATCTTGTCTAACCCTAATCTGGAGGAAGGGGAGAGGTATTTATAGGTCCAGATTCGTACAGGGGTAAAAGGGGCATTACAGAAAGTATCATGGTCCATAGATGACAAATCAACGGTAGAGATGAAGTTGACTTCGATGGGGCAGCGGTCTTGCAGTGTGCTCGAAGGCGGCAGCCGGTGAGGCCGGCAGTGCCGGGGAAGACTTGGCGGCAGTGCCGGCCATGGCGGCAGTGCCGGCCTGGTGGGGGCGGCAGTGCCGGCCTGGTGCTGGGGCCGGCGGCTGGAGCCCTTCTTCTTCTCTTCGGTCTTCCCTTCTTCTTTCTTGAACATGTGGCTTCCCTCTCCTCGGCTCCTTGACGCTCCCTTCGGGTCCTTGACGAGATTGGTACCTAATGACATATAGACATAGGTATGAGGTAGCAATCCGTCCAAGGTTATGTCGATTTCAAGTTTAGAAAGGAGTGAATTCACCTTATCATATATGGTTTTGGCCCGAGCTCGTGCCCTTGGCCTACGAGGAGGGTTTGACGGTCTTGAGGCGGAGGTGTCCGAAAGCCACCCCGCATCACTATAAGTAGCCTAGTTGGCTCAGATCTGAGATTAGACTTGATGTGAAATTAAACCTGAGCATTGCTCACCCTTGTGGGAACCCTACCTAGATCTATGATCGTGTATCCCCACCCGGGCTCCTTATCAACTCGTGAAGATCTCTTTGGCGACTTCTACCGTTTGTTTGATCTTTTGCTTGCACTTCTACCTATTTGGTCTTTTGCTTGCACTTCTATCAAACCTTCCGGTCTTTTCGCCCTTCTAGATCTCCCGAGCTTTGATTTGTCGATCTCTTTGCGGGACTTCTACCGGAAGGTCTTTTCCTGCAACCTCTATCGAGTTGGTGTTTCGAGCCAACGAGGGAAAACTCGAATTGTGTGCGTGTGTGTGTTGTATCCCCGCGATTCCCCCACGTGTTCATCGCGTTCATCCACCTACCCCCACGTATCCCTTCAAATCCGTGAAGATCGGGCACATCCCTGGGCTTAGCCCATATCATATGGTATCAAGAGCTCCTTGGTTGCCACGGATTTGACCCCCACACCCACCAATTCCACCAATTTCGCCCAAAAAAAATTCCAAAAAAAAAAATTTTCCCAAAAAAAAAATAGCCCCAAATTGGCCTTGGTTGGATCTCGCGATTTGTTGAGTTTTTGGTGGTTTTGGTCCAATAGAAACTTGTCTTTGGTGTTGATCTGCAATTCCCCCACCTTCCCACCGCTCTTAGTGCCAAATTTTCCACGAATTCGAAGATTTTTGGCCCGGATTTCCGCCCAAATCGAAGAACAGCTCGCAGATCTGATTGCGACCGGAAGTTCCGCCCCGCAGGACCGGAAGTTCCGCCCGTGACCGGAAGTTCCGCCCCACAGGACCGGAAGTTCCGCCCAGGACCGGAAGTTCCGCCCCTCAGGACCGGAAGTTCCGCCTGGCCGAATTTTTGACAGCTTTCTTCGTTTTTCGTTTTGGCACTAACCCCTTGTGTTTGGACTTCGTTGTGTGTGCCATTTCAGCTACCACTAAGCTTCCGCAACATCAACTACGACGACGGCACCCCGAGGATCCAAGCGGTTCATTTGACACCTTCCACCATAGCAAGTTCAACATCGTCGGCCACCGTCATCAAGTGGTATAACTTGCCCCCTAACTTGTAGCCTAAGCTTCCTTTGCGTACCTTTCCTATCGAGAGTGGCTTTCTAGTGTTGCGAAGCATTGCGCAAGCGTCCCGAACGTGAGGGTGTGCGTGTGTTGAGCAAAGCTACGAAGCAAGCTCGTTGTGAAAAGATAAGCAAGAGAAGTGTAACATACTTACATAGATAGTGAGAAAAAGAAAGCTTCTAAGCATACAAAAAAAAAGGAGAAAAAGAAAAAGAAAAAGAGTGTGAGTGACACCTATACACAAAAGAGTCCAAAGCTTATAAGCAAAAGAGAGAAAAGAGAAGAGAGGCGTCTTGCGCAAATCTTGTTGCTTCTCAATTTTGCAACCAAGTCACGGTCTCTCTTGCGTTAGCGTGACACCGAGCTAGTAGTCTTCGTTAGGACCAATTTTGTTCGTGCTCATTTTCCGTCGCGCTAACCCCATTTTGTCCCACGTGTGTGTTCCACCTTGTGTATGCCTTTTGTGATCACCGCCTTTGACTTGTGACTTTTGGATCTTACCCACTTTTGACAATAGACTTTTCGTTTGGTTCTTCCATTTGGCTTTCCACATCCATACCTAACACCATATATAGTTTTGTTTTGTGTGTGTGCATACATATCGGTTGTTCCTCGACTTGAAACACCTTTTCGATTTTGGTTTGCAAGTTTTGACACTCTTGGTAGTCTTTCCTAACCACCCACCACATAGTTCTTGTTTTAGTTGTAACCATGTCTAGTGGAGAAGGGAACCAACTACCGATGACGCGGCACCAACATTGGATAGCTACTCAAGCCGTCCACGCCAAGCTCAATCAATTTGAAGCCATGCTCAAGGATACCAACGTCCGCTATGAAGAAAGAGCTCAAGTGCAAAGGATTGACCTCAACAATCAAGTTCAAGAACTCAATGAGAAGATTGAAACTCAAGGCAATGAGTTGAAGGCAACACTCGCCATGCAAGGTCAAGAAACAAGAGAAATGAAGACGGCGTTGGACAACATCCTCCATACACTCAACCGTCAAGAAGATAGAAGACACCATTCAAGGTCTTCGCGCTCTCATAGCTCAAGGTCACGAGCTCCTACATCGTCGCATCATGATTCCAATCAAGACCCACGCCACCATAATGTGGATGCTCAAGTGCTTCAACAACAAGCTCAAGAAGCGGAGCAAGCACGACTTCGACTTGTCCAAGAACGTCTACGCCTTGAAGAAGAACGCCTTCAACAAGAACATCTCCATGCTCAATTCCAAGAGGAACAACAACGTCTTCGTCATGATCAAGATCTCCTTCATGCACGTGAGCAAGAAAGGCTCCGCCAAGAGCAAGAGGCACGTCATCATCAAGGACAACCTCGCCCATCTCAAGTGGCCAATGCTCAAAGGCACCACCATAATGCCGAACAAGAAGTGAACCAAGACCGCCGCATCATCAATGTTGATCAACCTCCTCGTGATAGGGCACCTCGCCGTCAAGGTCAAGACAACCGTCGTCATCATGATGATCGCCCTCATGGTAGAAGACCACCTCATCAAGCACGAGATGTTGAGATGGAGGAAGAATCAAATCATCACCAAGCATCAAGTGAAGAAAGTGTGAGGCCTCATCAACGCCACAACAATGATGATCAAGATGAAGGTCATGGAAGACCACCTCCTCCTCAACAACAAAGAAACAACAATGAAGATGCTCAAGGTCAACAACCTCAACCTCAACAACGTCAAGCTCATGGTGAAGAAAGACCACCTCCTAGACGCAATGACCGCAATGAGGAAGAAATCTTTGGGAAGCTAAAATTCACCATGCCCAAGTTCCAAGGAGAGGAAGATCCCGACGCATACTTGTCTTGGGTCCTCAAGGTTGATAAGATATTCCGCATCCACAACTTCTCCGAAGCAAAGAAAGTTGCCATGGCATCACTTGAGTTTGAAGGATATGCAAATGTTTGGTGGGAAGAGGTCAACAAGAAGCGTGAGAAGGAAGACTTAGCACCCATTGACACATGGGAAGAGATGCAAGAAGTCATGCACACCCGCTTTGTACCAACTCACCACAAGCGTGACCTCTTCAACAAGCTCACTCAACTCAAGCAAAGCTACAAGTCCGTTGAGGAATATTACAAGGAGATGCACATGACCATGATGAGTGCAAATGTGGATGAGCGAGAAGAGCAAACTATGGCAAGATTCTTGAATGGCTTGAACATCCCCGTCAAGAGGATAGTGGAATTCTTGCCTTACAAAAACATGGTTGAGCTACTCCACCAAGCAACAAGGGCCGATCGCCAAGTGCGAGAAGACTTAACAAGTGCAAAGACAAAGACCTTCTTCGCCGCAAGAAATGCAATGAATGCCTCCTCAAGCATCAAGAACACAAGTACACTTACCTCCAAGGATCCTCCAAAGCAAGCAAGAAGTGCCATCAAGACAACAAGCTTCAAGCCGGAGCAATCAACCATGTCCTCCAAAGCTTCAACCGGATCTAGTAACATCACTTGCTTCAAGTGTGGTGCTCAAGGACATAAATCCTTTGAATGCAAGAACACAAGAGTTATGATCACTCGAGATGATGGAGATGTGGAGTACTTGAGTGAAGGTGAATATGAAGCCTTGGTACAAGCCGCAATGATGTGGTCTAAGACCCCGTGTGTGGCCCGATCTTGCGGATTGACGTCGAAACCAAGCGGGAGAGATGGGAAAACGCGAGGGGGACGAAGAACACGATGAACTCCGAGACTCACGCACGCACACCAACCCGATACACCCGATGCTTACCTCCGTGGCTCGATGGACCACGCCAATAGAATCTCCGTGGAAGAGGCACGAGGCAGAATTCCCGGAGAGAGATTGGGATTGGAGAGGATGAGCTTGGTGAGGGAGAGAGAGTAACAAGTACTAGAATCTCACTCAACAAGATCAAAGTCAACAACCAAGGTGCCTTGATTACAGAGGGATGATACCCAAGGGAGACTAAGCTCAAAGGTAGGTTTGAGTTCTAAACAAGTCTAACCCTAATCTGGAGGAAGGGGTGAAGTACTTATAGGTCCAGATTCGTACAGGGGTAAAATCGGTAATACATAAATTATCCTGGTCCATAGATACGAAATCAACGGTTGAGATTAAGTCAACAGGGGTGGGGCCGGCAGTGCCGGTGAGGATTGGCCGGCAGTACCGGTGTGGCCGGCAGCGTGCGCACCGGGCCGGCAAAGGCCGGTCGTAGTCTTCTCCGCGTGGGGCCGGCGGTGCCGGTGTACCGGCCGGCAGTTGCCGGGTGCACAGCCGGCGGTGCCGGCCCCCGGGGGCGTCCTTCGGCGGCCACTCTTCTCCTCCTTCTTGCTGGTCCATCTTCGGTCTGCCGCGACGTCCTTCTCGGCCGGTTGCTTCTCTCCTTCCCTCGACCATGGCGTATCCTCTTCTCCGGGGTCTTGATGCTCCACGTACCTAATAACACAAAGGGTTTCGGCATGAGGTAGCATTCCATCCAATGGGGTATCAAGGTCGAGGGTAGTGAGGAGCGAGTTCACCTTGTCATGTAGAGCTTTAGCTCGAGCCCGTGTCATTGGTCCACTTGGGGGACTTGTTGGCCTTGATGTAGTGTCGTTGGTGAGCGGGGCTACATCATCTCCCCCCCCTTGGAAAAGAGTCGTCCTCGACTCGTGGTCTTCCTCATCTCCATGATAGGGTGACAAGTCGGAGACATTGAACGTGTTGCTCACCAAGTACTTGGAGGTCGGAATGTCGATGACGTATGCATTGTTGTTGATGCGCTTGAGGACCTTGAATGGGCCATCGCCCCTTGGCTTGAGCTTGGAGTTGCGTTCATGAGGGAATCTTTCCTTCCGGAGGTGGATCCAAACGAGGTCACCTTCTTCAAAGATGCGTTCCTTCTTCTTGGCGTTGAGGCGTGTAGCTTGACGAAGCACATGTTCTTGTATTGTTGCTCTTGTTTCTTCATGTAGTTTCTTCATGGCGGTGGTGCGCTTGTCGAAGTCCATGTTCGTTCTCTCATGAAGTGGGAGTGGTAGTATGTCGAGTGCCGTGGGTGGTTCGAAGCCGTAGACAACCATAAAGGGGCTCCGTGATGTTGTCTTGTGCGTGGCTCGATTGTAGGCGAACTCCGCGTGGGGGAGGCAATCTTCCCATGACTTCAAGTTTTTCTTCACAAGTGTGCGGAGGAGTGTGGAGAGGCTTCGATTGACCACTTCGGTTTGTCCATCGGTTTGAGGGTGCGAGGATGATGAGAACAAGAGCTTGACTCCAAACTTGGCCATGAGCGACTTCCATAGATAACTCATGAACTTGACGTCTCGATTCGACACAATGCTTGCCGGTATCCCATGTAGGCGAACCACTTCCCTGAAAAACAATGAAGCAATGTGTGAAGCATCATCGCTCTTATGACATGGTATAAAATGTGCCATTTTTGAGAACCTATCCACTACCACAAAGATTGAATCATGCCCATGCTTTGTTCTTGGTAAGCCTAACACAAAGTCCATGCTTATATCCGACCAAGGTGCATATGGAATGGGTAAAGGTATGTAAAGACCATGGGGATTGGATGTTGACTTAGCTTGTAAACAAGTGGTGCAACGGTTGCAAAGGCGCTCCACGTCTCGCTTCATGCGTGGCCAATAATAGTGTGTGGATAGCATCGAAAGAGTCTTGTCGCGTCCAAAATGACCCATGAGGCCACCTCCATGTGACTCTTGCAAAAGCAACTTACGAAGAGAAGACTCGGGTATGCAAACTTTGTTAGCTTTAAACAAGTAGCCATCATGCAAATAGAAATCATCAAAACCTCGATCAACGGAACACTTGGCAAAGATTGGTCCAAAGAAAGAGTCGGATGGGTAAAGCTCTTTGATCTCCTCAAGACCCGAAATGTGAAACTCCAAGCGGGTGAGTAGAAGAGTAATCTTGCGGGAAAGTGCATCCGCAACCACATTTTCCTTGCCCTTTTTGTATTTGATTACATAAGGGAAGGACTCTATGAACTCAACCCACTTAGCATGTCTCTTGTTCAAATTGTGTTGACTTTTCAAATACTTCAAGGACTCATGATCCGAATGGATAACAAACTCTTTTGGCCAAAGGTAGTGTTGCCAAACTTCAAGAACACGAACCAAAGCATAAAGCTCCTTGTCATATATAGGATAGTTGAGGCGTGCGCCATCCAACTTCTCGCTATAGTATGCCACGGGTTTTCCATTTTGCATGAGAACACCACCGATTCCAAGGCCACTCGCATCGCATTCTATCTCAAATGTTTTGGCAAAATCGGGAAGAGCAAGTAGTGGTGCCTCGGTGAGTCTCTTTTTCAATTCATCAAAAGCTTTTTGTTGTGCTTTGCCCCAAACGAACGGAACATTCTTTTTTGAAAGCTCGTTTAAAGGGCAAGCAATGGTGCTGAAATCTTTCACAAAGCGGCGGTAAAATCCGGCAAGACCATGGAAGCTTCGAACTTGACCAACATTTGTGGGAGTGGGCCAATTGTGTATGGCCTCAACTTTGGAAGAATCAACTTCAATCCCGTTGGCGGAAACCACAAAACCAAGAAAAACCAATTTGTTTTGAGCAAAATGGCATTTTGGAAGATTGGCAAAGAGCTTCTCGTGGCGCAAGATGCATAAGACTTCTCTCACATGTTGAACATGGTCCTCGAGATTTTTGCTATAGATGAGGATATCATCAAAGTAAACAACCACGCTCTTGCCAATGAGAGGTCGCAAAATGTGATTCATAAGACGCATGAAAGTGGAAGGAGCATTGGAAAGACCAAACGGCATGACGAGCCATTCATAGAGACCAAGCTTGGTCTTGAATGCCGTCTTCCATTCATCACCAATTGCCATGCGAATTTGGTGGTAGCCACTACGCAAATCAATCTTAGAGAAAATGGTGGCACCACTCAATTCATCAAGCATGTCATCTAAACGCGGAATGGGATGTCGATAACGGACGGTAATGGCATTGATAGGGCGGCAATCCATACACATCCGTTGCGTCTCATCCGGTTTAGGCACAAGAATGACGGGAACGGCACAAGGGCTAAGGCTTTCTCGGACATACCCTTTAGCGAGGAGGTCTTGTATTTGTCGTTGTATCTCCTTGGTATCTTCGGGGTTGGTGCGGTAGGCGGCGCGGTTTGGTAGGGGAGCGCCGGGTATGAGGTCGATGCGATGCTCGATGCCCCGAAGCGGTGGTAGTCCATGGGGTAGCTCGTCGGGGAAGACGTCTTGGAACTCCTTCAAAAGAGACAACAAAGACGAAGGAATGTTGGTTAAGTCATTAGTCTCTGACGAGAGGCCCTTGCAAATGAGCACGTAGTGTATGGTGGTGGATGGGTTGTCTTTCACTTCTCTCCACTCGCTTTTGGTGGCTAGGAGGACACTCTTTCTCTCACTCATATGTGGGTGGTGGTGCTCACTCTCTTTTTGGTGGGTAGCTCCCTCTCCTCTCAACTCACTATGGTGGATGTGGTGTTGTGCCCTCGCTAAAGCCTTCGCATTGTCGGCGATGATTTGGCTAGGAGTCATTGGGCAAAGCTCGAATTTCTTGTCCTTGACCTTGAAGGTGTATGCATTGGAGTAACCATCATGTATGGCCTTCTTGTCAAATTGCCATGGGCGGCCAAGCAACATGTGGCACACGGTCATAGGCACCACGTCACACTCGACGATGTCTTCATAGGGGCCTATCTTGAAGTTGACGGTGACGGTGTGTTGAATCTTGACATTGCCCTTGTCACTCAACCATTGGACATGGTATGGATGAGGATGCTTGCGAAGCGTGAGGTTGAGCTTCTCACATAGCTCGGTGCTTGCCAAGTTGTGGCAACTCCCACCGTCGATGATGACCTTGATTGACTTGCCACCAATGCCGGCACGCGTTTGGAAGATGTTGCATCTTTGGTCTTCCATAGCTTGGGGTTGAGTGGTGAGCACTCGAGTGACCACAAGAGAAGGGCTTGGATCATGTGTGCATAAGAGAGGGTCTTCTCCACTTTCTTCATCATAGTCTTCCTCATTAGCAATGGCGGCTTGCACTAGGGCTTCATATTCACCTTAACTTAGAGTCTCTATGTCACCATTCTCCATAGTGATCATGACCTTGGTGTTCTTGCACTCAAAGGATTTGTGGCCTTGAGTACCACACTTGAAACAAGTGACATTGGAGGGTCCCGTAGAGGCCTTTGAGGAGGCGGTGGAGGATACCGTTTGCTTCATGCGACTTTGGATAGTCGGTTGCTTGGATGTCGTAGAGGATGCGGTAGGCTTGACACTTGTTGAAGGAGGTGTTGTTGTCGCGTACTTGGAGGCGAAGTACGACTTGGACTTGGAGTACTTGAGGTCCTCATTCACTTGGCGCTCGGCCTTGGAGGCTTGGTGCACCAACTCAACCATGTTGGAATAAGGTTGGAACTCCACAATTCGCTTGATGGGATAGTTGAGGCCATTGAAGAAACGAGCGATGGTTTGTTCCTCGGATTCTTGTATGTTAGCTCGCATCATAGTCAACTCCATCTCCTTGAAGAATTCCTCAACGGTCTTGGTGCCTTGCTTCAACTTTTGGAGCTTGTTAAAGAGGTCGGTCTCATAGTGGGTTGGTACAAAGCGAGCATGCATCTCTTCCTTCATCTCTTCCCAAGTGTCAATTGGAGGTTCACCCTTTTCTTCCCTTAGAGTGAGGACTTGCTCCCACCAAGTGTTGGCGTAGTCTTCAAACTCAAGCGATGCCATGGCCACTTTCTTGGCTCCGGAGTAGTTGTGGATGCGGAAGATCTTGTCCACCTTGAGTGCCCATGAGAGGTAGGCCTCGGCGTCGTCTTCACCCTTGAACTTGGGCATGTTGAACTTGAGTTTTCCATACATATTCTCTTCATCTTCCAAGTTGCGGCGGCGAGGACGGTTGCCTTCATCTCTTGCGGCTTGAGGTGGTAGAGGGGGTCTTTCACGTCCAACCATAGCATTGGGTTGGCGGTTGAGTTGAACACTTGCTTCACTTGGTTCACGTGGAGGATGTTGTTGAGGGTCTTGGCGAGGTTGTTGGCGATGTCCAAGGATGGCCCTCTCGTCTTGATCATGTTGTGGGTCTCCTCTTCCACGTTGGTCATGGCGAGGATGATTGCGGAGATCACGCCTTGGTTGCTCTTGACGACCTTGGGTGGGAGCATCACCATGTGGCGCCATGTTGTGGAAGACGTTGTCGTGGGGTTGGTCGTCACGCCCATGGTGGGCATGGCGAGCCGCTTGATGACGATCTTGGTGAGGAACTTGTTCTTGTGGAGGTCGTTCATGAGGACGAGCATGGCGATGGAATTCACCTCTCCTTGAGTTAGAGCGAGAGTCTTCTTGACGAACATGTGGTCGATGAGGACGAGGACGGTCTTCATGCCTTGAGGAGGAGCTTGATGACGAACGGTGGCCATGAGAATAGTAATCTTGTGACGAGCTTGATGATGATGAAGTAGAGCGGTGTCGGCGATGACGACCCAAGTTGGTGATGGCGCGCTCGAGGTTATCCATGCGTCGCTCCATGTTCGCATCATTGGCCGCCATTTGGCCATTCAAGTTGTCCGTAGCTTCACGGAGGAGAGCCAAGTCTTGGTTCACCGTGGAGAAGTTGTGAGCCACTTCTTCATATTGTTCGTCGATGCGGGTCTCGAAGAGTGATAGTTGCTCCTTGAACTCTTGGCGTTGAGTCCATAGGTTGTGTTGAGTAGCCAACCTCTCGGTGTTCCGGAGGACTTCTCCATCCCTTGTTTCCTCTCCGTTCCTATCCATGATAGCAAGACAAGAACTATGTTGTGTATGTTAGTGGAAGGAGACTACCTCGCACTCTTACCAAGGTAAGATGGTATTGAGGCAATCCACCAAGCCGAAAGCAAGATCAAGTGTATCGGGAACACACGCGAAACCACACGCAAAAGCTAGCAAATATGGTGTTAGGCGAGTGTTGTGGAAAGCCAAAAGACAAATCCAAGATCGAGTATGTTGTTAAAAGTGGGTAAGGTCCAAAAATTAAATGTCCAAATGGTGATCACGAAAACACGGAAAAGATGTGGAACGCACACACGAGATAAATGGGGTTAGTGCAACCAAGGAATGGGCGGAAAAACACAAAAACCAACCAACAAGGTGGTGCCCGGTGTCACACTAACACAAGGAGAGCCAAAGCTTTGGTTGCAACGAAGAGACACCAAGATTCACACGCGGCCTCTCTTCTCGTATCTCTCTTTGCTTAAAAGCTTTTTCTCTTCCGTGTATGGTGGCACTTGCACTCGTTTGTATCTTTGGTGGCACGTGGACACCTTTGTATGTATGGGCGTATGGATGTATGGATGTATGGTGCTACTCGCACTCTTTTTGTGTTTTTGGGGCTTTTGCACGCACTATGTTAGCGTTAGCCTCGCTTTTGCTATCTTGCCACACGAGTGTTTGCTTGGATGCTTTACTCAACACGACACACACACCTCACAATGCGGGGCCACGTGCAATGTCTCGCAACACTAAACAAGCAATGCTCGGGAGGGTTGGATCGCAAAAGGAACGAGGAGTTGCAAGTTATACCTAGATGTGTCGTAGGCGGTGATGATCTCGCAACTTGCAATATGGTGGAAGGATCAAGAGTACGTTTGCAAGTTGGGGTGCCGAGAGTGTCCTCGCTTGCGTCGTCGCTGCGGGTTAGTGTTACACAAAAGGCACTCAAACCAGAACTAGCAAACACAAGGGTAAAATTGTGGTCGAAAATGGAGCTGGCGGTTTGGCTTGCTCTTGGCGGCAGTGCCGGCCTAGATGTGGCGGCAGTGCCGGCCTGGGCGGCAGTGCCGGCCTAGACGTGGCGGCAGTGCCGGCCTGGGCGGCAGTGCCGGCCTGGACGGGGCGGCAGTGCCGGTCCCGGATGAACAGCTCGAACTGTTCTTCGCGAAAAGCGGGCCAAATCCGACCAAAACGTCAAAAATCGATGGAATTGAGATCTAGAAAGTGGGGAAAACGTAGATCAACCAGAGGGGCACGAAATCCATGGATCAAAACCACTCAAAACGCAACCAAATCACAGATCGGTCAAGAGGCAATTTAGGGCTATTTTTTGGGAAAATTTTCTAGAAACGAAATCGGGTGGGTGGAGGGTCAAATCCGCGGGAACCAAAGGCTGCTGATACCATATGATGTGGTCTAAGACCCCGTGTGTGGCCCGATCTTGCGGATTGACGTCGAAACCAAGCGGGAGAGATGGGAAAACGCGAGGGGGACGAAGAACACGATGAACTCCGAGACTCACGCACGCACACCAACCCGATACACCCGATGCTTACCTCCGTGGCTCGATGGACCACGCCAATAGAATCTCCGTGGAAGAGGCACGAGGCAGAATTCCCGGAGAGAGATTGGGATTGGAGAGGATGAGCTTGGTGAGGGAGAGTGATAAGGGCTAAGCCCAGGGATGTGCCCGATCTTCACGGATTTGAAGGGATTCGTGGGGGTAGGTGGATGAACGCGATGAACACGTGGGGAAAGCGCGGGGATACACACACACACGGATACAATTCGAGTTTTCCCTCGTTGGCTCGAAACACCAACTCGATAGAGAATTGCAGGAAAAGACCTTCCGGTAGAAGTCCCGCAAAGAGATCGACTAATCAAAGCTCGGGAGATCTAGAAGGGTGAAAAGACCGGAAGGTTTGATGGAAGTGCAAGCAAAAGACCAAATAGGTAGAAGTGCAAGCAAAAGATCAAACAAACGGTAGAAGTCACCAAAGAGATCTTCACGAGTCGATAGGAGCCCGGGTGGCGATACAAGATCATAGATCTAGGTAGGGTTCCCACTAGGGTGAGCTAAGCTCAGGTTTTCTTTCAAATCAAGTCTTATCTAAGATCTGAGCCAACTAGGCTATTTATAGGTGGGGGGCGAAGAGTTAAGTTACATGCTGAAAAGTGCTGTTGTGCTGAAGTTCGCGGTGGCGGAAGTTCCGGCCATCTTGGGCGGAAGTTCCGGTCAGGGGCGGAAGTTCCGGTCCTGGGGGCCGGAAGTTCCGGCCAGGCCGGAAGTTCCGGCCAAGTTCCGAAAGTCGTCCATTTCCTTGCAGTAACATCCAGGGGCCTTTTCGTGGACTTTCGGAGCTTAGGCGGAACTTGGGCGGAAGTTCCGACCGGGCGGAAGTTCCGGTCCCTCGGGGCGGAAGTTCCGGTCCGATGCTTTTTCCTGCGCGCTGGAGGGCATCTTGGGGGCATCTTGAAGGAATCTGGCCGGAAGTTCCGGTCCTGGAGGGCGGAAGTTCCGGCCTGGACGCAGTAGCTCCATCTTCATCATTTCCAGCTCTCTCTCCATTGGCTTGGTCTCCATGGCTTGTGCCTTGACCGATGTACCTGATTGAACATAGGGTATTCGCATGAAGTAGCAAGCCATCCAAGGGGGTGTCAAATTCATAGGTAGAGAGGAGCGAATTCACCTCTTGGTGTAGTGCTTGGGCTCGAGCTCGTGTCATTGGACCACGAGGAGGGCTTGTCGGTCTTGATGTAGTGTCGACCTTGGGTGGGGCTGCATCATCTCCCCCCCCTTGGGAAAGAGTCGTCCTCGACTCGATGTTCTCCTCATCTCCATGGTATGGTGAGAGGTCGGACACATTGAACGTGTTGCTCACCAAGTACTTGGATGTTGGTATGTCGACGACGTAGGCGTTGTCGTTGATGCGCTTGAGGACCTTGAAGGGACCATCACCTCGGGGCTTGAGCTTGGAGTTTCTTTCTTGAGGGAAGCGGTCCTTGCGAAGGTGTATCCACACTAGGTCGCCTTCATTGAAGATCCGTGCCTTTTTCTTCAAGTTTAGTCGTGTGGCTTGACGGAGAACTTGTTGCTCGATCGTTGCCCTTGTGTCTTCATGGAGTTTCTTCATGTATTGTGCTCGCTTGTCGATGTCCATGTTCACTTGCTCATGTAGCGGAAGAGGGAGGAGGTCGATTGCCGTAGGTGGTTCAAAGCCGTAGACGACCATGAAGGGGCTTCTCATTGTTGTAGAGTGCTTGGCGCGGTTGTATGCAAACTCCGCATGTGGGATGCAATCTTCCCATGCTTTCAAATTCTTCTTGACAAGGACTCGGAGTAGCGTGGAGAGGCTTCGGTTCACCACTTCGGTTTGCCCATCGGTTTGGGGGTGCGAGGATGATGAGAACAAAAGCTTGACGTTGAACTTGGCCATTAGTGTCTTCCAAAGATAGCTCATGAACTTGACATCTCGGTCGGAGACAATGCTTCTTGGTACACCGTGGAGTCTCACAATTTCCCTAAAAAACAAGGAGGCAATGTGTGAAGCATCATCCGTTCGGGAACATGGTATAAAGTGAGCCATTTTTGAGAATCTATCAACTACCACAAAGATTGAATCATGACCATATTTAGTTCGAGGTAATCCTAGGACAAAATCCATGCTTATATCGGACCAAGGAGCATAAGGAATAGGCAACGGTGTATAAAGACCATAAGAGTTGGAGGTGGACTTAGCTTGTAAACATGTCGTGCAACGGTTGCATAGGCGCTCCACATCGCGCTTCATTCGTGGCCAATAGTAATGGGTGGAGAGCATAGAGAGCGTCTTGTCACGTCCAAAGTGACCCATGAGACCACCACCATGAGATTCTTGTAAGAGCAAAAGGCGAAGCGAAGACATTGGAACACAAAGTTTGTTGCCCTTGAACAAGAAGCCTTGGTGCAAATAGAAATCATCGATGCCCTTTTCAATGGAACACTTTGCAAAAATTGGGCCAAAGAAGGTATCGGAGGCATATTGTTCTTTGATTTCATCAAGACCCAACACATGGAAATCCAAACGAGTGAGTAAAAGGGTGAGTTTGCGGGAAAGTGCATCCGCTACGACATTGTCCTTGCCCTTCTTGTACTTGATTACATATGGAAAGGACTCAATGAACTCAACCCATTTTGCATGTCTTTTGTTCAAAGTGTGTTGACTTTTCAAATACTTCAAAGATTCATGGTCGGAGTGAATGATGAACTCTTTTGGCCAAAGATAGTGTTGCCAAACTTCAAGAACACGAACCAAAGCGTAAAGTTCCTTGTCATAAATAGGATAGTTGAGGCGTGCGCCATCCAACTTCTCACTATAATATGCCACGGGTTTTCCATTTTGCATGAGGACACCACCTATGCCAAGGCCACTCGCATCACATTCTATCTCAAATGTTTTTGAAAAATCGGGAAGAACTAGTAGGGGTGCCTCGGTGAGTCTCTTTTTCAATTCATCAAAAGCTTTTTGTTGTGCTTTGCCCCAAACAAACGGAACATTCTTTTTTGTAAGCTCGTTTAAAGGGCAAGCGATGGTGCTAAAATCTTTCACAAAGCGGCGGTAAAATCCGGCGAGTCCATGGAAGCTTCGAACTTGACCAACATTTGTGGGAGTGGGCCAATTGTGGATGGCCTCAACTTTGGAAGAATCAACTTCAATCCCGTTGGCGGAAACCACAAAACCAAGAAAAACCAACTTGTTTTGAGCAAATGTGCACTTGGGGAGGTTAGCATAAAGCTTTTCATGACGCAAGATGTACAAAACTTCTCTCACATGTTGTACATGGTCCTCGAGGTTTTTGCTATAAATGAGAATATCATCGAAGTAGACAACCACACTCTTGCCAATGAGAGGTCGCAAGATGTGATTCATGAGGCGCATGAAAGTAGATGGAGCATTTGAAAGACCAAATGGCATGACAAGCCATTCATAGAGACCAAGTTTGGTCTTGAATGCCGTCTTCCATTCATCACCTATTGCCATGCGAATTTGGTGGTAGCCACTACGCAAATCAATCTTAGAGAAAATCGTGGCACCACTCAATTCATCCAACATATCATCTAAACGCGGAATGGGATAGCGATAACGGACGGTAATGGCATTGATGGGTCGACAATCCATACACATCCGTTGCGTCTCATCCGGTTTAGGCACAAGAATCACGGGAACGGCGCAAGGGCTAAGGCTTTCTCGAACATACCCTTTTGCGAGGAGGTCTTGTATTTGTCGTTGTATCTCCTTGGTATCTTCGGGGTTGGTGCGGTAGGCGGCGCGGTTTGGTAGGGGAGCGCCGGGTATGAGGTCGATGCGATGCTCGATGCCCCGAAGCGGTGGTAGTCCATGGGGTAGCTCGTCGGGGAAGACGTCTTGGAACTCCTTCAAAAGAGACAACAAAGACGAAGGAATGTTGGTTAAGTCATTAGTCTCCTCCGAGGGGCCCTTGCAAATGAGCACGTAGTGTAGGGTGGTGGATGGGTTGTGGTGCACTTCTCTCATCTCACTCTTGGTAGCTAGGAGGACACTCTTCTTCTCACTCACATATGGCTTGTGGCGCTCATTCTCTTTTTGGTGGATCACTCTCTCACCTCTCAACTCACTAGTGATAGTGGCTTCCTTAGCCCTCGCTAAAGCCTTTGCATTGTCCGCAATTACTTGGCTAGTAGTCATTGGGCGTAGGATGTAGGTCTTGTCGTTGACCTTGAAGCTATAGGCATTTGTGTAGCCATCATGGTTGGCTTTCTTGTCATATTGCCAAGGGCGACCAAGTAACATGTGGCACACCGTCATAGGCACGACGTCACAATCAATGGTGTCTTCATAAGCGCCAATCTTGAAGGATATCGTGACGGTGTGTTGGATCTTCACATTTCCATTGTCGCTTAGCCATTGCACATGGTAGGGATGGGGGTGTTTCCGGAGCGGGAGGTTTAGCTTGGTGCATAGTTCGGTGCTTGCAAGATTGTGGCAACTCCCTCCATCGATGATAACCTTTATTGACTTGCCATTGATTCCGGCTCTTGTTTGGAAGATATTGCACCTTTGGTCTTCATTGGGAAGTGCATGGGTTGTCAACACTTTGGTCACCACAAGAGAAGGGCTTGCATCATGCACACATAGGACTTGCTCTTGGTCTTCCAAGGCATCATCTTCATGAGAGGTTGCGGCTTGTACCAAGGCTTCATATTCACCTTCACTTAAGTACTCCACATCTCCATCATCTCGAGTGATCATAACTCTTGTGTTCTTGCATTCAAAGGATTTGTGTCCTTGCGCACCACACTTGAAGCAAGTGATGTTACTAGATCCGGTGGAAGCTTTGGAGGACATGGTTGATTGATCCGGCTTGAAGCTTGTTGTCTTGATGGCACTTCTTGCTTGTTTTGGAGGATCCTTGGAGGCAAGTGTACTTGTGTTCTTGATGCTTGAGGAGGCATTCATAGCATTTCTTGCGGCGAAGAAGGTCTTTGTCTTTGCACTTGCTAGGTCTTCTCGCACTTGGCGCTCGGCCCTTGTTGCTTGGTGGAGTAACTCAACCATGTTTTTGTAGGGCAAGAATTCCACTATCCTCTTGACGGGGATGTTCAAGCCATTCAAGAATCTTGCCATAGTTTGCTCTTCTCGCTCATCCACATTTGCACTCATCATGGTCATGTGCATCTCCTTGTAATATTCCTCAACGGACTTGTAGCTTTGCTTGAGTTGAGTGAGCTTGTTGAAGAGGTCACGCTTGTGGTGAGTTGGGACAAAGCGGGTGTGCATGACTTCTTGCATCTCTTCCCATGTGTCTATGGGTGCTAAGTCTTCCTTCTCACGCTTCTTGTTTACCTCTTCCCACCAAACATTTGCATACCCTTCAAACTCAAGTGATGCCATGGCAACTTTCTTTGCTTCGGAGAAGTTGTGGATGCGGAATATCTTATCAACTTTGAGGACCCAAGACAAGTATGCGTCGGGATCTTCCTCTCCTTGGAACTTGGGCATGGTGAATTTGAGCTTCCCAAAGATTTCTTCCTCATTGCGGTCATTGCGTCTAGGAGGTGGTCTTTCTTCACCATGAGCTTGGCGTTGTTGAGGTTGAGGTTGTGGACCTTGAGCATCTTCATTGTTGTTTCTTTGTTGTTGAGGAGGAGGTGGTCTTCCATGACCTTCATCTTGATCATCATTGTTGTGGCGTTGATGAGGCCTCACACTTTCTTCACTTGATGCTTGGTGATGATTTGAGTCTTCTTCCATCTCAACATCTCGTGCTTGATGAGGTGGTCTTCTAGCATGAGGGCGATCATCATGATGACGACGGTTGTCTTGACCTTGACGGCGTGGTGCCCTATCGCGAGGAAGTTGATCAACATTGATGATGCGGCGGTCTTGGTTCACTTCTTGTTCGGCATTATGGTGGTGCCTTTGAGCATTGACCACTTGAGATGGGCGAGGTTGCCCTTGATGACGACGTGCGTCTTGCTCTTGGCGTAGCCTTTCTTGCTCACGTGCATGAAGGAGATCTTGATCATGACGAAGGCGTTGTTGTTCCTCTTGGAATTGAGCATGGAGGTGTTCTTGTTGAAGGCGTTCTTCTTCAAGGCGTAGACGTTCTTGGACAAGTCGAAGTCGTGCTTGCTCCGCTTCTTGAGCTTGTTGTTGAAGCACTTGAGCATCCACATTATGGTGGCGTGGGTCTTGATTGGAATCATGATGCGACGAAGTAGGAGCTCGTGACCTTGAGCTATGGGAGCGCGAAGACCTTGAATGTTGTCTTCTATCTTCTTGACGGTTGAGTGTATGGAGGATGTTGTCCAACGCCGTCTTCATTTCTCTTGTTTCTTGACCTTGCATGGCGAGTGTTGCCTTCAACTCATTGCCTTGAGTTTCAATCTTCTCATTGAGTTCTTGAACTTGATTGTTGAGGTCAATCCTTTGCACTTGAGCTCTTTCTTCATAGCGGACGTTGGTATCCTTGAGCATGGCTTCAAATTGATTGAGCTTGGCGTGGACGGCTTGAGTAGCTATCCAATGTTGGTGCCGCGTCATCGGTAGTTGGTTCCCTTCTCCACTAGACATGGTTACAACTAAAACAAGAACTATGTGGTGGGTGGTTAGGAAAGACTACCAAGAGTGTCAAAACTTGCAAACCAAAATCGAAAAGGTGTTTCAAGTCGAGGAACAACCGATATGTATGCACACACACAAAACAAAAACTCTATATGGTGTTAGGTATGGATGTGGAAAGCCAAATGGAAGAACCAAACGAAAAGTCTATTGTCAAAAGTGGGTAAGATCCAAAAGTCACAAGTCAAAGGCGGTGATCACAAAAGGCATACACAAGGTGGAACACACGCGTGGGACAAAATGGGGTTAGCGCGACGGAAAATGAGCACGAACAAAATTGGTCCTAACGAAGACTACTAGCTCGGTGTCACGCTAACGCAAGAGAGACCGTGGCTTGGTTGCAAAATTGAGAAGCAACAAGATTTGCGCAAGACGCCTCTCTTCTCTTTTCTCTCTTTTGCTTATAAGCTTTGGACTCTTTTGTGTATAGGTGTCACTCACACTCTTTTTCTTTTTCTTTTTTTTCTCTTTTTTTTTTTTTTTTTGTGTATGCTTAGAAGCTTTCTTTTCTCACTATCTATGTAAGTATGTCACACTTCTTTTGCCTATCTTTTCACACGAGCTTGCTTCGTAGCTTTGCTCAACACACGCACACCCTCACGGTCGGGACGCTTGCGCAATGCTTCGCAACACTAGAAAGCCACTCTCGATAGGAAAGGTACGCAAAGGAAGCTAAGGCTACAAGTTAGGGGGCAAGTTATACCACTTGATGACGGTGGCCGACGATGTTGAACTTGCTATGGTGGAAGGTGTCAAACGAACCGCTTGGATCCTCGGGGTGCCGTCGTCGTAGTTGATGTTGCGGAAGCTTAGTGGTAGCTGAAATGGCACACACAACGAAGTCCAAACACAAGGGGTTAGTGCCAAAACGAAAAACGAAGAAAGCTGTCAAAATTTCGGCCAGGCGGAACTTCCGGTCCTGAGGGGCGGAACTTCCGGTCCGGGGGCGGAACTTCCGGTCGTCCGGGGCGGAACTTCCGGTCGCAATCAGATCTGCGGGCTGTTCTTCGATTTGGGCGGAAATCCGGGCCGAAAATCTTCGAATTCGCGGAAAATTTGGCACTAAGAGCGGTGGGAAGGTGGGGGAATTGCAGATCAACACCAAAGACAAGTTTCTATTGGACCAAAACCACCAAAAACTCAACAAATCGCGAGATCCAACCAAGGCCAATTTGGGGCTATTTTTTGGGAAAATTTTTTGGAAAAATTTTTGGGCGAAATTGGTGGAATTGGTGGGTGTGGGGGTCAAATCCGTGGCAACCAAGGAGCTCTTGATACCATATGATAAGGGCTAAGCCCAGGGATGTGCCCGATCTTCACGGATTTGAAGGGATTCGTGGGGGTAGGTGGATGAACGCGATGAACACGTGAGGAAAGCGCGGGGATACACACACACACGGATACAATTCGAGTTTTCCCTCGTTGGCTCGAAACACCAACTCGATAGAGAATTGCAGGAAAAGACCTTCCGGTAGAAGTCCCGCAAAGAGATCGACTAATCGAAGCTCGGGAGATCTAGAAGGGTGAAAAGACCGGAAGGTTTGATGGAAGTGCAAGCAAAAGACCAAATAGGTAGAAGTGCAAGCAAAAGATCAAACAAACGGTAGAAGTCACCAAAGAGATCTTCACGAGTCGATAGGAGCCCGGGTGGCGATACAAGATCATAGATCTAGGTAGGGTTCCCACTAGGGTGAGCTAAGCTCAGGTTTTCTTTCAAATCAAGTCTTATCTGAGATCTGAGCCAACTAGGCTATTTATAGGTGGGGGGCGAAGAGTTAAGTTACATGCTGAAAAGTGCTGTTGTGCTGAAGTTCGCGGTGGCGGAAGTTCCGGCCATCTTGGGCGGAAGTTCCGGTCAGGGGCGGAAGTTCCGGTCCTGGGGGCCGGAAGTTCCGGCCAGGCCGGAAGTTCCGGCCAAGTTCCGGCCAAGTTCCGAAAGTCGTCCATTTCCTTGCAGTAACATCCAGGGGCCTTTTCGTGGACTTTCGGAGCTTAGGCGGAACTTGGGCGGAAGTTCCGACCGGGCGGAAGTTCCGGTCCCTCGGGGCGGAAGTTCCGGTCCGATGCTTTTTCCTGCGCGCTGGAGGGCATCTTGGGGGCATCTTGAAGGAATCTGGCCGGAAGTTCCGGTCCTGGAGGGCGGAAGTTCCGGCCTGGACGCAGTAGCTCCATCTTCATCATTTCCAACTCTCTCTCCATTGGCTTGGTCTCCATGGCTTGTGCCTTGACCGATGTACCTGATTGAACATAGGGTATTCGCATGAAGTAGCAAGCCATCCAAGGGGGTGTCAAAGTCATAGGTAGAGAGGAGCGAATTCACCTCTTGGTGTAGTGCTTGGGCTCGAGCTCGTGTCATTGGACCACGAGGAGGGCTTGTCGGTCTTGATGTAGTGTCGACCTTGGGTGGGGCTGCATCAGAGAGAGAGTAACAAGTACTAGAATCTCACTCAACAAGATCAAAGTCAACAACCAAGGTGCCTTGATTACAGAGGGATGATACCCAAGGGAGACTAAGCTCAAAGGTAGGTTTGAGTTCTAAACAAGTCTAACCCTAATCTGGAGGAAGGGGTGAAGTACTTATAGGTCCAGATTCGTACAGGGGTAAAATCGGTAATACATAAATTATCCTGGTCCATAGATACGAAATCAACGGTTGAGATTAAGTCAACAGGGGTGGGGCCGGCAGTGCCGGTGAGGATTGGCCGGCAGTACCGGTGTGGCCGGCAGTGCCGCTGCGCCTGGGCCGGCAGTGCCGGTCGTAGTCTTCTCCGCGTGGGGGCCGGCAGTGCCGGGGTGTACCGGCCGGCAGTGCCGGGGTGCACAGGCCGGCAGTGCCGGTGCCTGGAGGCCGGCAGTGCCGGCCCTGGGGGCGTCCTTCGGCGGCCACTCTTCTCCTCCTTCTTGCTGGTCCATCTTCAGGTCTGCTGCGACGTCCTTCTCGGCCAGCTGCTTCTCTCCTTCCCTCGACCATGGCGTATCCTCTTCTCCGGGGTCTTGATGCTCCACGTACCTAATAACACAAAGGGTTTCGGCATGAGGTAGCATTCCATCCAATGGGGTATCAAGGTCGAGGGTAGTGAGGAGCGAGTTCACCTTGTCATGTAGAGCTTTAGCTCGAGCCCGTGTCATTGGTCCACTTGGGGGACTTGTTGGCCTTGATGTAGTGTCGTTGGTGAGCGGGGCTACATCACGCAACCTCTCATGAAGATGATGACTTGGAAGACCAAGAGCAAGTCCTATGTGTGCATGATGCAAGCCCTTCTCTTGTGGTGACCAAAGTGTTGACAACCCATGCACTTCCCAATGAAGACCAAAGGTGCAATATCTTCCAAACAAGAGCCGGAATCAATGGCAAGTCAATAAAGGTTATCATCGATGGAGGGAGTTGCCACAATCTTGCAAGCACCGAACTATGCACCAATCTCAACCTCCCGCTCCGCAAACACCCCCATCCCTACCATGTGCAATGGCTAAGCAACAATGGAAATGTGAAGATCCAACACACCGTCACAATATCCTTCAAGATTGGCGCTTATGAAGACACCGTTGATTGTGACGTCGTGCCTATGACGGTGTGCCACATGTTACTTGGTCGCCCTTGGCAATATGACAAGAAAGCCAACCATGATGGCTACACAAATGCCTATTGATATAGCCCCGCTCGCCAACGACACTACATCAAGGCCAACAAGTCCCCCAAGTGGACCCATGACACGGGCTCGAGCCAAAGCAATACATGACAAGGTGAACTCGCTCCTCACTACCCTCGACCTCGACTCCCCATTGGATGGAATGCTACCTCATGCCGAAACACTTTGTGTGATTAGGTACATGGAGCACCAAGACCCCGGAGAGGATGAGACGTCATGGTCAAGGGAAGGAGAGGAGCAGCAGAACCTGGAAATGAACATGAAGCCGAAGCCACCGTCGCCCGAAGATCGCCAAGGAAGAAAAGGACGCTGGCCGGTCCAGGACCCGGTCGGACCGGACCCACGACCGGACACCCCGGCCACAGGCCCGGTCAACCGGGCGCAAACCGGGCCAGCTCCCTCGTACCGGACGACGACCGGACCCAAGACCGGATTCTTCGCAGATTCCCGGTTGGCGACCGGTCGACCGGATCCATGACCGGACAGCCCGGTCACAGGCCCGGTCAGACCGGACCCCTGACCGGACAGCCCGGTCACAGGCCCGGTCTGACCGGACGCACAACCGGATCCGACGGGAATACCCCACCAAACTGCCTTGACTTATCCATTCGCGTACATGTTCGCCCTTGCTGGCTGTGCCTGCCTATTTAAGTAGCTGGACCCCCTCCTTTACTGTTTAGACTTGCTTAGAACTCAAACCTAACTTTGAGCTTAGTCTCCCTTGGGTATCATCCCTCTGTAATCAAGGCAACCCTTGTGGATGTATGGATTTGGTAGTGTGAGATTCTAGTGTTTTACACTCTCTCTCCCACTCCTTGATTCGTCCTTCCCACCGGTCTCTCCTCTCGGAATTCTACCACGAGTCTCTTCCGGGCGGATTCTATTGGCACGGTCCATCGAGCCGTGAGGGTAAGCATCGATTGTATCGGGTTGGTGTGCGTGGATCTTCGTGTGTTCTTCGTGTTCTTAGTGTTCTTCCGCCTCTCCCCCTCTTTCCCCCTTGATTCCTTGGGTCATTCGCGAGATCGCGCCACAATCGGGGTCTCAGACCGCATCATATGGTATCAGCAGCCTTTGGTTTCCGCGGATTTGACCCTCCACCCACCCAATTTCGTTTCTAGAAAATTTTCCAAAAAATAGCCCTAAATTGCCTTTGGACGGATCTGTGATTTGGTTGAGTTTTGAGTGGTTTTGCTCCGTGGATCTGGTGTTGTTGTGCTTGATCTACTATTTCCCCAACTTTTAGCCTCCAATTCCATCGTTTCCCTTCGTTTTGGCCGATTTGGTTTTGGTTTGGGGAAGAACAGGAGAGAGAAAGCTCCAAATCGACGAACCCGGTTTCGAACCCGGTCAACCGGCCCCCAGACCGGACCGTCCGGCGCAGAACCCGGTCAACCGGCCGCAAACCGGAGCAGCCGGCCGGTCAGAGCCGTCACCCGACCCAGCACCGGAGCAGCAGCGCAGCATCCGGTCCGACCGGACCACCGACCGGGCTCCTCGTCTTCGACATCGACTAACACCACCGCCGACCACCACCACCACCATCATCTCCACCATCGCAGGTATAACTTGCAGTAACCCTTGTAGCCCTCTTCTTTTGCGATCTATCCCACGAGCGAAGCTTCCGAGTGTTGCGAAACATCGCACGAGGTCCCGACCGTGAGGGTGTGCGTTGTGTGAGTAAAGCTCATAAGTGGAGCTCGTGAGTGGCCAGCAAAAGAGTAAGAGCATAGTGTGCTAGTGAAAAAAAAAAAGAGAAAAGCAAAGTGCAAAGTGCCACCGATACAAAAAGAGTGAAAAGCTTTTAAGCAAGCAAGAGAGATAGAGAAGAGAGACCTCGTGCGAATCTTGGTGTTTCTAATCTATGCAACCTAGCTTCGATCTCTTCTTGCGTTAGTGTGACTTTGAGCACCCTTGTTTTGGGTTTTTTCATTTTTCCGCTCGTTCCTTGGTTGCACTAACCCCGCTCATCTCGTGTGTGAGTTCCACATTTTTCCGTGTTTATAGTGATCGCCACTTTGACACTTGGATTTTTGGACCTTACCCACTCTTAACAACATACTCGATTTTGGATTTCGTCTTTTGGCTTTCCACCATCCATTCCTAACACCATATTTGCGAGCTTTTGCGTGTGCCTTTGTGTGTGTCCCGATACAATTGGTCTTACTTTCGGCTTGGTTGATTGCCTCAATACTATCTTGCCACGGTAAGAGTGAGAGGTAGTCTCCTTCCACTAACATCCACAACATAGTTCTTGTCTTGTGATCATGGATAGGCACGGAGACCAAGCAAAGGAGGATGAGGTCCTACACCCCTCCGAGAGGTTGGCCACCCAACACAACCTATGGGTGCAACGCCAAGAGTTCAAGGACCAACTCCACTTGTTCGAGACACGCATCGATGAACAATATGAAGAAGTGGCCCACAACTTCGGCCAAGTGAACCAAGATATGGTCCTTCTTCGTGAAGCTACGGACAACTTGCATGACCAAGTGACGGCCAATGATGCAAACATGGAGCGGCGCATGGATAGCCTCGAGCGCGCCATCAACAACTTGGGACGCCGACATCGACATCGCTCTACTTCCTCATCGTCATCGACCTCCTCACATGATGACTACTCCCATGATCGCCATTCGTCCTCAAGCTCCGACTCAAGGCATGGAGATCACCATCTCTCTCGTCGACCGCACGCTCGTCATGATGATTCTCGCTCCAACTCAAGGCGCGGAGAGTTCCATCGCCATGCTCGTCCTCATGAACGTCCGCAACAAGAACAAGCTCTTCACCAAGATCGTCATCAAGCGGCTCGCCATGCCCACCATGGGCATGACGACCAACCACAAGACAACGTCCTCCACAACATGGACCCGGCACCTCATCGTCAAGCCCATGTGGATGCTCAAGACCAAGGTCATCAAGATCCACCAAGGCGTGACCTTCGGAACCATCCTCGCCATGACCAAAGGGGCCGAGGACAACCTCAACAAGATCAAGATGAGAGAGCCAACATTGGACAACGTCAACAACCTCGTCAAGATCCGCAACAACTCCCTCAACATGAGCCAAGTGAAGCTAGTGTGCACCTCAACCGCCAACCCAATGCTATGGTTGGTCGTGGAAGACCTCCTCTACCGCCTCAAGTCGCAAGAGATGAAGGCATCCGTCCTCGCCGAAGGAACATGGAAGATGAAGAGAATATGTATGGAAAGCTCAAGTTCAACATGCCAAAGTTCAAGGGTGAAGACGATGCCGAGGCCTACCTCTCATGGGCACTCAAGGTTGACAAGATCTTCCGCATCCATAACTACTCCGGTGCCAAGAAAGTAGCCATGGCCTCCCTCGAGTTTGAAGATTATGCCAACACTTGGTGGGAACAAGTTGTCACTCTTAGGGAAGAAAAGGGTGATCCTCCAATTGACACATGGGAAGACATGAAGGAGGAGATGGAAGCTCGCTTTGTCCCTAAACACTACAAGACCGATCTCTTCAACAAGCTACAAAAGTTGAAGCAAGGCACCAAGACCATTGAGGAATTCTTCAAGGAGATGGAGTTAACCATGATGCGAGCAAACATCCAAGAGTCCGAGAACCAAACCATCGCTAGGTTCTTCAATGGCCTCAACTACCCCATCAAGAGGATTGTGGAGTTCCAACAATACTCCAACATGGTTGAGTTGGTTCACCAAGCTTCCAAGGCCGAGCGTCAAGTGAATGAGGACATCAAGTACTCGAAGTCCAAGCAATACTTCGCCTCCAAGCTTGCCACGTCAACTCCTACAACAAGTGTCAAGCCAACCGCATCCTCTACACCTTCCAAGCAACCTTCCATACAAAGTCGCATGAAGCAAACGGTATCCTCCACCGCCTCCTCTAAGGCCTCTACGGGACCCTCCAATGTCACTTGCTTCAAGTGTGGCACCCAAGGCCACAAATCCTTTGAGTGCAAGAACACCAAGGTCATGATCACTATGGAGAATGGTGACATAGAGACTCTAAGTGAAGGTGAATATGAAGCCCTAGTGCAAGCCGCCGTTGCTAATGAGGAAGACTATGATGAAGAAAGTGGAGAAGACCCTCTCTTATGCACACATGATCCAAGCCCTTCTCTTGTGGTCACTCGAGTGCTCACCACTCAACCCCAAGCTATGGAAGACCAAAGATGCAACATCTTCCAAACGCGTGCCGGCATTGGTGGCAAGTCAATCAAGGTCATCATCGATGGTGGGAGTTGCCACAACTTGGCAAGCACCGAGCTATGTGAGAAGCTCAACCTCACGCTTCGCAAGCATCCTCATCCATACCATGTCCAATGGTTGAGTGACAAGGGCAATGTCAAGATTCAACACACCATCACCGTCAACTTCAAGATAGGACCCTATGAAGACACCGTCGAGTGTGACGTGGTGCCTATGACCGTGTGCCACATGTTGCTCGGCCGCCCATGGCAATTTGACAAGAAGGCCATACATGATGGTTTCTCCAATGCATACACCTTCAAGGTCAAGGACAAGAAGTTCGAGCTTCGCCCAATGACTCCTAGCCAAATCATCGCCGACAATGCGAAGGCTTTAGCGAGGGCACAACACCACATCCACCATAGTGAGTTGAGAGGAGAGGGAGCTACCCACCAAAAAGAGAGTGAGCGCCACCACCCACATATGAGTGAGAGAAAGAGTGTCCTCCTAACCACCAAAAGCGAGTGGAGAGAAGTGAAAGACAACCCATCCACCACCATACACTACGTGCTCATTTGCAAGGGCCTCTCGTCGGAGACTAATGACTTAACTAACATTCCTTCGTCTTTGTTGTCTCTTTTGAAGGAGTTCCAAGACGTCTTCCCCGACGAGCTACCCCATGGACTACCACCGCTTCGGGGCCTCGAGCATCGCATCGACCTCATACCCGGCGCTCCCCTACCAAACCGCGCCGCCTACCGCACCAACCCCGAAGATACCAAGGAGATCCAACGACAAATACAAGACCTCCTCGCTAAAGGGTACGTCCGAGAAAGCCTTAGCCCTTGTGCCGTTCCCGTCATTCTTGTGCCTAAACCGGATGAGACGCAACGGATGTGTATGGATTGCCGCCCTATCAATGCCATTACCGTCCGTTATCGACATCCCATTCCGTGTTTAGATGACATGCTTGATGAATTGAGTGGTGCCACCATTTTCTCGAAGATTGATTTGCGTAGTGGCTACCACCAAATTCGCATGGCAATTGGTGATGAATGGAAGACGGCATTCAAGACCAAGCTTGGTCTCTATGAATGGCTCGTCATGCCGTTTGGTCTTTCCAATGCTCCTTCCACTTTCATGCGTCTTATGAATCACATTTTGCGACCTCTCATTGGCAAGAGCGTGGTTGTCTACTTTGATGATATTCTCATCTATAGCAAAAATCTCGAGGACCATGTTCAACATGTGAGGGAAGTCTTATGCATCTTGCGCCACGAGAAGCTCTTTGCCAACCTTCCAAAATGCCATTTCGCTCAAAACAAATTGGTTTTTCTTGGTTTTGTGGTTTCCGCCAACGGGATTGAAGTTGATTCTTCCAAAGTTGAGGCCATCCACAATTGGCCCACTCCCACAAATGTTGGTCAAGTTAGAAGCTTCCATGGACTTGCTGGATTTTACGGCCGTTTTGTGAAAGATTTCAGCACCATTGCTTGCCCTTTAAATGAGCTTACAAAAAAGAATGTTCCGTTTGTTTGGGGCAAAGCACAACAAAAAGTTTTGATGAATTGAAAAAGAGACTCACCGAGGCACCATTACTTGCTCTTCCCGATTTTGCCAAAACATTTGAGATCGAATGCGATGCGAGTGGCCTTGGAATCGGTGGTGTCCTCATGCAAAATGGAAAACCCGTGGCATACTATAGCGAGAAGTTGGATGGCGCACGCCTCAACTATCCTATATATGACAAGGAGCTTTATGCTTTGGTTCGTGTTCTTGAAGTTTGGTAACACTACCTTTGGCCAAAAGAGTTTGTTATCCATTCGGATCATGAGTCCTTGAAGTATTTGAAAAGTCAACAACATTTGAACAAGAGACATGCTAAGTGGGTTGAGTTCATAGAGTCCTTCCCTTATGTAATCAAATACAAAAAGGGCAAGGAAAATGTGGTTGCGGATGCACTTTCCCGCAAGATTACTCTTCTACTCACCCGCTTGGAGTTTCACATTTTGGGTCTTGAGGAGATCAAAGAACTTTACCCTTCCGATTCTTTCTTTGGACCAATCTTTGAAAAGTGTTCCATTGACCGAGGTTTTGATGATTTCTACTTGCATGATGGCTACTTGTTTAAAGCTAACAAAGTTTGCATACCCGAGTCTTCTCTTCGTAAGTTGCTTTTGCAAGAGTCACATGGAGGTGGCCTCATGGGTCATTTTGGACGCGACAAGACTCTTTCGATGCTATCCACACACTACTATTGGCCACGCATGAAGAGAGACGTGGAGCGCCTTTGCAACCGTTGCACAACGTGCTTACAAGCTAAGTCAACATCCAACCCCCATGGTCTTTACATACCTTTACCCATTCCATATGCACCTTGGTCGGATATAAGCATGGACTTTGTGTTAGGCTTACCAAGAACAAAGCATGGGCATGATTCAATCTTTGTGGTAGTGGATAGGTTCTCAAAAATGGCACATTTTATACCATGTCATAAGAGCGATGATGCTTCACACATTGCTTCATTGTTTTTCAGGGAAGTGGTTCGCCTACATGGGATACCGGCAAGCATTGTGTCGGATCGAGACGTCAAGTTCATGAGTTATCTATGGAAGTCGCTTATGGCAAAATTTGGAGTCAAGCTCTTGTTCTCATCGTCCTCGCACCCTCAAACCGATGGACAAACCGAAGTGGTCAATCGAAGCCTCTCCACACTCCTTCACACACTTGTGAAGAAAAACTTGAAGTCATGGGAAGATTGCCTCCCCCACGCGGAGTTCGCATACAATCGAGCCAAGCACTCCACAACATTACGGAGTCCCTTCATGGTCGTCTATGGATTCGAACCTCCAACGGCACTCGACATCCTTCCACTCCCTCTTCATCAAAGGACCAACATGGACTTCGACGAGCGCACCACCGCTATGAAGAAACTACATGAAGAAACAAGAGCAACCATACAAGACCATGTCCTTCGCCAAGCTAACCGCCTCAACGCCAAGAAGAAAGAACGAGTGTTTGAAGAAGGAGACCTAGTTTGGGTTCACCTAAGGAAAGAAAGGTTCCCTCAAGAACGCAACTCCAAGCTCAAGCCAAGAGGAGATGGGCCTTTCAAGGTACTCAAGCGCATCAACAACAACGCCTACGTCATCGACATACCAACATCCAAGTACTTGGTGAGCAACACTTTCAACATCTCGGACCTCTCCCCACACCATGGAGATGAGGAGGAACAAGAGTCGAGGACGACTCTCTCCCAAGGGGGGGGAGATGATGTAGCCCCGCTCGCCAACGACACTACATCAAGGCCAACAAGTCCCCCAAGTGGACCCATGACACGGGCTCGAGCCAAAGCAATACATGACAAGGTGAACTCGCTCCTCACTACCCTCGACCTCGACTCCCCATTGGATGGAATGCTACCTCATGCCGAAACACTTTGTGTGATTAGGTACATGGAGCACCAAGACCCCGGAGAGGATGAGACGTCATGGTCAAGGGAAGGAGAGGAGCAGCAGAACCTGGAAATGAACATGAAGCCGAAGCCACCGTCGCCCGAAGATCGCCAAGGAAGAAAAGGACGCTGGCCGGTCCAGGACCCGGTCGGACCGGACCCACGACCGGACGCCCCGGCCACAGGCCCGGTCAACCGGGCGCAAACCGGGCCAGCTCCTCAGACCGGACGACGACCGGACCCAAGACCGGATTCTTCGCAGATTCCGGTTGGCGACGGTCGACCGGATCCATGACCGGACAGCCCGGTCCACAGCCCGGTCAGACCGGACTCGACCGGACAGCCCGGTCCACAGTTCGGCCGACCGGACGCACAACCGGATCCGACGGGAATACCCCACCAAACTGCCTTGACTTATCCATTCGCGTACCTGTTCGCCCTTGCTGGCTGTGCCTGCCTATTTAAGTAGCTGGACCCCCTCCTTTACTGTTTAGACTTGCTTAGAACTCAAACCTAACTTTGAGCTTAGTCTCCCTTGGGTATCATCCCTCTGTAATCAAGGCAACCCTTGTGGATGTATGGATTTGGTAGTGTGAGATTCTAGTGTTTTACACTCTCTCTCCCACTCCTTGATTCGTCCTTCCCACCGGTCTCTCCTCTCGGAATTCTACCTCGAGTCTCTTCCGGGCGGATTCTATTGGCACGGTCCATCGAGCCGTGAGGGTAAGCATCGATTGTATCGGGTTGGTGTGCGTGGATCTTCGTGTGTTCTTCGTGTTCTTAGTGTTCTTCCGCCTCTCCCCCTCTTTCCCCCTTGATTCCTTGGGTCATTCGCGAGATCGGGCCACAATCGGGGTCTCAGACCGCATCACCTATAGCTTCAAGGTCAACGACAAGACCTACATCCTACGCCCAATGACTCCTAGCCAAGTAATTGCGGACAATGCAAAGGCTTTAGTGAGGGCTAAGGAAGCCACTATCACTAGTGAGTTGAGAGGTGAGAGAGTGATCCACCAAAAAGAGAGTGAGCGCCACAAACCATATGTGAGTGAGATGAAGAGTGTCCTCCTAGCTACCAAGAGTGAGATGAGAGAAGTGCACCACAACCCATCCACCACCCTACACTACGTGCTCATTTGCAAGGGCCCCTCGGAGGAGACTAACAACTTAACCAACATTCCTTCGTCTTTGTTGTCCCTTTTGAAGGAGTTCCAAGACGTCTTCCCCGACGAGCTACCTCATGGACTACCACCGCTTCGGGGCATCGAGCATCGCATCGACCTCATACCCGGCGCTCCACTACCAAACCGCGCCGCTTACCGCACCAACCCCGAAGATACCAAGGAGATCCAACGCCAAATACAAGACCTCCTCGCTAAAGGGTACGTTCGAGAAAGCCTTAGCCCTTGTGCCGTTCCCGTCATTCTTGTGCCTAAACCGGATGAGACACAACGGATGTGTATGGATTGTAGACCTATCAATGCCATTACCGTCCGTTATCGACATCCCATTCCGCGCTTAGATGACATGCTTGATGAATTGAGTGGTGCCACCATTTTCTCAAAGATTGATTTGCGTAGTGGCTACCACCAAATTCGCATGGCAATCGGTGATGAATGGAAGACGGCATTCAAGACCAAACTTGGTCTCTATGAATGGCTCGTCATGCCATTTGGTCTTTCCAATGCTCCTTCCACTTTCATGCGTCTTATGAATCACATTTTTCGACCTCTCATTGGCAAGAGCGTGGTTGTCTATTTTGATGATATCCTCATCTATAGCAAAAATCTCGAGGACCATGTTCAACATGTGAGAGAAGTCTTATGCATCTTGCGCCACGAGAAGCTCTTTGCCAATTTACCAAAATGCCATTTCGCTCAAAACAAATTGGTTTTTCTTGGTTTTGTGGTTTCCGCCAACGGGATTGAAGTTGATTCTTCCAAAGTTGAGGCCATCCACAATTGGCCCACTCCCACAAATGTTGGTCAAGTTCGAAGCTTCCATGGACTCGCCGGATTTTACCGCCGCTTTGTGAAAGATTTTAGCACCATCGCTTGCCCTTTAAACGAGCTTACAAAAAAGAATGTTCCGTTTGTTTGGGGCAAAGCACAACAAAAAGCTTTTGATGAATTGAAAAAGAGACTCACCGAGGCACCACTACTTGTTCTTCCCGATTTTGCTAAGACATTTGAGATAGAATGTGACGCGAGTGGCCTTGGAATAGGTGGTGTCCTCATGCAAAATGGAAAACCCGTGGCATATTATAGTGAGAAGTTGGACGGCGCACGCCTCAACTATCCTATATATGACAAGGAACTTTACGCTTTGGTTCGTGTTCTTGAAGTTTGGCAACACTATCTTTGGCCAAGAGAGTTCATTATTCACTCCGACCATGAATCTTTAAAGTATTTGAAAAGTCAACACACTTTGAACAAAAGACATGCAAAATGGGTTGAGTTCATTGAGTCCTTTCCATATGTAATCAAATACAACAAGGGCAAGGACAATGTCGTTGCGGATGCCCTTTCCCGCAAGCTCACCCTTTTACTCACTCGTTTGGATTTCCATGTGTTGGGTCTTGATGAAATCAAAGAACAATATGCCTCCGATACCTTCTTTGGCCCAATTTTTGCGAAGTGTTCCATTGAAAAGGGCATCGATGATTTCTATTTCCACCAAGGATTCTTGTTTAAGGGCAACAAACTTTGTGTTCCAATGTCCTCGCTTCGCCTTTTGCTCTTACAAGAATCGCATGGTGGTGGTCTCATGGGTCACTTTGGACGTGACAAGACACTCTCTATGCTCTCCACCCATTACTATTGGCCACGAATGAAGCGCGATGTGGAGCGCCTATGCAACCGTTGCACGACATGTTTACAAGCTAAGTCCACCTCCAACTCTTATGGTCTTTATACACCGTTGCCTACTCCTTATGCTCCTTGGTCCGATATAAGCATGGACTTTGTACTAGGATTACCTCGAACTAAATATGGTCATGATTCCATCTTTGTGGTAGTGGATAGATTCTAAAAAATGGCTCATTTTATACCATGTTCCCGAACGGATGATGCTTCACACATTGCCTCCTTGTTTTTTAGGGAAATTGTGAGACTCCACGGTGTACCAAGAAGCATTGTCTCCGACCGAGATGTCAAGTTCATGAGTTATCTTTGGAAGACACTAAAGGCCAAGTTCAACGTCAAGCTTTTGTTCTCATCATCCTCGCACCCCCAAACCGATGGGCAAACCGAAGTGGTGAACTGAAGCCTCTCCACACTACTACGAGTCCTTGTCAAGAAAAATTTGAAAGCATGGGAAGATTGCATCCCACATGTGGAGTTTGCCTACAACCGCGCCAAGCACTCCACAACAATGAGAAGCCCATTCATGGTCGTCTACGGGTTTGAACCACCTACGGCGATCGACCTCCTTCCTCTTCCGCTACATGAGCAAGTGAACATGGACATCGATAAGCGAGCACAATACATGAAGAAACTCCATGAAGACACAAGGGCAACGATCGAGCAACAAGTTCTCCGTCAAGCCACAAGACTAAACTTGAAGAAAAAAGCACGGATCTTCAATGAAGGCGACCTAGTGTGGATACACCTTCGCAAGGACCGCTTCCCTCAAGAAAGAAACTCCAAGCTCAAGCCCCGAGGTGATGGCCCCTTCAAGGTCCTCAAGCGCATCAACGACAACGCCTACGTCATCGACATACCAACATCCAAGTACTTGGTGAGCAACACGTTCAATGTGACCGACCTCTCACCATACCATGGAGATGAGGAGAACATCGAGTCGAGGACGACTCTTTCCCAAGGGGGGGGAGATGATGCAGCCCCACCCAAGGTCGACACTACATCAAGACCGACAAGCCCTCCTCGTGGTCCAATGACACGAGCTCGAGCCCAAGCACTACGCCAAGAGGTGAATTCGCTCCTCTCCACCTATGACTTTGACACCCCTTTGGATGGCTTGCTACTTCATGCAAATACCCTATGTTCAATCAGGTACATCGACCAAGACACAAGCCATGGAGACCAAGACGTTGGAGAGAGAGCTGGAATCGATGAAGACGGAGCTACAGCGCACAGGCCGGAACTTCCGCCCCCCAGGACCGGAACTTCCGGCCAGATTCCTCCAAGATGCCCCCAAGATGCCCTCCAGCGC
Organism: Lolium perenne; assembly: GCF_019359855.2. Classification (NCBI taxonomy): domain Eukaryota; kingdom Viridiplantae; phylum Streptophyta; class Magnoliopsida; order Poales; family Poaceae; genus Lolium; species Lolium perenne. The sequence continues at coordinate 100,396,077 of NC_067248.2, read as the reverse complement.
GCAGGAAAAAGCATCGGACCGGAACTTCCGCCCCGAGGGACCGGAACTTCCGCCCAAGTTCCGCCCAAGCTCCGAAAGTCCACGAAAAGGCCCCTGGATGTTACTGCAAGGAAATGGACGACTTTCGGAACTTGGCCGGAACTTCCGGCCTGGCCGGAACTTCCGGCCCCCAGGACCGGAACTTCCGCCCCTGACCGGAACTTCCGCCCAAGATGGCCGGAACTTCCGCCACCGCGAACTTCAGCACAACAGCACTTTTCAGCATGTAACTTAACTCTTCGCCCCCCACCTATAAGTAGCCTAGTTGGCTCAGATCTGAGATTAGACTTGATGTGAAATTAAACCTGAGCATGGCTCACCCTTGTGGGAACCCTACCTAGATCTATGATCTTGTATCCCCACCCGGGCTCCTTATCAACTCGTGAAGATCTCTTTGGCGACTTCTACCGTTTGTTTGATCTTTTGCTTGCACTTCTACCTATTTGGTCTTTTGCTTGCACTTCTATCAAACCTTCCGGTCTTTTCGCCCTTCTAGATCTCCCGAGCTTTGATTTGTCGATCTCTTTGCGGGACTTCTACCGGAAGGTCTTTTCCTGCAACCTCTATCGAGTTGGTGTTTCGAGCCAACGAGGGAAAACTCGAATTGTGTGCGTGTGTGTGTTGTATCCCCGCGATTCCCCCACGTGTTCATCGCGTTCATCCACCTACCCCCACGTATCCCTTCAAATCCGTGAAGATCGGGCACATCCCTGGGCTTAGCCCTTATCAATCTTGCTTGACACTAATGGTGATGTGCACAAGACATGGAACATCATGATGGATGATGTATTCATCTACCATGCACACACGCTTTTTGTCTTTTTTTCTTCCATGTGTAGGTACACGAACGACCACTTCCACCGCTACGGAGCATGATCTCACGAAACGCGCAATTGAGAGCTACCCACTCAAGGACCTAACCCGCGGAACTCACACCAAAGGGTATGTTCCCACAAGCCTTCACTCTCATGTGTTTCCGACTTGGTTTGTTGAGCTTTCGGTTTGGTCCAATTCTTCGTCACCTCTTTTGTCTCTTATGCAACATATCTTGAAACATCTTGTTGGCACAATGGTTGTTGTATGTATTGATGCTTTCATCATACACTCCGAGATTCTCAAGGACCATGTCATACATGTGAGAGACACCATATGCATCTTGTGCCACAAGTTACACAGAAAGTTGCCCTTATTTGGATTTCTCATTTTATCTATGGCAATTGAAATGGATTCTTTGACACTTGCGGATACCCATACTTGGCTCACGCCAACCATACTTTCCCAAGCTAGAAGTCTCCATGGCTTTGCCATTGCACATAACAATTTTGCCCCAAATTTTGCCGCCGATACTCGCCTTTTGATTGTTCCATTTGAGTGGGACAATACGACATATCACATTTTTGCCACTTTACATGCACAAACTTTTGCCCCACCAAATTTTGGATACATCGACACTCTTTCGATTACCATTTTTGCCACATGCCTCTTGGAGAAACGACTTGATGCTTCGTATTTGATTGAGAGCCTCTTGTTCGCCGGTCACCAAATTGGCATCCACAAGCTTTCCTTTTGCAAGTTGCTTTTCCCCTTGTTCTTCTTCGACCGAGACTTTGCCCCTCCACCACTACATGGGAGACCCGTGATGGACTACAACAAAGACGCCTGCACTACGACGAGCATCCCTAAGGACACAAGGGCACCTATACAAGTCCTTCCCGTCTACCTCATCGGTGAGGAGGAGCAAGAGTCGAGGACGACTCTTCCCCAAGGGGGGGGGGGGAGATGATGCGGGGTGGCTTTTGGACACCTCCACTTCAAGACCGACAAGTGCATCCCCGCCTATCGTCGACGCTACACCATTGCCAAGGAGTCCCCCAAGTGGACCAACAACACAAAACCCCTCCATATATGTCAAGGTGAACCCTTTCCTCTCTATGGTCGATCTCAACACCCATGTGAATGGAATGCTACCTCATGTCTATCATCATGATATCTATAGGTACCAACATCGACAAGGACCAAGAGAGAAGGAACCCCCAGGGTGCAAGGAAGAAGGAAGAAGAAGAAGAAGGAAAGAAGAGGAGAAGGAAGAGGAAGAAGAGGAGGGAGGAACAGGCCGGCCAGCCCAGAGGCCGGTCAGACCGGGCCACAGACCGGACAGGCCGGCGCAGCGGCCGGTCAGACCGGCCACTGCACCGGGCGCACCTGTGCATCGTACCGGAGACCAACCGGACGGAAATCTGCGAGGTTTCCGGTTTGCGACCGGTCGACCGGACCCGTGACCGGACCACCCGGTCCACAGCCCGGTCTGACCGGCCCCAAACCGGATCCGTCGGGTTTGACTCACCCACTTGTACCTTTTCGACCCAGGTCGCCTTGTATGCCTATAAAAGACCCCAGCTCGCCCCCATAGCTGGTTAGACAAGATTTAGGCTTAAACATGACTTTGAGCTTTGTCTCCCTAGGGTTTCATCCCCTTTGTATCAAGGCACCCCATGTTGGATGATTGGATCTATGTGAGTGAGATTCTAGTGTAGCCCACTCTCTCTCCCTCACCTACCTCCATCCTCAACACCGATCTCTCACTCCGGGATTCTACCTCGAGTCTCTCCCGTGGTGATTCTATTGGCGTGGTCCATCGAGCCACGAGGGTAAGTATCGATTGTATCGGGTTGGTGTGCGTTGTGTTCTTCGCGTTCTTCGTGTTCTTCCGCCTCTCCCTCTCTTTCCCCCTTTGATTCTTGGGTCATTCGCGAGATCGGGCCACACACGGGGTCTTAGACCTTAACATGCTGTGAGCCTAGGTGGCGGCGTCGATCCCCGCGCGCGCGTGGTGCTGGCGGGCAGGAACAGAACAGGGGCGATGCAGGCTGCTGCGGGCGCGCTCGGTCGGCTGGTGTTAAGGTCTAAGACCCCGTGTGTGGCCCGATCTCGCGAATGACCCAAGATCCAAAGGGGGAAAGAGAGGGAGAGGCGGAAGAACACGAAGAACGCGAAGAACACAACGCACACCAACCCGATACAATCGATACTTACCCTCGTGGCTCGATGGACCACGCCAATAGAATCACCACGGGAGAGACTCGAGGTAGAATCCCGGAGTGAGAGATCGGTGTTGAGGATGGAGGTAGGTGAGGGAGAGAGAGTGGGCTACACTAGAATCTCACTCACATAGATCCAATCATCCAACATGGGGTGCCTTGATACAAAGGGGATGAAACCCTAGGGAGACAAAGCTCAAAGTCATGTTTAAGCCTAAATCTTGTCTAACCAGCTATGGGGGCGAGCTGGGGTCTTATATAGGCATACAAGGCAACATGGGTCGAAAAGGCACAAGTTGGTGGGTCAAACCCGACGGATCCGGTTTGGGGCCGGTCAGACCGGGCTGTGGACCGGGTGGTCCGGTCACTGGTCCGGTCGACCGGCCGCAAACCGGAAACCTCGCAGATTTCCGTCCGGTTGGTCTCCGGTACGATGCCTGGGTGCGCCCGGCCTCAGGTCTTGGCTCGACCGGGCTCGCGGCGCTGTCCGGCTCGTGGTCTGGCTCGACCGGCCTCGTGGCTGGCCGGCCTGTTCCTCCCTCCTCTTCTTCCTCTTCCTTCTCCTCTTCTTCCCTTCTTCTTCTTCCTTCTTCCATGCACCATGGGGGTTCCTTCTCTCTTGGTCCTTGTCGACGTCGGCACCTATAGACATCATGATGATAGGCATGAGGTAGCGTGCCATTCAAGTTGGTGTTGAGATCGACCATAGAGAGGAAGGAGTTCACCTTGACGTATATGGTGGGGTTTTGTGTTGTTGGTCCACTTGGGGGACTCCTTGGCCATGGTGTAGCGTCGACGATAGGCGGGGATGCACTTGTCGGTCTTGAAGCGGAGGTGTCCAAAAGCCACCCCGCATCATCTCCCCCCCCTTGGGGAAGAGTCGTCCTCGACTCTTGCTCCTCCTCACCGATGAGGTAGACGGGACGGACTTGTATAGGTGCCCTTGTGTCCTTAGGGATGCTCGTCGTAGTGCAGGCGTCTTTGTTGTAGTCCATAACGGGTCTCCCATTTAGTGGTGGAGGGGCCAAGTCTCGGTCGAAGAAGAACAAGGGGAAAAACAACTTGCAAAAGGAAATCTTGTGGATGCCAACTTGGTGACCGGCGAACAAGAGGCTCTCAATCAAAAACGAAGCATCAAGTCGTTTCTCCAAGAGGCGTGTGGCAAAAATGGGAACCACAAGAGTGTCGATGTATCCAAAATTTGATGGGGCAAAAGTTTGTGCATGTAAGATTTTGGTTTGTAAAGTGTCAAAAATGTGATGTGTCGTATTGTCCCACACAAATGGAACAATCAAAAGGCAAGTATCGGCGGCAAAATTTGGGGCAAAATTGTTATGTGCAATGGCAAAGCTATGGAGACTTCTAGCTTGGGAAAGTATGGTTGGCGTGAGCCGAGTATGGGTATCCTCAAGTGTCAAAGAATCCATTGCAATTGCCAAAGATGAAATGAGAAATCCAAAGGAGAGCAACTTTTGGTGTGACATGTGGCACAAGGTGCATAAGGTGTCTCTCACATGTATGACATGATCCTTGAGATTCTCGGAGTGTATGATGATGTCATCAATACATACAACAACCATTGTGCCAACAAGATGTTTCAAGATAAGTTGCATAAGAGGCAAAAGAGGTGACGAGGATTTGGACCAAACCGGAAGCTCGACAAGAAATGTCGGAAACACACGATGGCGAAGGCGTTGGGAAACATACCCTTTGGTGTGAGTCCCGCGGGTTAGGTCCTTGATGGGGTAGCTCTCAATTGCGCGTTTCGTGAGCTCATGCTCCGTAGCGGTGGAAGTGGTTGTCCGTGTACCTACACATGGAAGAAACAAGACAAAAAGCGTGTGTGCATGGTAGATGAATACATCATCCATCATGATGTTCCATGTCTTGTGCACATCACCATTAGTGTCAAGCAAGATAGTATGAAATGCATGGCGATGGTGCATATGGCAAGAAGGTGCATTCATGGCATGTGGTAACTCATGATCATCAAAAATTGAGAAGGCTATGGGGGCCATCTCGTGAACAATAAAATAAGCATTCTTGCATACCAAGCATAAGAAAGAGCAATTGTTCGCAATCTTGGATGCAAGGATCATGGAAGAGTGTAAACATTTGGGACAAAGCATTTGGAAGCTAATGTCATCCATGTCATTATCATTGCAAGCATTACATGGGAAAGAGCAAGTGGTCGACATGTTGCAAGCAATGGTAGGAAAATTGAAACTCTCATAGCATGGCATGTTCATGTTATCACAATCAATCAACTCCACATGATCAACAATGTTAGCAAGCAAAGCATCACATGGGAATATGAAAGAATCAAGTGACGTAGCAAATGTATCATCAAGATCATGCATGCACTCATAAGTCATCATGTCCACTAGTGGGATCATGGCATCATCAACACCTATGTTGTTACCTTTGAAGGCCGACTCATGTGATGTAGGTGTTGTGGAAGTAGGAGGATCCATGTGGTCGACATGTCCATCGCGGAGCAAGCATGGTGAGATATCTTCATCTTCATGCACCATGTACATCTTCTCCATGAGCGGGAACTCGTCCTCCGTGGAACCTAGTGCAACATAAGAAGACACAAGCGAGGGAGAGGTTAATGTGTTAGCAAATGCGATGTCCTCCATGGACCTATCATCTACCTCTCTCAACTCACTTTGTGTATCACTCATGTCCTCCAAATGGAAGCACTCAAGCTCACATATGGGGTGGAAGTCACTCAACTCACTATCACTCTCGCTCAAGTGGGCTAAGTGGCTCTCATGCTCACATGGGATTGGTACCAACTCATCAATCAAGCATGTAGGAGTAGGCTCGACTTGCTCATCTCCATGCGCCTCCTTGGTTGAAGGGGACTTCCCATGCTCAACCATCTCAACTCCATGCGCCTCCGTAGGTGAAGGGAGAATCCCATGCTCACCATGCTCAACTCCATTGCCTCCTAAGTCGTCCTCAAGTGGTGGCATCTTGGAGACTTGTGCATTGAGCTCGTCGAAGTAGAGCTTCTTGGCGCTTGGCGTTGTGCATTGCCATGCCACGTGACCCTTGGCCTTGCACACCTCACATAGGAGATTGGGACATTCCCGTGGAAGGTGGCCTTGTTGCTTGCACTTGTAGCATCGGAGTCCATAGGCGTATGGCGAAGTAGGGGCCATTGTGGTGGTGGCGCAAGAGGTGGAAGTCGCCTTATGAGGAAGGTCTTCATGTCGAGGCTCTCGTCTTCTTGCCTCATCACCATGTCTTGAGTGGTGTCGTCGAAGATCATGTGTGGAAGGATGTCGATGTAGACCATGAGGTGGTGGTGGTCGACGACGATCATGAGATGGTGTGAGTCGATGACGGTCCTTGCCTTGCCTAGGTGATGGCTCATGTTGGGGGCGCTCTTGATGCTCCATATGATGTCCGTGATGTCGATGATCTTGTGCATAGGCACTCTCATGATGGCGCCTTGTGGAGCTTGGAGAAGTGTGTCGATGCCGAATATGTTGGGGACGCTCTTGATGATCCACATGATGATGCCATCGTGGAGGTCCTCGATCTTCATATGTAGCTCCATTGGCCAAGTAGGGGTATGTGGGAGCATCGGCGGTGGACATGATGGGGTCGATGTCGTCCTCATGGTGGTGCTCCACCATGTCGTCCATGCTTGTTGAGCAAGTGTCGATGTAGAGCTCGTTGATGTCGTCCATGTTGGCGATGCTCGCGGAGCCATAGTCGGTGTAGAGCTCCTCGATGTCGGTCATGTTGGCGATGCTCGCGGAGCCATATTCGGTGTAGAGCTCCACATGTTCCTCCACATCCGCGGTGCTTGAAGAGGTATCCTCCTCGAAGTGCTCCGTGTACTCCTCCGTATCTTCTTCGTCGCTATACATGTTAGCAAGACGGTATCTATATGGTGTATGTTAGTGGAAGAACACTACCTCGCAATCTTACCGTGGTATGACAAGATTGGGGTGATCCAACAAACCAAGAGTTAGAACAATTGTATCGGGCACTCACACAAAGACACACGCAAAAGCTAGCAAATATGGTGTTAGGTGAGTATGGTGGAAAGCCAAAAGATGAAATCCGAAATCAAGTTTGTTGTTAAGGGTGGGTAAGATCCAAAAACTCAAATGTTAAAGCGATGATCACTATAAACACGGAAAAGATGTGGAACTCACACACGGGATAAGCGGGGTTAGTGCGACCAAGGAATGAGCGGAAAAGTGTATGAAGCCCGAAAGCAAGGGTGGCTCGGTGTCACACTAACACAAGGAGAGGCAAAGCTTTGGTTGCAAACGATGAGACAACAAGATTCACACGCGGCCTCTCTTCTCTTTTCTCTCTTTTGCTTAAAAGCTTTTTCCTCTTTTTGTATTTGGTGGCACTTACACTCTTTGTGTATTTGTATGTATGATGGCACTCACACACTTTTGCTCTATGGTGCACTTGCACTCTTTTTGTGTTTTGGCGGCTTTTTCTCGCACTATGTTAGCGTTAGCTCGCTTTTGCTATCTTGCCACACGAGTTTTGCTTAGAAGCTTGACTCCACACTACACACACACCTCACAATCGGGGCCACGTGCAATGTCTCGCAACACTAGATAAGCAATGCTCGATAGGATAGATCGCAAAAGAAGAGGGGTTACAAGGGTTACTGCAAGTTATACCTGCGATGGTGGAGATGATGGTGGTGGTGGTGGTCGGCGGTGGTGTTAGTCGATGTCGAAGACGGGAGCCCGGTCGGTGGTCCGGTCGGACCGGGTTTGGCGCCGGCTGCTCCGGTCTGTGGGCCGGTTGACCGGCTTCTGGACCAGCTGCTCCGGTTGGCGGCCGGTTGACCGGATTCTGCACCGGACGGTCCGGTCTGGGGGCCGGTTGACCGGTTTCGCAACCGGATTGCACGATTTGGAGCTTCCTCTCTCCTGTTCTTCCCCAAACCAAAACCAAATCGACCAAATCGAAGGAAAACGATGAAATTGGGGGCTAGAAAGTGGGGGAAATAGTAGATCAAGCACCTCAACACCAAATCCATGGACCAAAACCACTCAAAACGCAACCAAATCGCAGATCCATCCAAAGGCAAATTAGGGCTATTTTTTGGGGATTTTTGGGGAAAATTTTTAGAGACCAAATTGGGTGGGTGGGGAGGTCGAATTCGCGGAAACCAAAGGCTGCTGATACCATATGTTAAGGTCTAAGACCCCGTGTGTGGCCCGATCTCGCGAATGACCCAAGATCCAAAGGGGGAAAGAGAGGGAGAGGCGGAAGAACACGAAGAACGCGAAGAACACAACGCACACCAACCCGATACAATCGATACTTACCCTCGTGGCTCGATGGACCACGCCAATAGAATCACCACGGGAGAGACTCGAGGTAGAATCCCGGAGTGAGAGATCGGTGTTGAGGATGGAGGTAGGTGAGGGAGAGAGAGTGGGCTACACTAGAATCTCACTCACATAGATCCAATCATCCAACATGGGGTGCCTTGATACAAAGGGGATGAAACCCTAGGGAGACAAAGCTCAAAGTCATGTTTAAGCCTAAATCTTGTCTAACCAGCTATGGGGGCGAGCTGGGGTCTTATATAGGCATACAAGGCAACATGGGTCGAAAAGGCACAAGTTGGTGGGTCAAACCCGACGGATCCGGTTTGGGGCCGGTGATAGGGCAAAGGTGGCCGATCTTTCGATGAGACGAGGATAACTTCGATTTGTTGGTGGAGTTCGTGCTTGACGATCCGACTACACGTGCAAAGCTCGTGCGCCAATGCAATCGCTAGGACAATCTCCGGGAGTTACTGATCTTGCGGATGCACGATCAGCCTGACCAGCGAGGGTCTTAATTCCTACCTGAAATCGAGAACAAGTAAGAACTAATATTGCAAACAGAATATTGCGGATGAAAGATGAAAGCTTTATTGAATAAGGTGGGATTCTGAATAGTCGGTCTTGTTCTGGGCGTTGGCCTCAAAAGAAGTACACGAGAGTTGCAGCAATGGCTAACTTTTAGTCTAATCAAAATCCAAGTTCTAATGACGGCTACAGAGGGATATATATGGGGGAAGTCAAGGGATTTTCGTCCAACCAGCTAGGGTTGGCCAAAAACACCCCTAAATGGGCCTTCCTCCACTTATATGGCCTCTTAAAATCCCCTAATATACCTAATCCGAAAATACATGGGCCTGGCCCATCAAATAAGGTGACGCAGCACCAAAACTAACTCTTTGGACGAATTTTATGATGGTGTAACTTGTATACTTCATCCAAGCATCATTGCTTCACTATGGTGGCTTCAATGTTCTGAAATCCTCGCTTGCAATGCCATCCTGAATCCTTGCAGGTCTGCTGCCATCTCCATGCACGTTCCTAATCCAATGCTTGGCGTCCATGCTAGATCCATTCCTAAATAATATAAATACATTTGATTTAGGCAGCATCATATTCTCATATATATTAGGAAGGATTCCTGGTAACGAATGTACCTGAGATGTGGTTGTAGGAGTATTGGTTGTATCTATCATAGAGATGTCCTCATCATCCTCCCCTACTTGAATTGAAGTCGTCCTCGACGTAGTCTCATCTTTTTCACCAAGATATGCCTTCAAATCAGAGGTTGGGATGTCCTCATCATCCTCCCTTTCTTGAAAGAAAAGCCGTCCTCGGCGATGTTTATTCTGTAAACATGCTAACAAAAGAGACAAGGTATATACATGGTATATGTATATGTCATCCGTTTTAACAGCTCTTTCTTGTTTCCCATTTAATTTTGTACATATACCAGTAATGTAGTAGCGTAGAAGCTCATTAGTCCACATTAAACATCTATCACAACTCAGTTTGCAGATATAAGTGAAGCACATATTAACTCCTTTTAAATTATAAGGCTCATCATTAAACCATCCCAATAGTGGTAAACCAAAATTCAGTAGTTCCAATTTACATGCTACAACTAGCTTAAATAAGCGATCATGCAACAAGCTATTTGGCATAAAGTCTACACCGTTATTGGAGGTCATATCAAAATGATTGAACATAGGTGCAATTTTACTTCCCATCAAACCAATAGTATATGGAACATCATCACATGTAATGCAAATTTTATTCACTAAAAATTCATTGTCTACGCCATACTCTCCAATTAAATTAAAAGTATAACCATGGACATAAACACGCTTCAAACATGTGAGTTCAGCAATCTTATTTCTAACATGTGATAAAGACATAGGAGGATCCATCTTAATAGACCATAAACAAATATCGTTGGAAATTTCAGTTATCACTTCATCATTTCTAACCAGTTTTATGTGAACCAAATCAGATGCCACTAACAAATCGGAAGGCTCATTCACAACATGTAGCTCAATAGGTATAGGCAAATCAGTAGAAGAACCAATTTTAGGATCATTCAAAATAGTATGTATCTCATATACACAATTCTCTAAGCCATGTTTATCAACAACAATTTCAGTGCATGTACTCAGATTTAAAGAGGAATAAAACTGAGCAATATGTGCACTCATAACAGAATCTATCGTAGTTGCTTGATCACATGGTACATGCAAACCAGTAGCTAGATCCTCTAATACAGACGGAGTGACCAACTCATTTTCTATCTCAGCACATAATATATTTAAGTCAACATTTCTTTCATCAATCTCATGTGGAGGGATAAAATCAGTACCTTTCTTGTTACCTTGTGAATCCGACTTAGAAGATGTTCGCAGCGACGTGTCACAAGTTTGCGGCTGGGCGACTCGCACAACAATATTCATGCGTGGAACGTTGGAAGAAACAACTGGTGCTAGTGTGCATGACTTGGAGGAGTTGGAATGGTCCAACGTTTTCACCTGTATGTGTTTCTCAAAAGCACAAGCTCGAACATATATACCAATAGTAGAACGAGGAATATACTTAAACATAACCTTAATATCAGGGTTCAAGCCATTGAAAAACATGTTTCTAGTACTTTCCTCAAATTCCTTTATATCACAACGGTACATGTAAAATTTAAATTCCTGATAGTAAACATGCACAGTATTACTACCTTGTTCTAATCGTTCAAGTTTGCGGAGCAGTTCACGTTGATGAGAAAGAGGCACAAATTTACGTCTCAAAACAGATTTTAAATCTACCCAAGTAGTAGGTGTATTATCAATATTTTCTTTATAATTCCAGTCCCACCAAACGGAAGCAAGATCAATAAAAGTTTGGACGGCAATTCTTACTTTCTCATGTTCAGTAAAATCATGGCATCCAAAAATATTGTCAACCTCAAACTCCCAATCAAAATAAGCATCCGTATTATATCTACCCTCATAAACTGGTAAAAACATAACCTGATCATGATCTCCTGTAAATGGTTGCACATGCGGCTCCGTAGTCGTCATGGTACTCGGGTCGATGGCTTGGTCTTCAATTCCTGTCATGGTTAGTACCCAAAAAGCACAAATGTATATGCCTACAAACTACGAAATATGGTGGTTCACGCGCAATTCGTCGAGCAAAATACAAAGCTCTTACAAGTTCTTACCAAACAGGAGGAAGGCGATATGGCAACCCGCAAAGATCAGCTTCTCCAAAGATTGCCAAAGCGATTATCAGGGGTCGACACAGTGCACGTGGAGATATCTGTGGAGCTCTGGGAAGGCTAATATGTGGAACTACAACCACACAAATTTATGTAAAGCTGAAAATTCGTTCAAAGTTGTCAAGTGCTGGTCCTAAACTAGACTGCCTAGAGACGCGAGCCTATAACACTTAAGAAAGTCACACGCTACTGTGAATCAAGTGATGCCAAGAGATATAAGCGTGAAAAATAATGGCAAGAGACACAAACAGTGGTGGATGCAAACAGCAAGAGTAGCAGTAAAGTCCGCCGGTCAAACAGACAAGAGATCGCATGCAACAACTATTCAAAGAAAGACAACGTGTTGCTCTTTGCTACAAGGGAACTGACTTCAAAGCAAACACGCCCAGAATTTTCATTTGTTGGAACAAGGTACGAACGATCAGATCTCTCCAAGTACTAATGTCGGTCACTCTTTTTTTTTCTCTTTTTTTTTCTTTTTCTTTCTTAATTTTTTTTTTCTTCCTTTTTTCTCTCTCTTCTTTTTTTCTCTTTTACACCAATCAGACTCACGGAGATTCTTTCCAAACTGACCCGACAGGCGACAGCAACCTGGTAAGCCTGGATGATATTACTTTCCAAAACAACTGCAGTCTTTTATTGGAACTTGAACCAGATTTTTTTTCTCCGTATCTAAACTTTCTAAACAGAACGGAAAATCGGACGTGTCCGTGAGATCGAAGCTAACTTTTACGGATCAAAAAGCTAACTTAAGATGGTGAAAATTTAATAGCGAACGGCGGCGGCACAAGAACAAAGATCGTGCGACGCGATGGATTAACAAGAAAACGTGTAGATTATGGAGGCGGAAATAGGGAGCGGGCGGTGATCGATTTGGAAATTTTTGGACACGATGGTGACTACGTGGAAGCAAAAGATGGATAACAACAAAGAATCAGCGATGTGACTAGCGTGGCGAGAACTCGAAACTCCGAAAGACTAGATCTAAAAACCAGCAACTCGACACACGATGCAACGAAAATTCAACAAAACAAAAATAAAGTGGTGATAGCGAAAAGGCTAAGACTGGTTTTAGGCGAGGATGAACTAATCTAACTTCTTTTTGTGGGGCTTTTTTGTGGGTTATAGGTAAAAACAAATCTACACTAGGAAAACAATAAATCTCACCGAGCAACCCGAAATCTGATACCACTTGATAGGGCCTCTTAAAATCCCCTAATATACCTAATCCGAAAATACATGGGCCTGGCCCATCAAATAAGGTGACGCAGCACCAAAACTAACTCTTTGGACGAATTTTATGATGGTGTAACTTGTATACTTCATCCAAGCATCATTGCTTCACTATGGTGGCTTCAATGTTCTGAAATCCTCGCTTGCAATGCCATCCTGAATCCTTGCAGGTCTGCTGCCATCTCCATGCACGTTCCTAATCCAATGCTTGGCGTCCATGCTAGATCCATTCCTAAATAATATAAATACATTTGATTTAGGCAGCATCATATTCTCATATATATTAGGAAGGATTCCTGGTAACGAATGTACCTGAGATGTGGTTGTAGGAGTATTGGTTGTATCTATCATAGAGATGTCCTCATCATCCTCCCCTACTTGAATTGAAGTCGTCCTCGACGTAGTCTCATCTTTTTCACCAAGATATGCCTTCAAATCAGAGGTTGGGATGTCCTCATCAGCCGGTCAGACCGGGCTGTGGACCGGGTGGTCCGGTCACTGGTCCGGTCGACCGGCCGCAAACCGGAAACCTCGCAGATTTCCGTCCGGTTGGTCTCCGGTACGATGCCTGGGTGCGCCCGGTCTGTGGCCCGGTCTGACCGGGCTCTGCGCCGGCCTGTCCGGTCTGTGGCCCGGTCTGACCGGCCTCTGGGCTGGCCGGCCTGTTCCTCCCTCCTCTTCTTCCTCTTCCTTCTCCTCTTCTTCCCTTCTTCTTCTTCTTCCTTCTTCCATGCACCATGGGGGTTCCTTCTCTCTTGGTCCTTGTCGACGTCGGCACCTATAGACATCATGATGATAGGCATGAGGTAGCGTGCCATTCAAGTTGGTGTTGAGATCGACCATAGAGAGGAAGGAGTTCACCTTGACGTATATGGCGGGGTTTTGTGTTGTTGGTCCACTTGGGGGACTCCTTGGCCATGGTGTAGCGTCGACGATAGGCGGGGATGCACTTGTCGGTCTTGAAGCGGAGGTGTCCAAAAGCCACCCCGCATCAGCTGGTGCGTGGCTTGCTTGAGCGGGTGTGGCCCTGCTGCTGTGTGCGTGTTGACCGGCACAGCGAGGAAGATGAACACGGGCTGTTCTTGACAGAATACGGACCAGAAAAATCCTCAGATTCGGATAGAAATAGGAAGAATTGAGGCACGAAATTTTGTGAAGATGTAGATCAACACCAAAGACAACAGATCTGTGGATAAAAACCACAAAAAACGCAACAAATTCGCAGATCCAATTTCGAGCTTTTTTTTTTGGGGCAATTTTTTGGGAAAATTTTTGGGCAAAAATTGGAGAGATTTGTAGGTCAAATTTGTGGCAACCTGGCTCTGATACCATATGATGAGGCCTAAGGCCACGTGTGTTGCCCGATCTCACGAATTGACCGAGGGAAAGGCGGGGGAGAGGAAGAACACGAAGAACACGGCGAAGAACACGATGGACACACGCGAACGCACGCAACACAACCCGATACAATTCGGTTTACTCCCGATAGCCCGAACCACTATCCCGATAGAATCTCTCAAGGGAGAGACACGCGGTAGAATCCCCGAGAGGAAGATCGGTATACGATCGGTTGAATCACACGAGTGAGAGGCCGGTGGTAGAATCACAAGTGTGAGAGACTAATCATATAAGGAGTGCCTTGTACAATAGATTTGGGTAAATCTAAGGAGGGGGTTTCTGATGCGGGGTGGCCTTCGGACACCTCCTCACCAAGTCCAACAAGTCACCCAAGTGGACCCATGACTCGGGCTCGAGCCAAAGCAATACATGACAAGGTGAACTCGCTCCTCACTTCCCTCGACCTAGATACCCCATTGGATGGAATGCTACCTCATGCCGAAACCCTTTGTGTCATTAGGTACGTGGAGCATCAAGATCACGGAGAGGACGTTACGCCATGGTCAAGGGAAGGAGAGGAGCAGCTGAGCGAGAAGATGTACAAGGAGCTGGACCCGAAGTCGCCCCAAGAACGCAAGGAAGAGACGGGGAGCGATCAGTCCAAAACCCGGTCTGACCGGGCTCCTGACCGGGCCACCCGGCTCAGAATCCGGTCGACCGGCCGCCCGACCGGGACACCCGGGTCGCAACCGGGCTACCAACCGGTGCCATCCGGACAACATCCCGGGGCCTCGGGACCTCGTCCGGTCGGCGCCCGGTCACAGGCCCGGTCAGGACCGGACCGCCCGGTCACAGGCCCGGTCTGACCGGATCCCTGACCGGCCTGCACGACTTAAGTTATAATTTCGGCCCAAACTTACCTTTTCGGCCTGTGTCGCCTTGTAAGACTATATAAGCACCCCAAGTACCCCTTTAGCTCTTTAGACTTGTTTAGAACTCAAACCTACCTTTGAGCTTAGTCTCCCTTGGGTATCATCCCTCTGTAATCAAGGCACCTTGGTTGTTGACTTTGAACTTGTTGAGTGAGATTCAAGTACTTGTTACTCTCTCTCCCTCACCAAGCTCATCCTCTCCAATCCCAATCTCTCTCCGGGAATTCTGCCTCGTGCCTCTTCCACGGAGATTCTATTGGCGTGGTCCATCGAGCCACGGAGGTAAGCATCGGGTGTATCGGGTTGGTGTGCGTGCGTGAGTATCGGAGTTCATCGTGTTCTTCGTCCCCCTCGCGTTTTCCCATCTCTCCCGCTAGGTTTCGAAGTCAATCCGCAAGATCGGGCCACACACGGGGTCTTAGACCTCATCATATGGTATCAGCAGCCTTTGGTTCCCGCGGATTTGACCCTCCACCCACCCGATTTCGTTTCTAGAAAATTTTCCAAAAAATAGCCCTAAATTGCCTTTTGACCGATCTGTGATTTGGTTGAGTTTTGAGTGGTTTTGGTCCGTGGATCTGGTGTTGTTGTGCTTGATCTACTATTTCCCCAACTTTTAGCCTCCAATTCCATCGTTTCCCTTCGATTTGGTCGATTTGGCTTGGTTTTCGTGAAGAACAGGAGAGAGAAAGCTCAATCCCGAGCAATCCGGTCCAGACGCCGGTCAACCGGCCGCACAACCGGCCGAGCCGGTCCAGACGCCGGTCAACCGGCCACACAACCGGACGAGCCGGTCCAGGATCCGGTCCAACCGGGCCTCCGACCGGGCGACGCAACGCCTCCTTCGACCTCGACATCCGGCGATCTCCACCACCACCACCACCACCACCACCATCGCAGGTATAACTTGCAGGTTTCCCCTTGTAACCCCTCTTCCTTTTGCGATCTATCCCATCGAGCATTGCTTGTCTAGTGTTGCGAGACATTGCACGTGGCCCCGCATTGTGAGGTGTGTGTGTCGCGTTGAGTAAGGCACCCAAGCAAACACTCGTGTGGCAAGATAGCAAAAGCGAGGCTAACGCTAACATAGTGCGTGAAAAAGCCCCAAAAACACAAAAAGAGTGCAAGTAGCACCATACATCCATACGCCCATACATACAAAAGTGTCCACAAAAGCCACCAAAGATAAAAACGAGTGCAAGTGCCACCATATACAAGAGAGAAAAAGCTTTTAAGCAAAGAGAGATAGGAGAAGAGAGGCCGCGTGCGAATCTTGTTGTCTCTTCCTTTGCAACCAAAGCTTTGGCTCTCCTTGTGTTAGTGTGACACCGAGCAACTATACATACACTTTCCGCTCACTTTTGGTTGCACTAACCCCGCTTATCTCGTGTGTGAGTTCCACATTTTTCCGTGTTTATAGTGATCGCACTTTGACATTTGGATTTTTGGACCTCATCCACTTTTAACAACATACTTGATCTTGGATTTGTCTTTTGGCTTTCCACAACACTCGCCTAACACCATATTTGCTAGCTTTTGCGTGTGGTTTTGCGTGTGTCCCCGATACACTTGATCTTACTTTCGGCTTGGTTGATTGCCTCAATACTATCTTACCTTGGTAAGAGTGCGAGGTAGTCTCCTTCCACTAACATACACAACATAGTTCTTGTTCTTCCATCATGGATAGGAGCGGAGATGAAACAAGGGATGGAGAAGTCCTTCGAAACACCGAGAGATTGGCTACTCAACACAACCTATGGACTCAACGCCAAGAGTTCAAGGAGCAACTATCACTCTTCGAGACTCGCATCGACGAACAATATGAAGAAGTGGCTCACAACTTCTCCACGGTGAACCAAGACTTGGCTCTCCTCCGTGAAGCTACGGACAACTTGAATGGCCAAATGGCGGCCAATGACGCGAACATGGAGCGACGCATGGATAACCTCGAGCGCGCCATCACCAACTTGGGTCGTCATCGCCGACACCGCTCTACTTCATCATCATCAAGCTCTTCACAAGATTACTATTCTCATGGCCACCGTTCGTCGTCAAGCTCCTCCTCAAGGCATGAAGACCATTCTCGTCCTCATCGACCACATGCTCGTCAAGAAGACTCTCGCTCTAACTCAAGGAGAGGTGAATTCCATCGCCATGCTCGTCCTCATGAACGACCTCCACAAGAACAAGCTCCTCACCAAGATCGTCATCAAGCGGCTCGCCATGCCCACCATGGGTATGACGACCATCCCCAAGACAACGTCCACCACAACATGGCGCCACATGGTGATGCTCCCGCCCAAGGTCGTCAAGAGCAACCAAGGCGTGATCTCCGGAATCATCCTCGCCATGACCAAAGGGGCCGACGGCAACCACAACATGATCAAGATGAGAGGGCCATAATTGGGCAACGCCAACAACCTCGCCAAGACCCGCAACAACATCCTCAACATGAGCCAAGTGAAGCTAGTGTTCACCTCCAACGCCAACCCAATGCTATGGTTGGTCGTGGAAGACCTCCTCCACCACCTCAAGTCGCAAGAGATGAAGGCATCCGTCCTCGCCGCCGCAACATGGAAGATGAAGAGAATATGTATGGAAAGCTCAAGTTCAACATGCCCAAATTCAAGGGTGAAGAAGACGCCGAGGCCTACCTCTCATGGGCACTCAAGGTTGACAAGATCTTCCGCATACACAACTACTCCGGTGCCAAGAAAGTAGCCATGGCCTCCCTCGAGTTTGAAGATTATGCCAACACTTGGTGGGAACAAGTTGTCACTCTTAGGGAAGAAAAGGGTGATCCTCCAATTGATACTTGGGAAGACATGAAGGAGGAGATGCAAGCCCACTTTGTCCCTACACACTACAAGACCGATCTCTTCAACAAGCTCCAAAAGTTGAAGCAAGGAACCAAGACCGTTGAGGAATTCTTCAAGGAGATGGAGTTAACCATGATGAGAGCAAACATCCAAGAGTCCGAGAACCAAACCATCGCTAGATTCTTCAATGGCCTCAACTACCCCATCAAGAGGATTGTGGAGTTCCAACAATACTCCAACATGGTTGAGTTGGTTCACCAAGCTTCCAAGGCCGAGCGTCAAGTGAATGAGGACATCAAGTACTCCAAGTCCAAGCAATACTTCGCCTCCAAGCTTGCTACATCAACTCCTACAACAAGTGTCAAGCCATCCGCATCCTCTACACCTTCCAAGCAACCTTCCATACAAAGTCGCATGAAGCAAACGGTATCCTCCACCGCCTCCTCTAAGGCCTCTACGGGACCCTCCAATGTCACTTGCTTCAAGTGTGGCACCCAAGGCCACAAATCCTTTGAGTGCAAGAACACCAAGGTCATGATCACTATGGAGAATGGTGACATAGAGACTCTAAGTGAAGGTGAATATGAAGCCCTAGTGCAAGCCGCCGTTGCTAATGAGGAAGACTATGATGAAGAAAGTGGAGAAGACCCTCTCTTATGCACACATGATCCAAGCCCCTCTCTTGTGGTCACTCGAGTGCTCACCACTCAACCCCAAGCTATGGAAGACCAAAGATGCAACATCTTCCAAACACGTGCCGGCATTGGTGGCAAGTCTATCAAGGTCATCATCGATGGTGGGAGTTGCCACAACTTGGCAAGCACCGAGCTATGTGAGAAGCTCAACCTCACGCTTCGCAAGCATCCTCATCCATACCATGTCCAATGGTTGAGTGACAAGGGCAATGTCAAGATTCAACACACCGTCACCGTCAACTTCAAGATAGGACCCTATGAAGACACCGTCGAGTGTGACGTGGTGCCTATGACCGTGTGCCACATGTTGCTTGGCCGCCCATGGCAATTTGACAAGAAGGCCATACATGATGGTTTCTCCAATGCATACACCTTCAAGGTCAAGGACAAGAAGTTCGAGCTTCGCCCAATGACTCCTAGCCAAATCATCGCCGACAATGCGAAGGCTTTAGCGAGGGCACAACACCACATCCACCATGATAGGGCAAAGGTGGCCGATCTTTCGATGAGACGAGGATAATTCGATTTGTTGGTGGAGTTCGTGCTTGACGATCCGACTACACGTGCAAAGCTCGTGCGCCAATGCAATCGCTAGGACAATCTCCGGGAGTTACTGATCTTGCGGATGCACGATCAGCCTGACCAGCGAGGGTCTTAATTCCTACCTGAAATCGAGAACAAGTAAGAACTAATATTGCAATCAGAAGTATTGCGGATATAGATGAAAGCTTTATTGAATAAGGCGGGATTCCGAATAGTCGGTCTTGTTCTGGGCGTTGGCCTCAAAAGAAGTACACGAGAGTTGCAGCAATGGCTAACTTTTAGTCTAATCAAAATCCGAGTCTAAATGTGACGGCTATGGGGGTATTTAAAGGAGGAAAAGGTGGGGTTTCGACCAGCCATACGTATGGTGACCGAACCAAACCCTAGAAGGCCTTTCCCCCTTCAATACGGACTCTAAAAAGTGGCTGACTTAATTCCGACGAAAATGACATGGGCCTGGCCCAAAACTAAAGGTGACGCAGCACCATATTATGCTATGGACGAAATTATGAAGTGGAGAACTCTATATTTCGTCCATGTCTTCATCTCTTCTTATGGTGGCTTCAAAGTCCTGAAATCTCCACTTGTGGCGTCATCTTCAATCCTCAAGTGCTTGCTGCCATCTCCTCCATGTGTGATCATGCTCCAATGCTTGTTCTCCTCATCCATGCTAGGTCCATCATTCCTAAGAGTAACAAACATATCTGATTTAGGCAGCATCATATTCTCATGTATATGAGGAACAGTTCCAAGAAACGAAAGTACCTGATAGTTAAGTTGTTTGGCACGAGCTCGAGTGATTGGTCCTTGTATTTGTGTGGCTGTAGGTACAGCGGTTGTATCAATAGATGGGATGTCCTCATCATGCCCCCCTTCTTGAATTGAAGTCGTCCTCGACGCGATCTCATCTTCTTCACCAAAATAAGGCTTCAAATCTGCAATGTTAAATGTAGGACTAACCGGACCCAATTCTGCAGAAGCTCAAGTTTATATGCATTATCATTTATTTTCTCTAACACCTTAAAAGGACCAGCGGCACGTGGCATGAGCTTAGACTTGCGCAATGCAGGAAAACGATCTTTGCGCAAATGCAACCAAACAAGATCACCAACATCAAACACAACATGCTTTCTTCCTCTATCGCCAGCAATTTTATACTTAGCATTCATGCGTTCTATGTTGTCTTTAGTAGTCTCATGCAATTTTAATATCAATTCAGCTCGTTGTGTAGCATCCAAATCATTTTGCACCGAAGATGGTAAAGGCAATAAATCAATAGGTGCACGTGGAACAAAACCATACACAATCTCAAAAGGGCACATCTTAGTGGTAGAATGCAGCGAACGATTGTAAGCAAATTCAATATGAGGCAAACACTCTTCCCACAATTTCAAGTTCTTCTTCAAAACAGCCCGCAGCATAGTAGATAATGTTCTATTTACTACTTCAGTTTGTCCATCAGTTTGGGGATGACATGTAGTACTAAACAGCAATTTAGTCCCCAACTTAGCCCATAAACATCTCCAAAAGTGGCTAAGAAATTTAGTATCACGATCGTAAACAATAGTATTTGGCACACCATGTAAACGCACAATTTCGCGAAAGAACAAATCAGCAACATGTGTAGCATCATCAGTTTTGTGACATGGAATAAAGTGTGCCATCTTAGAAAATCTATCCACAACAACAAAGATACTATCCCTCCCCTTACGTGTGCGAGGCAAACCCAAAACGAAATCCATAGAAATATCCTCCCAAGGTACACTAGGAACAGGAAGAGGCATATATAAACCATGTGGATTAAGTCGAGACTTAGCTTTTTGACATGTAGTGCAGCGTGCCACAAATCTCTCAACATCTCGACGCATACGTGGCCAAAAGAAGTGTGCAGCAAGTACATCCTCCGTCTTCTTCACACCAAAGTGACCCATCAATCCTCCTCCATGCGCCTCCCGCAACAACAAAAGACGAACGGAACTATCTGGGGATGCATAGCTTGTTAGCACGGAACACAAATCCATCATTGAGGACGAATTTGTTCCATGTTCTACCATCTTTACAATTCAGCAACACATCTTTAAAATCAGCATCATGCAAGTATTGTTCCTTTATGGTTTCTAATCCAAAAATCTTGAAGTCAAGTTGAGATAGCATAGTATAACGGCGCGACAAAGCATCAGCAATAACATTATCTTTACCCTTTTTGTGTTTGATAACATAAGGAAAAGACTCAATAAACTCAACCCACTTTGCATGGCGGCGATTCAACTTAGCTTGACTACGAATATGCTTCAAAGATTCATGATCAGAATGTATAACAAATTCTTTAGGCCATAAATAATGTTGCCAAGTTTGTAATGTCCGAACCAGCGCATACAATTCTTTATCATAAGTAGAATAATTCAGACTAGGCCCACTCAATTTCTCACTAAAATATGCAACAGGTTTGCCCTCTTGTAATAACACACCTCCTAAACCAATGCCACTAGCATCACATTCAAGCTCAAAAGTCTTATTGAAATCAGGAAGTTGGAGTAATGGAGCATGTGTTAACTTATCTTTCAGTATCATGAAGGCATCTTGTTGTGCATCGCCCCACACAAAGGGCACATCCTTCTTTGTAAGCTCATTCAGCGGCGCAGCAATGGATCCAAAATCTTTCACAAAGCGCCTATAGAAACCAGCGAGGCCAAGAAAACTCCTCACTTGTGTGACCGTCTTTGGCTGCGGCCAATTCTCAATTGCCTCAATCTTGCTTGGATCAACTTCAATGCCCTGCGCAGTAACAACATAGCCAAGAAACGCAACTCGATTGGTGCAAAAAGTGCACTTCTCAAGATTACCATACAAACGTGCATCACGTAAAGCATTGAAAACAGCACGTAAATGATCCAAATGTTCCTCCAAAGATTTGCTATAAATCAGAATATCATCAAAGTATACCACCACAAAACGTCCAATAAAAGCACGTAAAACTTCGTTCATCAGTCTCATGAAAGTACTAGGTGCATTAGTTAAACCAAAAGGCATTACTAACCACTCATATAAACCGAACTTAGTTTTAAACGCTGTTTTCCATTCATCTCCTAATTGCATACGAATCTGGTGGTAACCACTACGCAAATCAACTTTAGAGAACATAATAGAACCACTCAATTCATCAAGCATATCATCTAAACGAGGTATAGGATGACGGTAACGAATGGTAATATTATTAATAGATCTACAATCAGTACACAAAGCGTGAAGAACCATCCTTCTTAGGTACCAAGATAATAGGGACAGCACATGGGCTAAGAGACTCACGAATGTATCCTTTATCTTGGAGAACCTGAATTTGTCGCTGAATCTCTTTGGTCTCTTCAGGATTGGTACGATATGGCGCACGGTTGGGCAACGAAGCACCTGGAATCAAGTCAATCTGGTGTTCTATCCCACGGATAGGTGGTAGTCCAGGTGGTACATCTTGTGGGAACACATCAATGAACTCCTGCAAAAGGTTAGCAACCGCAGGTGGCAAAGAAGGAGGCATATCCTCAAATGAAAACAGAACTTTTTTGCAAATAATAGCATAGCATTGAGTAGTGTTCACATCAAGTTCAGCAATATCAGATTTGCTAGCAAGCAAACAAGGATTTTTCAAACGAATTTCATTAGCATGGTTTGAATCAGATTTAGTATTAGTCTTATGTGGCACAAAATCTGCAGCAACAATCTGATTCTCACTCTTAAGTTTCTCCTCTTTTTTTACTCTACTAGCTCTAGCAAGATCATCTTTTAGTATTTGTTCAGGAGTCATAGGTTTGAGACCAATTTTCTTTCCATCATGCATAAGAGAATACTGATTAGTTTTACCATTATGAACAGATTCTCTATCAAATTGCCAAGGTCTACCAAGTAACAAAGAACAAGCTTGCATAGGTACAACATCACAATCCACAAAATCAGAATATGTACCAATAGTAAAATGCACACGTGTAGTTCTTGTTACCTTGAGCTTCCGAGAGCTCTCAAACCATTGAATGTAATATGGATGTGTGCGCTGTCTTGTAGGAAGAGAAAGCTTCTCCACCATGTCAACGCTAGCCAGATTATTGCAGCTCCCTCCATCAATGATGATCCGTATAGCTCTCTCTTTTACAACGCCTCGTGTTTGGAACAGATTGTGGCGTTGATCATGCTCAGCTTTGCTCAATTGCACGCTCAACACACGCTGTGCAACTAAGCTCCTGTACTGATCAGCAGTGTCAGCTTCCATTACCTCCATCTCTCTCTCAGAATCAGAATTGGCACCATCACGTGCAGCAATAAGGGCCAATGTATCTTCATCAAAGTCACTTGCAGAATCATATTCGCCATCTTCACGCACCAACATCACACGCTTGGTTCTGCATTCTCTCTCTATGTGTCCAAATCCCAAGCATTTGCGACATTGTATGTCGCGCGTCTTCCCCGTGGAGGCCATCGAAGATGAACTCCGAGGAGGACCAGCAGATGGTGGTGGAGTAGCAGCCGGTGGTGCTCGTGATGCAGGCGCGGTGTACTTGGAGGTAGAAGGTGCTGGTGTAGTCCCACGAGACAGTGGCGCTGATTGTCGCGGAGTCCATGACGATGTACGACCTGCAGAAACATTAGCTTTTCTCCATGGTGGTTGACGATCCTGCACTTCACGTTCAGCTTTGCAAGCAAGATGAAACAAGCGAGTAATAGTATTGTACTCCTTATAATCTAAAATATGCTGAATCTCTTTATTCAAACCACCAAAGAAACGTGCAAGCATAGCCTCATTATCCTCTACAATACCAATGCGAATCATGCCAGTTTGCAATTCTTGATAATAGTCTTCTACAGAATTTTTTCCTTGTTCTAAGCGAGACAATTTCTTTAGCAAATCACGTTGATAATGTGGAGGAACAAAACGAGTACGCATAGCAAGTTTTAAACCAACCCAAGTAGTAGGAATATTAGCATGGTGTACTCTACAATGCTCAGACCACCAAATAGATGCAAAATCTGTGAACTCACAAGTAGCAGCACTAACACGCAAATGATCAGGATAGCGTAAACATGCAAAGCGTTGCTCTACTTCCAATTCCCATGTAAGATATGCATCAGGATTATATCTACCCTCAAATGGTGGAATATTCAATTTTAGTTTAGCAACATGATCATCATCACGTACCGGCCGTGGAGGTGGTCGAGCGTGGCGGTTCAGCTGCCGTGGACGACCAGGTGCAGGTTGTTGGACCTCCTCGTCATCCAGCTCGTTCTCATCGACTTGCTCATCCTCGTTCCCGCCATAGTCCTCGTATCCTTCAGCAGAAGGCGCGTCATGTGCGGCTGCTGCAGCAGGAGCGGTACCCGCCGGAACATCCGCACGAGGAACGCGGCGTGCGCGGCGCTGCACGTTGGCGCGAGGTGGCGGTAATCGAGTCAACAACTCCTGGAACTTGGCGTCGAGCTTGGAGTTGAAAGCTGCCTCGAGGCCATCCAGCTTGTCCAGCGCGTCGGTGAGTTTGGCATCCACGTCACCAATGCGCGCCTCGGTGTCGCGTGCATGCCCGCCCAAAAGGTGGGTGAAGTGAGCATGCAACTCCTCGCTCGTCATCGTGGCCGGGTCAACAGCGGCCGGTGTAGGTCCTGACATGGTTAGTACTCAAAAAGCACAAATGTATATGCCTAGAAACTACGGAATATGGTGGTTCACGCACAATTCGTCAAGCAAAATACAAAGCTCTTACAAGTTCTTACCAAACAGGCGGAAGGCGATGTACAACCAGCAGGAATCAGTGTCTCCAAGGATTGCCAAAGCGATTACCAGGGGTCGACACCAAGCACGTGGAGACAATATGTGGAGCTGTAGGATGGCTAATATGGTAGCAAAACAGCAATTGTCAAAACAGCGATGCAGTATTGAAAGTATGCTCAACAACGGTACTGTGCTGGTCCTAGGCTAGACCGTACTAGAGACGCGAGCCTAGAACACTAACGAGGTCACGGCGCGGCACACAAGCAAAAAGCAGCGATGAGGTGGCGATGATGTGGCGACGCGAGGTGCGAAAAATCACTATGATGGCAAGTGTCTCAAACTGATCCCCAAGGTCTAAAAACAGTATAACCTCAGAAAATTTTTTGTCGAAATTTCTGGAAAGTGCTCTGAAAAGCGCGCAGGCGCCAAAAAAAATGTCGCTATAACGGCCAGTGGCGAAAAGTGATCGCCAAGGTGAAAAACCAATGTAGCCAGAAAATTTTTTCGGAGGCGTTTCCAGACACAATTTTTTTTGCTCTCCTTCACAATTTTTTCCTGGCGGCCGAAACTGATCTCACGGAACAGCTAAGAGGGGAAAACAAATAAAACCTAATTCTACTCGGACTCTGTCACGGCAGAGAAACAGCAACAATCCGTGTCGCGGTAGGAGACAGGGTATATGGCGGATACGGATGTATGTGGCAGGGTGTATATGGCAGTGGCGGAAGTATATGGCAGGGTGTATATGGCAGTGGCGGAAGTATATGGCAGGGTGTATATGGCAGTGGCGGAAGTATATGGCAGGGTGTATATGGCAGTGGCGGAAGTATATGGTGGTGGTGGTGGCGGTGATCTGCGTAAGGTGCGAGTGGCGGCGGCGGCGTGACTAATATGACCAGAACTCGAAACTCTAAAGGAACTAGACGCTAAGACCAGCAACTCGACACGAAGATGCAGACACAAATTCAACTATGCAAAACTGAAAAGACAATGAAAGGCGTGGCAGGGGTTTATGGGACTATGATCTAAAAACCCTAACAGTATTTTTGGCTTTTTCGTGGTATATGGGTATGATGGCAGATGCAATCTACACTAGGAAAACAGTAAAATCTCACCGAGCAACCTGAAATCTGATACCACTTGATAGGGCAAAGGTGGCCGATCTTTCGATGAGACGAGGATAATTCGATTTGTTGGTGGAGTTCGTGCTTGACGATCCGACTACACGTGCAAAGCTCGTGCGCCAATGCAATCGCTAGGACAATCTCCGGGAGTTACTGATCTTGCGGATGCACGATCAGCCTGACCAGCGAGGGTCTTAATTCCTACCTGAAATCGAGAACAAGTAAGAACTAATATTGCAATCAGAAGTATTGCGGATATAGATGAAAGCTTTATTGAATAAGGCGGGATTCCGAATAGTCGGTCTTGTTCTGGGCGTTGGCCTCAAAAGAAGTACACGAGAGTTGCAGCAATGGCTAACTTTTAGTCTAATCAAAATCCGAGTCTAAACGTGACGGCTATGGGGGTATTTAAAGGAGGAAAAGGTGGGGTTTCGACCAGCCATACGTATGGTGACCGAACCAAACCCTAGAAGGCCTTTCCCCCTTCAATACGGACTCTAAAAAGTGGCTGACTTAATTCCGACGAAAATGACATGGGCCTGGCCCAAAACTAAAGGTGACGCAGCACCATATTATGCTATGGACGAAATTATGAAGTGGAGAACTCTATATTTCGTCCATGTCTTCATCTCTTCTTATGGTGGCTTCAAAGTCCTGAAATCTCCACTTGTGGCGTCATCTTCAATCCTCAAGTGCTTGCTGCCATCTCCTCCATGTGTGATCATGCTCCAATGCTTGTTCTCCTCATCCATGCTAGGTCCATCATTCCTAAGAGTAACAAACATATCTGATTTAGGCAGCATCATATTCTCATGTATATGAGGAACAGTTCCAAGAAACGAAAGTACCTGATAGTTAAGTTGTTTGGCACGAGCTCGAGTGATTGGTCCTTGTATTTGTGTGGCTGTAGGTACAGCGGTTGTATCAATAGATGGGATGTCCTCATCACACCATAGTGAGTTGAGAGGAGAGGGAGCGACCCACCAAAAAGAGAGTGAGCGCCACCACCCACATATGAGTGAGAGAAAGAGTGTCCTCCTAACAACCAAAAGCGAGTGGAGAGAAGTGAACGACAACCCATCCACCACCATACACTATGTGCTCATTTGCAAGGGCCTCTCGTCGGAGACTAATGACTTAACCAACATTCCTTCGTCTTTGTTGTCTCTTTTGAAGGAGTTCCAAGACGTCTTCCCCGACGAGCTACCACATGGACTACCACCGCTTCGGGGCATCGAGCATCGCATCGACCTCATACCCGGCGCTCCACTACCAAACCGCGCCGCTTACCGCACCAACCCCGAGGATACCAAGGAGATCCAACGACAAATTCAAGACCTCCTCGCTAAAGGGTATGTCCGTGAAAGCCTTAGCCCTTGTGCCGTTCCCGTCATTCTTGTGCCTAAACCGGATGAGACGCAACGGATGTGTATGGATTGCCGCCCTATCAATGCCATTACCGTCCGTTATCGACATCCCATTCCGCGTTTAGATGATATGTTGGATGAATTGAGTGGTGCCACGATTTTCTCTAAGATTGATTTGCGTAGTGGCTACCACCAAATTCGCATGGCAATTGGTGATGAATGGAAGACGACATTCAAGACCAAGCTTGGTCTCTATGAATGGCTCGTCATGCCGTTTGGTCTTTCCAATGCTCCTTCCACTTTTATGCGTCTTATGAATCACATCTTGCGACCTCTCATTGGCAAGAGCGTGGTTGTCTATTTTGATGATATCCTCATCTATAGCAAAAATCTCGAGGACCATGTTCAACATGTGAGAGAAGTCTTATGCATCTTGCGCCACGAGAAGCTCTTTGCCAACCTTCCAAAATGCCATTTCGCTCAAAACAAATTGGTTTTTCTTGGTTTTGTGGTTTCCGCCAACGGGATTGAAGTTGATTCTTCCAAAGTTGAGGCCATCCACAATTGGCCCACTCCCACAAATGTTGGTCAAGTGAGAAGCTTCCATGGACTTGCCGGATTTTACCGCCGTTTTGTGAAAGATTTAAAAAAGAACTTACAAAAAAGAATGTTCCGTTCGTTTGGGGCAAAGCACAACAAAAAGCTTTTGATGAATTGAAAAAGAGACTCACCGAGGCACCATTACTTGCTCTTCCCGACTTTTCCAAAACATTTGAGATCGAATGCGATGCGAGTGGCCTTGGAATCGGTGGTGTTCTCATGCAAAATGGAAAACCCGTGGCATACTATAGTGAGAAGTTGGATGGCGCACGCCTCAACTATCCTATATATGACAAGGAGCTTTATGCTTTGGTTCGTGTTCTTGAAGTTTGGCAACATTACCTTTGGCCAAAAGAGTTTGTCATCCACTCGGATCATGAGTCCTTGAAATATTTGAAAAGTCAACACAATTTGAACAAGCGACATGCTAAGTGGGTTGAGTTCATAGAGTCCTTCCCTTATGTAATCAAATACAAAAAGGGCAAGGAAAATGTGGTTGCGGATGCACTTTCCCGCAAGATTACTCTTCTACTCACCCGCTTGGAGTTTCACATTTTGGGTCTTGAGGAGATCAAGGAACTTTACCCTTCCGACGCTTTCTTTGGTCCAATCTTTGCCAAGTGTTCCGTTGACCACGGATTTGATGATTTCTATTTGCATGATGGCTACTTGTTTAAAGCTTACAAGATTTGCATTCCCGAGTCTTCTCTTCGTAAGTTGCTTTTGCAAGAGTCACATGGAGGTGGTCTCATGGGTCACTTTGGACGAGAGAAGACATATGCCATGCTATCAACCCACTACTATTGGCCAAGAATGTACCGCGACGTGGAACGCCTTTGCCGCCGGTGTACAACATGCTTACAAGCTAAGTCTACTTCCAATCCCTATGGTCTTTACATGCCTTTGCCCATTCCTTATGCACCTTGGTCGGACATAAGCATGGACTTTGTACTTGGCTTACCACGCACCAAACATGGTCATGACTCAATATTTGTGGTAGTGGATAGGTTCTCTAAAATGGCACATTTCATACCATGTCATAAGAGCGATGATGCTTCACACATTGCTTCGTTGTTTTTCAGGGAAGTGGTTCGCCTACATGGGATACCGGCAAGCATTGTGTCGGATCGAGACGTCAAGTTCATGAGTTACCTATGGAAGTCGCTCATGGCGAAGTTTGGAGTGAAGCTCTTGTTCTCATCATCCTCGCACCCTCAAACCGATGGACAAACCGAAGTGGTCAATCGAAGCCTCTCCACACTCCTCCGCACACTTGTGAAGACAAATTTGAAGTCATGGGAAGATTGCCTCCCCCACGCGGAGTTCGCCTACAATCGAGCCAAGCACTCCACAACCGCAAGGAGTCCCTTCATGGTCGTCTACGGATTCGAACCTCCAACGGCACTCGACATCCTCCCACTACCTCTTCATGAAAGAACGAACATGGACTTCGACGAGCGCACCACCGCCATCAAGAAACTACATGAAGAGACAAGAGCAACCATACAAGAGCATGTACTTCGCCAAGCTACCCGCCTCAACGCCAAGAAAAAGGAACGCGTGTTTGAAGAAGGAGACCTCGTGTGGATCCACCTAAGGAAAGAAAGGTTCCCGCAAGAACGCAACTCCAAGCTCAAGCCAAGAGGAGATGGACCTTTCAAGGTCCTCAAGCGCATCAACAACAACGCCTACGTCATCGACATACCAACATCAAAGTACTTGGTGAGCAACACCTTCAACGTCTCGGACCTTTCACCCTATCATGGAGATGAGGAGGAACAAGAGTCGAGGACGACTCTCTCCCAAGGGGGGGGAGATGATGCGGGGTGGCCTTCGGACACCTCCTCACCAAGTCCAACAAGTCACCCAAGTGGACCCATGACTCGGGCTCGAGCCAAAGCAATACATGACAAGGTGAACTCGCTCCTCACTTCCCTCGACCTAGATACCCCATTGGATGGAATGCTACCTCATGCCGAAACCCTTTGTGTCATTAGGTACGTGGAGCATCAAGATCACGGAGAGGACGTTACGCCATGGTCAAGGGAAGGAGAGGAGCAGCTGAGCGAGAAGATGTACAAGGAGCTGGACCCGAAGTCGCCCCAAGAACGCAAGGAAGAGACGGGGAGCGACCAGTCCAGAACCCGGTCTGACCGGGCTCCTGACCGGGCCACCCGGCTCAGAATCCGGTCGACCGGCCGCCCGACCGGGACACCCGGGTCGCAACCGGGCTACCAACCGGTGCCATCCGGACAACATCCCGGGGCCTCGGGACCTCGTCCGGTCGGCGCCCGGTCACAGGCCCGGTCAGGACCGGACCGCCCGGTCACAGGCCCGGTCTGACCGGATCCCTGACCGGCCTGCACGACTTAAGTTATAATTTCGGCCCAAACTTACCTTTTCGGCCTGTGTCGCCTTGTAAGACTATATAAGCACCCCAAGTACCCCTTTAGCTCTTTAGACTTGTTTAGAACTCAAACCTACCTTTGAGCTTAGTCTCCCTTGGGTATCATCCCTCTGTAATCAAGGCACCTTGGTTGTTGACTTTGAACTTGTTGAGTGAGATTCAAGTACTTGTTACTCTCTCTCCCTCACCAAGCTCATCCTCTCCAATCCCAATCTCTCTCCGGGAATTCTGCCTCGTGC
The DNA here is from genome assembly GCF_019359855.2 of Lolium perenne. Classification (NCBI taxonomy): domain Eukaryota; kingdom Viridiplantae; phylum Streptophyta; class Magnoliopsida; order Poales; family Poaceae; genus Lolium; species Lolium perenne. The sequence goes on along the minus strand of NC_067248.2, from coordinate 100,365,365 downwards.
CTCTTCCACGGAGATTCTATTGGCGTGGTCCATCGAGCCACGGAGGTAAGCATCGGGTGTATCGGGTTGGTGTGCGTGCGTGAGTATCGGAGTTCATCGTGTTCTTCGTCCCCCTCGCGTTTTCCCATCTCTCCCGCTAGGTTTCGAAGTCAATCCGCAAGATCGGGCCACACACGGGGTCTTAGACCTCATCAGTTTCCCTAATCCCAAAGGGATGGTGGAGGCATAAGCCAAGTTCTCACTCAAGTTATGTCTTTTCTAATGAAGGTGGGGGTGGGTGCCTATTTATAGGGAGCCACTAAGGAGGGGTAGTTTAGGGAAACAAGGGGGTACATGGGCCTTGGCCCGAATTGACTTGTGGCAGGCGCCTTCTCTTCCTGGCGACCTCGGACGCTCTTCTTCCTTCTTCTCTTACATGCCTCCGTGACCTCGGCCTTGAGCGTGGTTCTTGACGTTGATGCATATGATGAAGCGAAGACCATAGGTCGGGCTGCATCATAGAGTCCTTCCCTTATGTAATCAAATACAAAAAGGGCAAGGAAAATGTGGTTGCGGATGCACTTTCCCGCAAGATTACTCTTCTACTCACCCGCTTGGAGTTTCACATTTTGGGTCTTGAGGAGATCAAAGAGCTTTACCCATCCGACTCTTTCTTTGGACCAATCTTTGCAAAGTGTTCCGTTGACCGAGGTTTTGATGATTTCTATTTGCATGATGGCTACTTGTTTAAAGCTAACAAAGTTTGCATACCCGAGTCTTCTCTTCGTAAGTTGCTTTTGCAAGAGTCACATGGAGGTGGCCTCATGGGTCATTTTGGACGCGACAAGACTCTTTCGATGCTATCCACACACTATTATTGGCCACGCATGAAGCGAGACGTGGAGCGCCTTTGCAACCGTTGCACCACTTGTTTACAAGCTAAGTCAACATCCAATCCCCATGGTCTTTACATACCTTTACCCATTCCATATGCACCTTGGTCGGATATAAGCATGGACTTTGTGTTAGGCTTACCAAGAACAAAGCATGGGCATGATTCAATCTTTGTGGTAGTGGATAGGTTCTCTAAAATGGCGCATTTCATACCATGTCATAAGAGCGATGATGCTTCACACATTGCTTCATTGTTTTTCAGGGAAGTGGTTCGCCTACATGGAATACCGGCAAGCATTGTGTCGGATCGAGACGTCAAGTTTATGAGTTACCTATGGAAGTCGCTCATGGCGAAGTTTGGAGTCAAGCTCTTGTTCTCATCGTCCTCGCACCCTCAAACCGATAGACAAACCGAAGTGGTCAATCGAAGCCTCTCCACACTCCTCCGCACACTTGTGAAGAAAAACTTGAAGTCATGGGAAGATTGCCTCCCCCACGCGGAGTTCGCCTACAATAGAGCCAAACACTCCACAACATTACGGAGTCCTTTCTGATCGTCTATGGATTCGAACCACCAACGGCACTCGACATCCTACCACTCCCTCTTCATCAAAGGACCAACATGGACTTCGACGAGCGCACCACCGCCATGAAGAAACTACATGAAGAAACAAGAGCAACCATACAAGACCATGTCCTTCGCCAAGCTAACCGCCTCAACGCCAAGAAGAAAGAACGAGTGTTTGAAGAAGGAGACCTCGTTTGGGTTCACCTAAGGAAAGAAAGGTTTCCTCAAGAACGCAACTCCAGGCTCAAGCCAAGAGGAGATGGGCCTTTCAAGGTACTCAAGCGCATCAACAACAACGCCTACGTCATCGACATACCAACATCCAAGTACTTGGTGAGCAACACTTTCAACATCTCGGACCTCTCCCCACATCATGGAGATGAGGAGGAACAAGAGTCGAGGACGACTCTCTCCCAAGGGGGGAGATGATGTAGCCCCGCTCGCCAACGACACTACATCAAGGCCAACAAGTCCCCCAAGTGGACCAATGACAAGGGCTCGAGTTAAAGCTCTACACGACAAGGTGAACTCGCTCCTCACTTCCCTCGACCTAGATACCCCATTGGATGGAATGCTACCTCATGCCGAAACCCTTTGTGTTATTAGGTACGTGGAGCATCAAGACCATGGAGAGGATGATACGCCATGGTCAAGGGAAGGAGAAGAACAGCTGAACCCGAAGTCGCCCCAAGAACGCAAGGAAGAGACGATGAGCGGCCAGTCCAGAATCCGGTCTGACCGGCCTCCTGACCGGGCCACCCGGTCCAGAATCCGGCTGACCGGCCGCCTGACCGGGCCACCCGGTCCACAACCGGGCTACCAACCGGTGCCATCCGGACGCCATCCCGGGGCCCCCGAACCTCGCCCGGCTACTGCCCGGTCCAGGATCCGGTCACCGACCGGACTGCCCGGTCCCAGGTCCGGTCCAACCGGCCTCCTGACCGGCCTGCACGACTAAAGACGCCTTTTCGGCCCGAAACGTTTTCCTTTGTACCTTTTCGGCCCGTGTCGCCTTGTACCGCTATATAAGCACCCTGGACACCCCTTTTTCCCCTTAGACTTGTTTAGAACTCAAACCTAACTTTGAGCTTAGTCTCCCTTGGGTATCATCCCTCTGTAATCAAGGCAACCCTTGTGGATGTATGGATTTGGTAGTGAGAGATTCTAGTGTTTACACTCTCTCTCCCACTCCTTGATTCGTCCTCCCCACCGGTCTCTCCTCTCGGAATTCTACCTCGAGTCTCTTCCGGGCGGATTCTATTGGCATGGTCCATCGAGCCGTGAGGGTAAGCATCGATTGTATCGGGTTGGTGTGCGTGGTTCTTCGTGTGTTCTTCGCGTTCTTCATGTTCTTCCGCCTCTCCCCCTCTTTCCCCCTTGATTCCTTGGGTCATTCACGAGATCGGGCCACAATCGGGGTCTTAGACCACATCAGTATTTGCATGAAGTAGCAAGCCGTCCAAGGGTGTGTCAAAGGCATAGGTAGAGAGGAGCGAATTCACCTCTTGGCGTAGCGCTTGGGCTCTAGCTCGAGTCATTGGACCACGAGGAGGGCTTGTTGGTCTTGATGTAGTGTCGTTGGCGAGCGGGGCTACATCATTCGGGGTGCCGACGTCGTAGTTGATGTTGCGGAAGCTTAGTGGTAGCTGAAATGGCACACACAACGAAGTCCAAATACAAGGGGTTAGTGCCAAAACGAAAAACGAAGAATGCTGTCAAAAATTCGGCCAGGCGGAACTTCCGGTCCTGAGGGGCGGAACTTCCGGTCCCCGGGCGGAACTTCCGGTCCTTCCGGGCGGAACTTCCGGTCGCAATCAGATCTGCGGGCTGTTCTTCGATTTGGGCGGAAATCCGGGCCGAAAATCTTTGAATTCGTGGAAAATTTGGCACTAAGAGCGGTGGGAAGGTGGGGGAATTGCAGATCAACATCAAAGACAAGTTTCTATTGGACCAAAACCACCAAAAACTCAACAAATCGCGAGATCCAACCAAGGCCAATTTGGGGCTATTTTTTGGGAAAAAATTTTGGAATTTTTTTTGGGCGAAATTGGTGGAATTGGTGGGTGTGGGGGTCAAATCCGTGGCAACCAAGGAGCTCTTGATACCATATGATAAGGGCTAAGCCCAGGGATGTGCCCGATCTTCACGGATTTGAAGGGATACGTGGGGGTAGGTGGATGAACGCGATGAACACGTGGGGGAAACGCGGGGATACAACAAACACACGCACACAATTCGAGTTTTCCCTCGTTGGCTCGAAACACCAACTCGATAGAGATTGCAGGAAAAGACCTTCCGATAGAAGTCCCGCAAAGAGATCGACAAATCAAAGCTCGGGAGATCTAGAAGGGCGAAAAGACCGGAGGGTTTGATAGAAGTGCAAGCAAAAGACCAAATAGGTAGAAGTGCAAGCAAAAGATCAAACAAACGGTAGAAGTCGCCAAAGAGATCTTCACGAGTTGATAAGGAGCCCGGGTGGGGATACAAGATCATAGATCTAGGTAGGGTTCCCACAACGGTGAGCTAAGCTCAGGTTTTCTTTCAAATCAAGTCCAATCTCAGATCTGAGCCAACTAGGCTATTTATAGGTGGGGGGGGCGAAGGGTTAAGTTACATGCTGAAAAGTGCTGTTGTGCTGAAGTTCGCGGTGGCGGAAGTTCCGGTCATCTTGGGCGGAAGTTCCGGCCCGGCCGGAACTTCCGGCCATGTTCCGGTCAAGTTCCGAAAGTCGTCCATTTCCTCGCAGTAACATCCAGTGTTGTTTTCGCGTAATTTCAGAACTTGGGCGGAACTTGGGCGGAAGTTCCGACTGGGCGGAAGTTCCGGTCCCGCGGGGCGGAAGTTCCGGTCCGATGCTTTTTCCTGCGCGCTGGAGGGCATCTTGGGGGCATCTTGGAGGAATCTGGGCGGAAGTTCCGGTCCTGGGGGGTGGAAGTTCCGGCCTGGGCGCTGTAGCTCCATCTTCATCGTTTCCAGCTCTCTCTCCAACGTGATGTAGCCCCGCCTATCGTCGACGCTACACCATGGCCAAGGAGTCCCCCAAGTGGACCAACAACACAAACCCCCGCCATATATGTCAAGGTGAACTCCTTCCTCTCTATGGTCGATCTCAACACCAACTTGAATGGTATGCTACCTCATGCCTATCATCATGATGTCTATAGGTGCCGACGTCGACAAGGACCAAGAGAGAAGGAACCCCCATGGTGCATGGAAGAAGAGAAGAAGGAAGAGGAAGAAGAGGAGGGAGGAAGAGGCCCTGCCGGTCAGACCGGGCCACAGACCCGAGCAGCTCGGCGCAGAGGCCGGCCGACCGGGCCACAGACGACAGCCGGCGCAGAGGCCGGTCGACCGCCACAGACCGGGCGCGCCAGGCCTCGTACCGGAAGCCAACCGGACGGAATCTGCGAGGTTTCCGGTTTGCGGCCGGTCGACCGGACTGATCGGACCACCCGGTCCACGGCTGTCCGACCGGCCCCAAACCGGATTCGTCGGGTTTGACCCACCAACTTGTACCTTTTCGACCTGTGTTGCCTTGTATGCCTATATAAGACCCCAGCTCGCCCCCATAGCTGGTTAGACAAGATTTAGGCTTAAACATGACTTTGAGCTTTGTCTCCCTAGGGTTTCATCCCCTTTGTATCAAGGCACCCCATGTTGGATGATTGGATCTATGTGAGTGAGATTCTAGTGTAGCCCACTCTCTCTCCCTCACCTACCTCCATCCTCAACACCGATCTCTCACTCCGGGATTCTACCACGAGTCTCTCCCGTGGTGATTCAATTGGCGTGGTCCATCGAGCCACGAGGGTAAGTATCGATTGTATCGGGTTGGTGTGCGTTGTGTTCTTCGCGTTCTTCGTGTTCTTCCGCCTCTCCCTCTCTTTCCCCCTTTAATTCTTGGGTCATTCGCGAGATCGGGCCACACACGGGGTCTTAGACCTTATCATATGGTATCAGCAGCCTTTGGTTTCCGCGAATTCGACCCCCCACCCACCCAATTTCGTCTCTAAAAATTTTCCCCAAAAATCTCCAAAAAATAGCCCTAATTTGCCTTTGGATGGATCTGCGATTTGGTTGCGTTTTGAGTGGTTTTGGTCCATGGATTTGGTGTTGAGGTGCTTGATCTACTATTTCCCCCACTTTCTAGCCCCCAATTCCATCGTTTTCCTTCGATTTGGTCGATTTGGTTTTGGTTTGGGGAAGAACAGGAGAGAGAAAGCTCCAAATCGTGCAACCCGGTTGCGAAACCGGTCAACCGGCCCCCAGACCGGACCGTCCGGTGCAGAACCCGGTCAACCGGCCGCCAACCGGACCAGCCGGCCCAGAAGCCGGTCAACCGGACCCCAGACCGGAGCAGCCGGCGCCAAACCCGGTCCGACCGGACCACCGACCGGCTCCCGTCTTCGACATCGACTAACACCACCGCCGACCACCACCACCACCATCATCTCCACCATCGCAGGTATAACTTGCAGTACCGCTTGTAACCCCTCTTCTTTTGCGATCTATCCTATCGAGCATTGCTTATCTAGTGTTGCGAGACATTGCACGTGGCCCCGATTGTGAGGTGTGTGTGTAGTGTGGAGTCAAGCTTCTAAGCAAAACTCGTGTGGCAAGATAGCAAAAGCGAGCTAACGCTAACATAGTGCGAGAAAAAGCCGCCAAAACACAAAAAAGAGTGCAAGTGCACCATAGAGCAAAAGTGTGCGAGTGCCATCATACATACATATACACAAAGAGTGTAAGTGCCACCAAATACAAAAAGAGGAAAAAGCTTTTAAGCAAAAGAGAGAAAAGAGAAGAGAGGCCGCGTGTGAATCTTGTTGTCTCTTCGTTTGCAACCAAAGCTTTGCCTCTCCTTGTGTTAGTGTGACACCGAGCAACCTTGCTTTCGGGCATCATACACTTTTCCGCTCGTTCCTTGGTTGCCCTAACCCCGCTTATCCCGTGTGTGAGTTCCACATCTTTTCCGTGTTTATAGTGATCATCGCTTTGACATTTGAGTTTTTGGACTTCACCCACCCTTAACAACAAACTTGATTTCGGATTTCATCTTTTGGCTTTCCACCATACTCACCTAACACCATATTTGCTAGCTTTTGCGTGTGTCTTTGTGTGAGTGCCCGATACAATTGTTCTAACTTTCGGCTTTGTTGGATCACCCCAATCTTGTCATACCACGGTAAGATTGTGAGGTAGTGTTCTTCCACTAACATACACCATATAGATATTGTCTTGCTAACATGTATAGCGACGAAGAAGATACGGAGGAGGACACGGAGCACTTCGAGGAGGATACCTCTTCAAGCACCGCGGATGTGGAGGAACATGTGGAGCTCTACACCGACTATGGCTCCGCGAGCATCGCCAACATGACCGACATCGAGGAGCTCTACACCGACTATGGCTCCGAGAGCATCGCCAACATGGACGACATCGACGAGCTCTTCATCGACACTTGCTCAACAAGCATGGACGACATGGTGGAGCACCACGACGAGGACGACATCGACCCCACCATGCATACCGTCGATGCTCCCACATACCCCTACTTGGCCAATGGAGCTACATATGAAGATAGAGGACCTCCACGATGGCATCATCATGTGGATCATCAAGAGCGTCCCCAACATGTTCGGCATCGACACACTTCTCCGAGCTCCACAAGGCGCCACCATGAGAGTGCCTATGCACAAGATCATCGACATCACGGACATCATATGGAGCATCAAGAGCGCCCCCAACATGAGCCATCACCTAGGCAAGGCAAGGACCGTCATCGACTCACACCATCTCATGATCGTCGTCGACCACCACCACCTCATGGTCTACATCGACATCCTTCCACACATGATCTTCGACGACACCACTCAAGACATGGTGATGAGGCAAGAAGACGAGAGCCTCGACATGAAGACCTTCCTCATAAGGCGACTTCTACCTCTTGCGCCACCACCACAATGGCCGCTACCTCGTCATATGCCTATGGACTCCGATGCTACAAGTGCAAGCAACAAGGCCACCTTCCACGGGAATGTCCCAATCTCCTATGTGAGGTGTGCAAGGCCAAGGGTCACGTGGCATGGCAATGCACAACGCCAAGCGCCAAGAAGCTCTACTTCGATGAGCTCAATGCACAAGTCTCCAAGATGCCACCACTTGAGGACGACTTAGGAGGCGATGGAGTTGAGCATGGTGAGCATGGGATTCTCCCTTCACCCACGGAGGCGCATGGAGTTGAGATGGTTGAGCATGGGAAGTTCCCTTCAACCAAGGAGGCGCATGGAGATGAGCAAGTCGAACCTACTCCTATATGCTTGATTGATGAGTTGGTAGCAATCCCATGTGAGCATGAGAGCCACTTAGCCCACTTGAGCGAGAGTGAGAGTGAGTTGAGTGACTTCCACCCCATATGTGAGTTTGAGTGCTTCCATTTGGAGGACATGAGTGATACACAAAGTGAGACGAGAGAGGTAGATGATAGGTCCATGGAGGACATCGCATTTGCTAACACATTAACCTCTCCCTCGTTTGTGTCTTCTTATGTTGCACTAGGTTCCACGGAGAACGAGTTCCCGCTCATGGAGAAGATGTACATGGTGCATGAAGACGATGATATCTCACCATGCTTGCTCCAAGATGGACATGTCGACCACATGGATCCTCCTACTTCCACAACACCTACATCACATGAGTCGGCCTTCAAAGGTAACAACATAGGTGTTGATGATGCCATGATCCCACTAGTGGACATGATGACTTATGAGCGCATGCATGATCTTGATGATACATTTGCTACGTCACTTGATTCTTTCATATTCCCATGTGATGCTTTGCTTGATAACATTGTTGATCATGTGGAGTTGATTGATTGTGATACCATGAACATGCCATGCTATGAAACTTTCATATTTGCTCCGCTTGCTTGCAATGATGTTGAAAATGATGACATTAACTTCCGCATGCTTTGCCCCACATGTTTGCACTATTCCATGATCCTTGCATCCAAGATTATGAACAATTGCTCTTTCTTATGCTTGGTATGCAAGAATGCTTATTTCATTGTCCATGAGATGGCCCCCATAGCCTTCTCTATTTTTGATGATCATGAGTTACCACATGCCATGAATGCACCTTCTTGCCATATGCACCATCGCCATGCATTTCATACTATATTGCTTGACACTAATGGTGATGTGCACAAGACATGGAACATCATGATGGATGATGTATTCATCTACCATGCACACACGCTTTTTGTTTTGCTTATTCCATGTGTAGGTACACGGCCGACCACTTCCACCGCTACGGAGCATGAGCTCACAAAACGCGCAATTGAGAGCTACCCCAACAAGGACGAGATACATGTTCCAACCCATGGGATTCACACCAAAGGGTATGTCCCCAAAAACTTTCGCCCTCTTTTGCCATGTCTTGACGAGTTTCCGGTTTGGTCCAATTCCTCGTCACCTCTTTTGCTTCTTTTGCAACATATCTTGACACATCTTGTTGGCACAATGGTTGTTGTATGTATTGATGATATCATCATACACTCCGAGAATCTCAAGGATCATGTCATACATGAGAGAGACACATTATGCACCTTGTGCCACATGTCACACCAAAAGTTGCTCTCCTTTGGATTTCTCATTTCATCTTTGGCAATTGCAATGGATTCTTTGACACTTGAGGATACCCATACTCGGCTCACGCCAACCATACTTTCCCAAGCTAGAAGTCTCCATAGCTTTGCCATTGCACATAAAAATTTTGCCCCAAATTTTGCCGCCGATACTTGCCTTTTGATTGTTCCATTTGTGTGGGACAATGCTACACACAACATTTTTGACACCTTCCAAAGCAAACTTTTACTTGCACAAATTTTTGTCCTTCCACATTTTGGATACATCGTCACTCTTTTGATCACTATTTTTGCCCAATGCCTTTTGGAGAAACGACTTGATGCTTCGTATTTGATTGAGAGCCTCTTGTTCGCCGGTCACCAAATTGGCACCCACAAGCTTTCCTTTTGCAAGTTGTTTTTCCCCTTGTTCTTCTTCGACCGAGACTTGGCCCCTCCACCACTACATGGGAGACCCGGTATGGACTACAACAAAGACGCCCGCACTACGACGAGCATCCCTAAGGACACAAGGGCACCTATACAAGCCCTTCCCGTCTACCTCATCGGTGTGGAGGAGCAAGAGTCGAGGACGACTCTTCCCCAAGGGGGGGGGAGATGATGTAGCCCCGCCTATCGTCGACGCTACACCATGGCCAAGGAGTCCCCCAAGTGGACCAACAACACAAACCCCCGCCATATATGTCAAGGTGAACTCCTTCCTCTCTATGGTCGATCTCAACACCAACTTGAATGGTATGCTACCTCATGCCTATCATCATGATGTCTATAGGTGCCGACGTCGACAAGGACCAAGAGAGAAGGAACCCCCATGGTGCATGGAAGAAGAGAAGAAGGAAGAGGAAGAAGAGGAGGGAGGAAGAGGCCCTGCCGGTCAGACCGGGCCACAGACCAGGCAGCCTGGCGCAGAGGCCGGTCAGACCGGGCCACAGACCGGACAGGCCGGCGCAGAGGCCGGTCAGACCGGGCCACAGACCGGGCGCGCCCAGGCCTCGTACCGGAAGCCAACCGGACGGAATCTGCGAGGTTTCCGGTTTGCGGCCGGTCGACCGGACCAGTGACCGGACCACCCGGTCCACAGCCTGGTCTGACCGGCCCCAAACCGGATTCGTCGGGTTTGACCCACCAACTTGTACCTTTTCGACCTGTGTTGCCTTGTATGCCTATATAAGACCCCAGCTCGCCCCCATAGCTGGTTAGACAAGATTTAGGCTTAAACATGACTTTGAGCTTTGTCTCCCTAGGGTTTCATCCCCTTTGTATCAAGGCACCCCATGTTGGATGATTGGATCTATGTGAGTGAGATTCTAGTGTAGCCCACTCTCTCTCCCTCACCTACCTCCATCCTCAACACCGATCTCTCACTCCGGGATTCTACCTCGAGTCTCTCCCGTGGTGATTCAATTGGCGTGGTCCATCGAGCCACGAGGGTAAGTATCGATTGTATCGGGTTGGTGTGCGTTGTGTTCTTCGCGTTCTTCGTGTTCTTCCGCCTCTCCCTCTCTTTCCCCCTTTGATTCTTGGGTCATTCGCGAGATCGGGCCACACACGGGGTCTTAGACCTTATCACAACGTCTTGGTCTCCATGGCTTGTGTCTTGGTCGATGTACCTGATTGAACATAGGGTATTTGCATGAAGTAGCAAGCCATCCAAGGGGGTGTCAAAGTCATAGGTAGAGAGGAGCGAATTCACCTCTTGGCGTAGTGCTTGGGCTCGAGCTCGTGTCATTGGACCACGAGGAGGGCTTGTCGGTCTTGATGTAGTGTCGACCTTGGGTGGGGCTACATCACAAACCCAACACAAAATCCATACTAATATCTTCCCATGGTGTATTAGGTGCCGGTAAAGGAGTATGACCGTGAGGCTTCAGCTTGGACTTGGAATCGTTACAAGTAATGCATCTCTTCACATACCTGTCCACATCCTGCCTCATCTTTGGTGATGCGGGGTGGCTTTCGGACACCTCCGCACCAAGACCATCAAGTGCAACCCCGCCTATCGTCGATGCTACACCATGGCCAAGGAGTCCCCCAAGTGGACCAACAACACAAAACCCCGCCATATACGTCAAGGTGAACTCCTTCCTCTCTATGGTCGGTCTCAACACCAACTTGAATGGCATGCTACCTCATGCCTATCATCATGATGTCTATAGGTGCCAACGTCGACAAGGACCAAGAGAGAAGGAACCCCCATGGAGCATGGAAGAAGGAAGAAGAAGGAGGAAGGAAGAGGAAGAAGAAGCGGGAAGAGGAAGACCAGCCGGTCACAGGTCCGGTCTGACCGGGCTCCTGACCGGACCGCCCGGTGCCAGGCCCGGTCTGACCGGCCTCCTGACCGGCCCGTCCGGATTTCGACCGGAACGACGACCGGTGCCATCCGGAAGCAATCCTGGGGCTCCTGAAGCCCCGTCCGGTTACGTCCGGCCCAGAATCCGGTTGGTAACCGGATGGCCCGGTCCCAGACCCGGTCCAACCGGCCCTGTGACCGGATTCGTCGGGTTTGACCCAACCACTTGTACCTTTTCGACCCGTGTCGCCTTGTATGCCTATATAAGACCCCAGCTCGCCCCCATAGCTGGTTAGACAAGATTTAGGCTTAAACATGACTTTGAGCTTTGTCTCCCTAGGGTTTCATCCCCTTTGTATCAAGGCACTCCATGTTGTATGATTGGATCTATGTGAGTGAGATTCTAGTGTAGCCCACTCTCTCTCCCTCACCTACCTCCATCCTCAACACCGATCTCTCACTCCGGGATTCTACCTCGAGTCTCTCCCGTGGTGATTCTATTGGCGTGGTCCATCGAGCCACGAGGGTAAGTATCGATTGTATCGGGTTGGTGTGCGTTGTGTTCTTCGCGTTCTTCGTGTTCTTCCGCCTCTCCCTCTCTTTCCCCCTTGATTCTTGGGTCATTCGCAAGATCGGGCCACACACGGGGTCTTAGACCTTAACATATGGTATCAGAAGCCTTTGGTTTCCGCGAATTCGACCCCCCACCCACCCAATTTCCCCTCTAAAAATTTTCCAAAAAATTCCCCAAAAAATAGCCCTAATTTGCCCTTGGATGGATCTGCAATTTGGTTGCGTTTTGAGTGGTTTTGGTCCATGGATTTGGTGTTGAGGTGCTTGATCTACTATTTCCCCCACTTTCTAGCCCCCAATTCCATCGTTTTCCTTCGATTTGGTCGATTTGGCTTGGTTTGCCTCAAGAACAGGAGAGAGAAAGCTCCATCCCGCGAAATCCGGTTGAGCAGCCGGTCGACCGGGCTACAAACCGGCCAGGCCGGTCCAGAATCCGGTCAACCGGCCACGCAACCGGCCAGGCCGGTCCACAACCCGGTCCAACCGGGCCTCCGACCGGGCGACGCAACGTCCTCCTTCGACCTCGACATCCGGCGATCTCCACCACCACCACCACCACCACCACCACCATCGCAGGTATAACTTGCAGGTTTCACCTTGTAACCCCTCTTCCTTTTGCGATCTATCCCATCGAGCATTGCTTGTCTAGTGTTGCGAGACATTGCACGTGGCCCCGCATTGTGAGGTGTGTGTGTAGTGTGGAGTCAAGCTTCTAAGCAAAACTCGTGTGGCAAGATAGCAAAAGCGAGCTAACGCTAACATAGTGCGAGAAAAAGCCGCCAAAACACAAAAAGAGTGCAAGTGCACCATAGAGCAAAAGTGTGCGAGTGCCATCATACATACAAATACACAAAGAGTGTGAGTGCCACCAAATACAAAAAGAGGAAAAAGCTTTTAAGCAAAAGAGAGAAAAGAGAAGAGAGGCCGCGTGTGAATCTTGTTGTCTCTTCGTTTGCAACCAAAGCTTTGCCTCTCCTTGTGTTAGTGTGACACCGAGCCACCCTTGCTTTCGGGCACATACACTTTTCCGCTCGTTCCTTGGTTGCACTAACCCCGCTTATCCCGTGTGTGAGTTCCACATCTTTTCCGTGTTTATAGTGATCATCGCTTTGACATTTGAGTTTTTGGATTTCACCCACCCTTAACAACAAACTTGATTTCGGATTTCATCTTTTGGCTTTCCACCACACTCACCTAACACCATATTTGCTAGCTTTTGCGTGTGTCTTTGTGTGAGTGCCCGATACAATTGTTCTAACTCTTGGTTTGTTGGATCACCCCAATCTTGTCATACACGGTAAGATTGCGAGGTAGTGTTCTTCCACTAACATACACCATATAGATATTGTCTTGCTAACATGTATAGCGACGAAGAAGATACGGAGGAGTACACGGAGTACTTCGAGGAGGATGCCTCTTCAAGCACCGCGGATGTGGAGGAACATGTGGAGCTCTACACCGACTATGGCTCCGCAAGCATCGCCAACATGACCGACATCGAGGAGCTCTACACCGACTATGGCTCCACGAGCATCGCCTACATGGACGACACCGACGAGCTCTACATCGACACTTGCTCAACAAGCATGGACGACATGGTGGAGCACCACCACGACGACGACATCGACCCCACCATGTCCACCGCCGATGCTCCCACATATCCCTACTTGGCCAATGGAGCTACATATGAAGATAGAGGACCTCCACGATGGCATCATCATGTGGATCATCAAGAGCGTCCCCAACATATTCGGCATCGACACACTTCTCCGAGCTCCACAAGGCGCCATCATGAGAGTGCCTATGCACAAGATCATCGACATCATGGACATCATATGGAGCATCAAGAGCGCCCCCAACATGAGCCATCACCTAGGCATGGCAAGGACCGTCATCGACTCACACCATCTCATGATCGCTGCCGACAACCACCACCTCATGGTCTACATCGACATCCACCCACACATGATCTTCGACGACACCGCTCAAGACATGGTGATGAGGCAAGAAGACGAGAACCTCGACATGAAGACCTTCCTCATAAGGCGACTTCTACCTCTTGCGCCACCACCACAATGGCCCCTACCTCGTCATATGCCTATGGACTCCGATGCTACAAGTGCAAGCAACAAGGCCACCTTCCACGGGAATGTCCCAATCTCCTATGTGAGGTGTGCAAGGCCAAGGGTCACGTGGCATGGCAATGCACAACGCCAAGCGCCAAGAAGCTCTACTTCGACGAGCTCAATGCACAAGTCTCCAAGATGCCACCACTTGAGGACGACTTAGGAGGCGATGGAGTTGAGCATGGTGAGCATGGGATTCTCCCTTCACCTACGGAGGCGCATGGAGTTGAGATGGTTGAGCATGGGATTTTCCCTTCAACCAAGGAGGCGCATGGAGATGAGCAAGTCGAACCTACTCCTACATGCTTGATTGATGAGTTGGTACCAATCCCATGTGAGCATGAGAGCCACTTAGCCCACTTGAGCGAGAGTGATAGTGAGTTGAGTGCCTTCCACCCCATATGTGAGATTGAGTGCTTCCATTTGGAGGACATGAGTGTTACACAAAGTGAGTTGAGAGAGGTAGATGATAGGTCCATGGAGGACATCGCATTTGCTAATACATTAACCTCTCCCTCGCTTGTGTCTTCTTATGTTACACTAGGTTCCACGGAGGATGAGTTCCCGCTCATGGAGAAGATGTACATGGTGCATGAAGACGATGATATCTCACCATGCTTGCTCCAAGATGGACATGTCGACCACATGGATCCTCCTACTTCCACAACACCTACATCACATGAGTCGGCCTTCAAAGGTAACAACATAGGTGTTGATGATGCCATGATCCCACTAGTGGACATGATGACTTATGAGCGCATGCATGATCTTGATGATACATTTGCTACGTCACTTGATTCTTTCATATTCCCATGTGATGCTTTGCTTGATAACATTGTTGATCATGTGGAGTTGATTGATTGTGATACCATGAACATGCCATGCTATGAAACTTTCATATTTGCTCCGCTTGCTTGCAATGATAATGACAAGGATGACATTAGCTTCCGCATGCTTTGCCCCACATGTTTGCACTATTCCATGATCCTTGCATCCAAGATTGCGAACAATTGCTCTTTCTTATGCTTGGTATGCAAGAATGCTTATTTCATTGTCCATGAGATGGCCCCCATAGCCTTCTCTATTTTTGATGATCATGAGTTACCACATGCCATGAATGCACCTTCTTGCCATATGCACCATCGCCATGCATTTCATACTATCTTGCTTGACACTAATGGTGATGTGCACAAGACATGGAACATCATGATGGATGATGTATTCATCTACCATGCACACACGCTTTTTGTCTTGCTTCTTCCATGTGTAGGTACACGGACAACCACTTCCACCGCTACGGAGCATGATCTCACGAAACGCGCAATTGAGAGCTACCCCATCAAGGACCTAACCCATGGGAATCACACCAAAGAGTATGTTCCCACAAGCCTTCGCCCTCATGTGTTTCCGGTTTGCCTTGTCGAGTTTCCGGTTTGGTCCAATTCCTCGTCATCTCTTTTGCCTCTTATGCAACATATATTGACACATCTTGTTGGCACAATGGTTGTTGTATGTATTGATGTTATCATCATACACTCTGAGATTCTCAAGGACCATGTCATACATGTGAGAGACACCTTATGCATCTTGTGCCACATGTCACTCATAAAGTTGCTCTTCTTTGGATTTCTCATTTCATCTTTGGCATTTGCAATGGATTCTTTCACACTTGAGGACACTCATACTCGGCTCAAGCCAACCATACTCTCCCAAGTTCGAAGTCTCCATCGCTTTGCCATTGCACATAACAATTTTGCCCCAAATTTTGCCGCCGATACTTGCCTTTTGTTTGTTCCATTTGCTTGGGACAAGGCTACACCACACATTTTTGACACCATACAACTCTTACATGCACAAATTTTTGCCCTTCCACATGTTGGATACACCCACACTATTTTGGTTCCCATTTTTGCCAAAAGCCTCTTGGAGCTTTCCCTTCGCAAGTGGTTTTTCCCCTTGTTCTTCTTCGACCGAGACTTGGCCCCTCCACCACTACATGGGAGACACGGTATGGACTACAACAAAGACGCCTGCACTACGACGAGCTTCCCTAAGGACACAAGGGCACCTATACAAGTCCTTCCCGTCTACCTCATCGGTGAGGAGGAGCAAGAGTCGAGGACGACTCTTCCCCAAGGGGGGGGAGATGATGCGGGGTGGCTTTCGGACACCTCCGCACCAAGACCATCAAGTGCAACCCCGCCTATCGTCGATGCTACACCATGGCCAAGGAGTCCCCCAAGTGGACCAACAACACAAAACCCCGCCATATACGTCAAGGTGAACTCCTTCCTCTCTATGGTCGGTCTCAACACCAACTTGAATGGCATGCTACCTCATGCCTATCATCATGATGTCTATAGGTGCCAACGTCGACAAGGACCAAGAGAGAAGGAACCCCCATGGAGCATGGAAGAAGGAAGAAGAAGGAGGAAGGAAGAGGAAGAAGAAGCGGGAAGAGGAAGACCAGCCGGTCACAGGTCCGGTCTGACCGGGCTCCTGACCGGACCGCCCGGTGCCGGGCCCGATCGGCCTCCTGACCGGCCCGTCCGGATTTCGACCGGAACGACGACCGGTGCCATCCGGAAGCAATCCCGGGGCTCCCGAAGCCCCGTCCGGTTACGTCCGGCCCAGAATCCGGTTGGTAACCGGATGGCCCGGTCCCAGACCCGGTCCAACCGGCCCTATGACCGGATTCGTCGGGTTTGACCCAACCACTTGTACCTTTTCGACCCGTGTCGCCTTGTATGCCTATATAAGACCCCAGCTCGCCCCCATAGCTGGTTAGACAAGATTTAGGCTTAAACATGACTTTGAGCTTTGTCTCCCTAGGGTTTCATCCCCTTTGTATCAAGGCACTCCATGTTGTATGATTGGATCTATGTGAGTGAGATTCTAGTGTAGCCCACTCTCTCTCCCTCACCTACCTCCATCCTCAACACCGATCTCTCACTCCGGGATTCTACCTCGAGTCTCTCCCGTGGTGATTCTATTGGCGTGGTCCATCGAGCCACGAGGGTAAGTATCGATTGTATCGGGTTGGTGTGCGTTGTGTTCTTCGCGTTCTTCGTGTTCTTCCGCCTCTCCCTCTCTTTCCCCCTTGATTCTTGGGTCATTCGCAAGATCGGGCCACACACGGGGTCTTAGACCTTAACATTTGGCCAATAAAAGTGATCAGCTAGCATGAGTATCGTCTTCTCACGCCCAAAGTGACCCATCAAACCTCCAGCATGTGATTCCTGCAATAAGAGCAAGCGCACAGACAATTCTGGAACACATAGTTTGTTAGCTCTGAACAAGAACCCATCATGTATGTGATATTTCTCCCATGCTTTACCAATAGCACACAAGCGATATGGTTCAAAAAAATCATGATCAGTAGCATACAAATCACATAGTACCTCTAATCCAGGAATTTTAACATCAAGTTGAGTTAATATCATATTTTTCCTAGATAGAGCATCAGCAACAACATTATCTTTTCCCTTCTTATGCTTAATAATGTATGGAAAAGACTCAATGAACTCAACCCACTTAGCAAGACGCCTATGCAAGTTAGATTGAGCTTTCAGATATTTCAAAGCTTCATGATCATAATGTATGATAAATTCTTTTGGCCACAAATAATGTTGCCAAACCTCAAGAACTGATGCGGGGTGGCCTTTGGACACCTCCTCACCAAGACCAACAAGTCCCCCAAGCGGACCAATGACAAGGGCTCGCGCTAAAGCTCTACATGACAAGGTGAACTCGCTCCTCACTACCCTCGCCCTCGATACCCCATTGGATGGAATGCTACCTCATGCCGAAACGCTTTGTGTTATTAGGTACGTGGAGCATCAAGACCACGGAGAGGACGATACGCCATGGTCAAGGGAAGGAGAGGAGCAGCTGATCAAGAAGATGTACATGGAGTTGGACCCGAAGTCGTCCGAAGAACGCAAGGAAGAGAAGATGAGCGGCCAGTCCAGAATCCGGTCTGACCGGCCTCCTGACCGGGCCGCCCGGTCCACGATCCGGCTGACCGGCCTCCTGACCGGGCCACCCGGTCCACAACCGGCCCCTCAACCGGTGCCATCCGGACGCCATCCAGGGACCCCGGAACCTCGCCCGGTTGCCGACCGGTCCAGAACCCGGTCCACGACCGGACTGTCCGGTCCCAGGTCCGGTCTGACCGGCCGCCTGACCGGCACGCACGACTAAAGATGCCTTTTCGGCCCGAAACGTTTTCCTTTGTACCTTTTCGGCCCGTGTCGCCTGGTACCACTATATAAGCACCCTGGACGCCCCCTTTACCCCTTAGACTTGTTTAGAACTCAAACCTACCTTTGAGCTTAGTCTCCCTTGGGTATCATCCCTCTGTAATCAAGGCACTCTTGTTGTTGATTTGTGAATTGCTAAGTGAGATTCTAGTGCAAGGCACTCTCTCTCCCTTACCAATCCCCTTCTCTCCAACACCAATCTCTCTCCGGGAATTCTGCCGCGTGCCTCTTCCTTGGAGATTCTATTGGCGTGATCTACCAAGTCACGGGGGTAAGTATCGGGTGTATCGGGTTGGTGTGCGTGCGTGAGTACCGGTGTTCTTCGTGTTCCTCGTGTTCCTCGTGTTCCTCTCGCTCTCCCACCTCTTCCCCTTGGATCGTGGGTCAAATCGCGAGATCGGGCCAATCCCTAGATCTCAGATCTCATCATATGGTATCAGCAGCCTTTGGTTACCGCGATTTTGACCCTCCACCCACCCGATTTCGTTTCTAGAAAATTTTCCAAAAAATAGCCCAAATTGCCTTTGGACCGATCTGTGATTTGGTTGAGTTTTGAGTGGTTTTGATCCGTGGATTTGGTGTCTTTGTGCTTGATCTACTATTTCCCCAACTTTTAGCCTCCAATTCCATCGTTTCCCCGTCGATTTGATCTTTGGTTTTGGTTTGGGGACAAACAAGAGAGAGAATCGTGCAATCCGGTTGCGAAACCGGTCAACCGGCCCCCAGATTTGGTGTCTTTGTGCTTGATCTACTATTTCCCCAACTTTTAGCCTCCAATTCCATCGTTTCCCCGTCGATTTGATCTTTGGTTTTGGTTTGGGGACGAACAAGAGAGAGAATCGTGCAATCCGTTTGCGAAACCGGTCAACCGGCCCCCAGACCGGACCATCCGGTGCAGAATCCGGTCAACCGGCGGCCAACCGGAACAGCTGGTCCAGAAGCCGGTCGACCGGCCCCCAGACCGGAGCAGCCGGCGCCAAACCCGGTCCGACCAGACCACCGACCGGGCACACGTCTTCGACATCGACTAACACCACCGCCGACCACCACCACCACCATCATCTCCACCATCGCAGGTATAACTTGCAGTAACCCTTGTAGCCCTCTTCTTTTTGCGATCTATCCCACGAGCGAAGCTTTTCGAGTGTTGCGAAACATCGCACGAGGTCCCGACCGTGAGGGTGTGCGTTGTGTGAGTAAAGCTCATAAGTGGAGCTCGTGAGTGGCAAGCAAAAGAGTAAGAGCATAGTGTGCTAGTGAAAAAAAAAAGAGAAAAGCAAAGTGCAAAGTGCCACCAATACAAAAAGAGTGAAAAGCTTTTAAGCAAGCAAGAGAGATAGAGAAGAAAGACCTCGTGCGAATCTTGGTGTTTCTCCTCTATGCAACCTAGCTTCGATCTCTTCTTGCGTTAGTGTGACATTGAGCACCCTTGCTTTGGGGTTTTTCATTTTTCCGCTCGTTCCTTGGTTGCACTAACCCCGTTCATCTCGTGTGTGAGTTCCACATTTTTCCGTGTTTATAGTGATCTCCACTTTGACACTTGATTTTTGGACCTTACCCACTCTTAACAACATACTCGATTTTGGATTTCGTCTTTTGGCTTTCCACCATCCACACCTAACACCATATTTGCTAGCTTTTGCGTGTGCCTTTGTGTGTGTCCCGATACACTTGGTCTTACTTTGGACTTGGTTGATTGCCTCAATACTATCTTACCAAGGTAAGAGTGCGAGGTAGTCTCCTTCCACTAACATCCACAACATAGTTCTTGTCTTGTTATCATGGATAGGCACGGAGACCAAGCAAAGGAGGATGAGGTCCTACACCCCTCCGAAAGGTTGGCCACCCAACACAACCTATGGGTGCAACGCCAAGAGTTCAAGGACCAACTCAACTTGTTCGAGACACGCATCGACGAGCAATATGAAGAAGTGGCTCACAACTTCAGCCAAGTGAACCAAGATATGAATCTTCTTCGTGAAGCTACGGACAACTTGCATGACCAAGTGACGGCCAATGATGCAAACATGGAGCGGCGCATGGATAGCCTTGAGCGCGCCATCAACAACTTGGGACGTCGACATCGCCATCGCTCTACTTCCTCATCGTCATCAACCTCGTCACACGGTGACTACTCCCATGATCGCCATTCCTCCGCAAGCTCCGACTCAAGGCATGGAGATCATCATCGACCTCGTCGCCCACATGTTCGTCAAGATGACTCTCGCTCGAACTCAAGGCGCGGAGAGTTCCATCGCCATGCTCGTCCTCATGAACGTCCTCAACAAGAACAAGCTCTTCAACAAGATCGTCATCAAGCGGCTCGCCATGCCCACCATGGGCATGACGACCAACCCCACGACAACGTCCTCCACAACATGGAACCGGCACCTCATCGTCAAGCCCATGTTGATGCTCAAGACCAAGGTCATCAAGATCCACCAAGGCGTGATCTCCGGAATCATCCTCGCCATGACCAAAGGGGCCGAGGACAAACGCAACATGATCAAGATGAGAGGGCCATCATTGGGCAACGCCAACAACCTCGTCAAGATCCGCAACAACATCCTCAACATGAGCCAAGTGAAGCTAGTGTTCAACTCCACCGTCAACCCAATGCTATGGTTGGCCGTGGAAGACCTCCTCTACCACCCCAAGCCGCAAGAGATGAAGGTTTCCGTCCTCGCCGAAGGAACATGGAAGATGAAGAGAATATGTATGGAAAGCTCAAGTTCAACATGCCCAAGTTCAAGGGTGAAGACGATGCCGAGGCCTACCTCTCATGGGCATTCAAGGTTGACAAGGTCTTCCGCCTCCACAACTACTCCGGTGCCAAGAAAGTAGCCATGGCCTCCCTTGAGTTTGAAGAGTATGCCAACACATGGTGGGAACAAGTTGTTACTCAAAGGGAAGAAAAGGGTGAACCTCCAATTGACACATGGGAAGATATGAAGGAGGAGATGCAAGCTCGCTTTGTCCCTACACACTACAAGACCGATCTCTTCAACAAGCTCCAAAAGTTGAAGCAAGGCACCAAGACCGTTGAGGAGTTCTTCAAGGAAATGGAGTTAACTATGATGCGAGCAAACATCCAAGAGTCCGAGAACCAAACCATTGCTAGGTTCTTCAATGGCCTCAACTACCCCATCAAGAGGATTGTGGAGTTCCAACAATACTCCAACATGGTTGAGTTGGTTCACCAAGCTTCCAAGGCCGAGCGTCAAGTGAATGAGGACATCAAGTACTCGAAGTCCAAGCAATACTTCGCCTCCAAACTTGCTACAACAACTCCCACAACAAGCGTCAAGCCAACCGCATCCTCTACACCTTCCAAGCAACCTACTATCCAAAGTCGCATGAAGCAAACGGTGTCCTCCACCGCCTCCTCCAAAGCCTCTACGGGATCCTCCAATGTCACTTGCTTCAAGTGTGGCACGCAAGGCCACAAGTCCTTCGAGTGCAAGAACACCAAGGTTATGATCACTATGGAGAATGGTGACATAGAGACGCTAAGTGAGGGCGAATATGAAGCCCTAGTACAAGCCGCCGTTGCTAATGAGGAAGAGTATGATGAAGAAAGTGGGGAAGACCCTCTCTTATGCACCCACGACCCAAGCCCTTCACTTGTGGTCACTCGAGTGCTCACAACTCAACCCCAAGCTATGGAAGACCAAAGATGCAACATCTTCCAAACTCGTGCCGGAATTGGTGGCAAGTCAATCAAGGTCATCATCGATGGTGGGAGTTGCCACAACTTGGCAAGCACCGAGTTATGTGAGAAGCTCAATCTCACGCTTCGCAAGCATCCTCATCCATACCATGTTCAATGGTTGAGCGACAAGGGCAATGTCAAGATTCAACACACCGTCACCGTCAACTTCAAGATAGGACCCTATGAAGACACCGTTGAGTGTGACGTGGTGCCTATGACCGTGTGCCACATGTTGCTTGGCCGCCCATGGCAATTCGACAAGAAGGCCATACATGATGGTTACTCCAATGCATACACCTTCAAGGTCAAGGACAAGAAGTTCGAGCTTCGCCCAATGACTCCTAGCCAAATCATCGCCGACAATGCGAAGGCTTTAGCGAGGGCACAACACCACACCCACCATAGTGAGTTGAGAGGAGAGGGAGCGACCCACCAAAAGGAGAGTGAGCGCCACCAACCACATATGAGTGAGAGAACAAGTGTCCTCTTAGCCACAAAAAGCGAGTGGAGCGAAGTCAAAGACAACCCATCCACCACCATACACTACGTGCTCATTTGCAAGGGCCTCTCGTCGGAGACTAACGACTTATCCAACATTCCTTCGTCTTTGTTGTCTCTTTTGAAGGAGTTCCAAGACGTCTTCCCCGACGAGCTACCTCATGGACTACCACCGCTTCGGGGCATCGAGCACCGCATCGACCTCATACCCGGCGCTCCCCTTCCAAACCGCGCCGCATACCGCACCAACCCCGAAGACACCAAGGAGATTCAACGCCAAATACAAGACCTCCTCGCTAAAGGGCACGTTCGAGAAAGCCTTAGCCCTTGTGCCGTTCCCGTGATTCTTGTGCCTAAACCGGATGAGACGCAACGGATGTGTATGGATTGTCGCCCCATCAATGCCATTACCGTCCGTTATCGCCATCCCATTCCGCGTTTAGACGACATGCTTGATGAATTGAGTGGTGCCACCATTTTCTCTAAGATTGATTTGCGTAGTGGCTACCACCAAATTCGCATGGCAATTGGTGATGAATGGAAGACGGCATTCAAGACCAAGCTTGGTCTATATGAATGGCTCGTCATGCCATTTGGTCTTTCAAATGCTCCTTCGACTTTCATGCGTCTTATGAATCACATTTTGAGACCTCTCATTGGCAAGAGCGTGGTTGTTTACTTTGATGACATTCTTATCTATAGCAAAAATCTCGAGGACCATGTTCAACATGTGAGAGAAGTCTTATGCATATTGCGCCACGAGAAGCTCTTTGCCAACCTCCCAAAATGCAATTTCGCTCAAAACAAATTGGTTTTTCTTGGTTTTGTGGTTTCCGCCAACGGGATTGAAGTTGATTCTTCCAAGATTGAGGCCATCCACAATTGGCCCACTCCCACAAATGTTGGTCAAGTTCGGAGTTTTCATGGTCTCGCCGGTTTCTACCGCCGCTTTGTGAAAGATTTTAGCACCATTGCTTGCCCTTTAAATGAGCTTACTAAAAAGAATGTTCCGTTTGTTTGGGGCAAAGCACAACAAAACGCTTTTGATGAATTGAAAAAGAGACTCACCGAGGCACCATTACTTGTTCTTCCCGATTTCGCTCAAACATTTGAGATAGAATGTGATGCGAGTGGCCTTGGAATTGGTGGTGTCCTCATGCAAAATGGAAAACCCGTGGCATACTATAGCGAGAAGTTGGACGGCGCACACCTCAACTATCATATATATGACAAGGAGCTTTATGCTTGGTTCGTGTTCTTGAAGTTTGGCAACATTACCTTTGGCCAAAAGAGTTTGTTATCCATTCGGATCATGAGTCCTTGAAATATTTGAAAAGTCAACACAATTTGAACAAGAGACATGCTAAGTGTGGTTGAGTTCATAGAGTCCTTCCCTTATGTTATCAAATACAAAAAGGGCAAGAAAAATGTGGTTGCGGATGCACTTTCCCGCAAGAATACTCTTCTACTCACCCGCTTGGAGTTTCACATTTTGGGTCTTGAGGAGATCAAAGAACTTTACCCTTCCGACTCTTTCTTTGGACCAATCTTTGCAAAGTGTTCCGTTGACCGAGGATTTGATGATTTCTATTTGCATAATGGCTACTTGTTTAAAGCTAACAAGATTTGCATTCCCGAGTCTTCTCTTCGTAAGTTGCTTTTGCAAGAGTCACATGGAGGTGGACTCATGGGTCACTTTGGACGAGAGAAGACATATGCCATGCTCTCAACTCACTACTATTGGCCAAGAATGTACCGCGACGTGGAACGCCTTTGCCGACGGTGTACAACGTGCTTACAAGCTAAGTCTACATCCAATCCTTATGGTCTTTACTGATGCGATCTAAGATCGAGGATGTGGCCCGATCTCGCGATTCAACCCAAAGACCAAGGGGAAAAGGTGGGAGAACGTGAGGAACACGAAGAACACGAGGAACACGGTACTCACGCACGCACACCAACCCGATACACCCGATACTTACCCCCGTGACTCGGTAGATCACGCCAATAGAATCTCCAAGGAAGAGGCACGCGGCAGAATTCCCGGAGAGAGATTGGTGTTGGAGAGAAGGGGATTGATAAGGGAGAGAGAGTGCCTTGCACTAGAATCTCACTTAGCAATTCACAAATCAACAACAAGAGTGCCTTGATTACAGAGGGATGATACCCAAGGGAGACTAAGCTCAAAGTTAGGTTTGAGTTCTAAACAAGTCTAAGGGGAAAAAGGGGTGTCCAAGGTGCTTATATAGCGGTACAAGGCAACACGGGCCGAAAAGGCACAAAGGAAAACGTTTCGGGCCGAAAGTAGTCTTCAGTCGTGCAGGCCGGTCAGGAGTCCGGTTGGACCGGACCTGGGACCGGGTCGTCCGGTCGGTGACCGGATCCTGGACCGGGCAGTAACCGGGCGAGGTCCTGGAGCCCCGGGAAGACGTCCGGATGGCACCGGTTGGTGGCACGGTTGGGGACCGGGTGGCGGTCAGGCGTCCGGTCGACCGGATTCTCGAGCCGGGTGGCCCGGCCAGCGTCCGGTCGACCGGATTCTGGACCGGCCGCACATCGTCTCTTCCTTGCGTTCTTGGGGCGACTTCGGGTCCAGCTCCATGTTCATCTTCTCGATCAGCTGCTCCTCTCCTTCCCTTGACCATGACGTACTGTCCTCTCCGTGGTCTTGATGCTCCACGTACCTAATGACACAAAGGGTTTCGGCATGAGGTAGCATTCCATCCAATGGGGTATCTAGGTCGAGGGAAGTGAGGAGCGAGTTCACCTTGTCGTGTAGAGCTTTAACTCGAGCCCTTGTCATTGGTCCGCTTGGGGGACTTGTTGGTCTTGGTGGGGATGTGTCCGAAGGCCACCCCGCATCATCTCCCCCCCTTGGGAGAGAGTCGTCCTCGACTCTTGTTCCTCCTCATCTCCATGATAGGGTGAGAGATCCGAGATGTTGAAAGTGTTGCTCACCAAGTACTTGGATGTTGGTATGTCGATGACGTAGGCGTTGTTGTTGATGCGCTTGAGGACCTTGAAAGGACCATCTCCTCTTGGCTTGAGCTTGGAGTTGCGTTCTTGCGGAAACCTTTCTTTCCTTAGGTGGATCCAAACGAGGTCTCCTTCTTCAAACACGCGTTCCTTTTTCTTGGCGTTGAGGCGGTTAGCTTGGCGAAGTACATGCTCTTGTATGGTTGCTCTTGTCTCTTCATGTAGTTTCTTCATGGCGGTGGTGCGCTCGTCGAAGTCCATGTTCGTTCTTTCATGAAGAGGTAGTGGGAGGATGTCGAGTGTCGTTGGAGGTTCGAATCCGTAGACGACCATGAAGGGACTCCTTGCGGTTGTGGAGTGCTTGGCTCGATTGTAGGCGAACTCCGCGTGGGGTAGGCAATCTTCCCATGACTTCAAATTTGTCTTCACAAGTGTGCGGAGGAGTGTGGAGAGGCTTCGATTGACCACTTCGGTTTGTCCATCGGTTTGCGGGTGCGAGGACGATGAGAACAAGAGCTTCACTCCAAACTTCGCCATGAGCGACTTCCATAGGTAACTCATGAACTTGACGTCTCGATCCGACACAATGCTTGCCGGTATTCCGTGTAGGCGAACCACTTCCCTGAAAAACAACGAAGCAATGTGTGAAGCATCATCGCTCTTATGACATGGTATGAAATGAGCCATTTTAGAGAACCTATCCACTACCACAAATATTGAGTCATGACCATGTTTTGTGCGTGGTAAGCCAAGTACAAAGTCCATGCTTATGTCCGACCAAGGTGCATATGGAATGGGTAAAG
Source organism: Lolium perenne (assembly GCF_019359855.2). NCBI lineage: Eukaryota > Viridiplantae > Streptophyta > Magnoliopsida > Poales > Poaceae > Lolium > Lolium perenne. The sequence continues at coordinate 100,339,039 of NC_067248.2, read as the reverse complement.
GTATGTAAAGACCATAGGGATTGGAAGTAGACTTAGCTTGTAAGCATGTTGTACACCGGCGGCAAAGGCGTTCCACGTCGCGGTACATTCTTGGCCAATAGTAGTGGGTTGAGAGCATGGCATATGTCTTCTCTCGTCCAAAGTGACCCATGAGACCACCTCCATGTGACTCTTGCAAAAGCAACTTACGAAGGGAAGACTCGGGAATGCAAATCTTGTTAGCTTTAAACAAGTAGCCATCATGCAAATAGAAATCATCAAATCCGCGGTCAACGGAACACTTGGCAAAGATTGGACCAAAGAAAGCGTCGGAAGGGTAAAGTTCTTTGATCTCCTCAAGAGCCAAAATGTGAAACTCCAAGCGGGTGAGTAGAAGAGTAATCTTGCGGGAAAGTGCATCCGCAACCACATTTTCCTTGCCCTTTTTGTATTTGATTACATAAGGGAAGGACTCTATGAACTCAACCCACTTAGCATGTCTCTTTGATACGGGGCGACCTTCGGTCTTCACCGCATCATGTGCTTCATCGCCAAGACGGCACGCTAAGGTGAATCTTATCCTTTACGCGTGCCTCGAATCGCCTACTTGGAACGATATACTACTTCATACCCCGTCATATCTTGATGATAGGAACTCGACGACAAGTACGGGGAGAAGGAAGGATGGCATGGAGACCCGAGGACGCAAGGCCGATGTCACGGAATCTTGGAAGAGAAGGAGGAAGAGGAGCTGGAAGCTCCAGGGCCGGCACTGCCGCCCTACACAGGACGGCACTGCCGCCAGGGCCGGCACTGCCGCCCTCCCCAAGCCGGCACTGCCGCCGTGGTCGTGACCACTACCAAACCTAACCCTAGGTTGCCACATGTATGGCTGTGCTTGTATCTTAGTTTCCCCAAACTACCCCTCCTTAGTGGTTCCCTATAAATAGACCTCCACCCCCACCTTCAGGAGGCAGAGATGATGTTTAGATAAATTGGCTTATGCCTCTACTATCCCTTGTGGATTTGGGTAACCCCCACCTTAGGTTAATTCCTATTGTACCACCCGGGCTCCTTATCGAATCCTATTGTATCTCTTTGGTGACTTCTACCAATCTTAGTCTTTTGCTTGCACTTCTACCTATTTGGTCTTTTGCTTGCACTTCTATTGAGTTTGGTCTTTTCACCCTTCTAGATTCATAGGATCTTCGATTTGTCGATCTTGTTGCGGGACTTCTACCGAAAGGTCTTTTCCTGCAACTTCTATCGAGTTGGTGTTTCGGGCCAACGAGAGTAACCGATTGTGTTGTGTGCGTGTGTTTGTATCGAGTTCTTCGCGTTCATCCACTTCCCCGCGAATCCCCCCTCCGCAATCACACTCACCCGGGTCAAACCGTGAAGATTGGGCACACCCTCGGGCTTAGCCCGCATCATATGGTATCTGAGCAACGGTTGCCACGGATTTGACCCTCCGATTCCACCAATTTCGCCCAAAAAAAATTTCCCCAAAATTTTTCCCCAAAAAATAGCTCGAATTTGGATCTCTGGATTTGTTGAGTTTTTTGTGGTTTTGGTCCACAGATCTGTTGTCTCTAGTGCTGATCTACATCTCCTCCAAATTTCACTGTCAAAATCCTTGTATTTCTCCGCGAATCGACGAATTTCTGCGCGAATTTCCGCTCCTGTTCGTCGAGTTCATCCTGACCGGCACTACCGGCCGGACGACAGCGGCAGTGCCGGCCTCCGCGTTGACCATCTCCACCTCGCCGTCGCCTGCTCCAGCCTAGCCCCAACCACCACCGCGCCCGCTCCGCCTCAGCTCAAGCCGCTCGCCCACGCCGCCGCCAGTTGCCCTCTCGCCACCTCCACGCGCAGGCAGCAACCACCACCAGCGCCGCACGCATCAGCCGCCCAGCGCCAGCAGACCGCCGCTCCAATTGCTCAGCCCGCGCGCACAGCATCTCCCCAGCCTAGCCCACGCTGCTCCCGCTCACGGCCGCCCGCCCCTCGCCGGCCAAGCTCCTCGCCTGACTCCCTCCCGAGCGCCGCCCCTGGCCCACCATCCTCCATTTCTCACCACACGCGCGCATGCAGAATCCCCACCGGCAGTGCCGCTCGACCAACCCCGGCAGTGCCGCTGAGTCCACCCCGGCAGTGCCGCCAAGCCCACCCCGGCAGTGCCGGCCATATACACGTGCTGTTCAAGTTTGACTCAATTCTGACCCATCTTTTTGCCCCAAATTTTGACAACTTTCCGGCGCTCGTTTGACTCCAAACTTTAACAACATCCTCCAACGACTCTACATAGTCTACGTCTAATTTTTGACGATTTTTGGAGCATAACTTTCGACCGCTCGTTTTGACCCAACTTTTCGGGCATTGACTTATTTTGCTCGGTTTCCGATTTGGAGTGCATCGGTTGTCTATTCCGCTTCCGCGCCTACATCAACACCGCGACGACACCGTTGGCACCCCGGATTCCGGCGCAACTTCGCCATCGTCATCGACACCACCACTTCGCCATCGCAAGTTCGTGTGCTTGACACCGCCTAACATCAATAGGTATAACTTGCCTCCCCTTGTAGCCCCGTTTCTTTCTTTGTGTACCTATCCCATTGAGAGTGGCTTTCCGAGTGTTGCGAAGCATTGCACAAGTGTCACGACCGTGAGAGGGTGTGTGTGCGTTGTGTTGAGCAAAGCTCCGAAGCAAGCTCGGTGAGAAAGATACACAAAAGAAGAAAAAGTGTGACATAGAGAAAAATAAAGCTTCTAAGCATAGAAAAAAAAAGTGAAAAAAAAAGAGAAAGAGAAAAAGGAAATACAAAAAGAGTGTGTGTTCACCGATACAAAGGAGTGCAAAGCTTGTGAGCACTAAGAGAGATAAGAGAAGAGTGGCATTTGTGCAAATCTAGTTGCTTCTCTCATATGCAACCAAGCTACGGTCTCTCTTGTGTTGGCGCGACACCGAGCTAATAGTCTTCGTTAGGACCATCTTGTTACTTGCTCACTTCCTTGGTCGCGCTAACCCCATTGATCTTCCTTGTGTGCGTTTCCGTGTTTCCTTTGACATAGATCATCACTTTTGACATTTGACTTTGGATCTTACCCACATTTGACAATAGACATTTTCTTTGGTTCTTTTCGTTTGCTATCCACTTCCTCACCTACCACCATATAGAGTTCTTAGCCTTTTGCGTGTGCTTTGAGTGTGTGTGTGAGTACATATCGGTTATTCTCTAACTTGAACCATTTTCTCGATTTTGGTTTGCGAGTTTTGACCTTTTGGTAGTTTTCCTTCCACCATATATACACCAATCCTAGAGACTAACATGTATAGTGAGGATGAGCCTACGGAGGACGACATGGAGTACTATGAGGGTGATAGCTCCGCAAGCGCCGAAGATATGGAGGACCATGTGGAGCTCGACACCGACAATGGCTCCGCATGCATTGGCGACATGACCGAGATCGAGCTTTTCTACATCGACCATGACTCGCCAAGCATGGACAACATGGTGGACCACCACTCCGAGCTCGACCACGACTACGACTACGACGACATGGTGGAGCACCACCTCGACCACGACTACGACTACGACGACATGGTGGAGCACTACCTCGAGCACGACATCGACACCATGGTGGAGCCTAGCTTCGACCCCACCTTGAACAAGACCGGTGCCTACAAGTTCCCCACCTTGGCCAATGGAACTACTTATGACGGTTGCGGACCTTCAAGACGGCGCCACCATGAGAGTGCTTACGCACATGATCATCTACATCGAGCTCGTCCGTTGGAACAACAAGAGCGTCCCCGCCATGATCGCCATCAACACTCTCCTCCGAGCTCAAGAAGGCACCACAAGCAAAGTGCCAAGCCACATGAACCATCATCTAGGCATGCCGAGGATCGTCATCAACACACGTCGCCTCATGATCGTCGTCGACTATCACCACCCCATGACCACCATCGACATACATCACCACATGACCGTCGCCGACACAAGTCACCTCATGTTCGCCATCGACCAACACCTCCCAAGGATCTTCGACGACACCCCCCAAGACATGGTGATGATGCAAGAAGACGAGAGCCTCGATATGAAGCGGCCAAGGCTACAAAGAACAACAACACCAACCATATGGTCTCCACAAAGCCTAGCGCCACCACCAAAATGGCATCTCCAAGACCGCCTACACATGAGAAGATCTCCAATGGTGCGAGACAAGGCGCTACACCAACAAGCAAGATGGTGCCAATGGACAAGAAAGAGGAACCACATCTCATGGTGCTTTCCCCTCCTACCGCCACCACCACAATGGCGCCTACAAGAAGCTCAAGCCCAAAGATGAAGACCATGGAGTCTACACTTCAAGACGACGGACGGTCTACACAACTTTATGCCAACATGACAATGATTTGCCCACCAAGACCACGTAGCTCCCAATGCTTTCGTTGCACACAAGACGGTCATCATCTTTGGGAATGCCCCAATCTCCATTGTGATGTGTGCACATCCAACAAGCACATGACATGGGAGTGCAACACACCTCAAGCCCACAAGCTCTACTTCGCCCAATTGGATGCCCAATTCGCCAACAAGACACTTCAAGATACCATCATCTTCAAAGAATGGTGCAAGGAAATGGACAAGATGACGACTATGAAGCCCACACTTCAAGATGGAGTTGCGAAGGTTGAGCATGGGACTTTCCCTTCAACCAAGGAGGCGAATGGAGTTGAGAATGGTGAGCATGGGATGATCCCTTCACCAATGGAGGCACATGAAGATGAGAAAATCGAGCCTACTCCTATATGCTTGAATGATGAGATGGTACCAATCCCATGTGAGCATGAGAGCCACTTAGCCCACTTGAGTGAGAGTGATAGTGAGTTGAGTGACTCCCACCCCATATGTGAGTATGAGTGCTTCCATTTGGAGGACATGAGTGATACACCGAGTGAGTTGAGAGAGGTAGTTGATAGGTCCATGGAGGCCATTTCACATTCTAACAACTTAACCTCTACCTCTAGTGTGTTTTCTCATGTTGCATTAGGTTCCATGGATGACGAGACGCCGATCATGGAGAAGATGTACATGGTGCATGAAGATTATGATATCACACCATGCTTACTTGAAGATGAACATGGAGGCCACATCGAGTCTACCACTTCCACAACACCTACCTCAAATGAGTCGGACTACAAAGGTAACAATATAGGTGTTGATGATGCCATGATCCCACTAGTGGACATGATGATTTGTGAGTGCTTGCATGAGTTGGATGATCATATTGCTGTCATATGCTTCTTTCACATTCCCATGTGATACTTGTGATACACCTATTGTTGATCATGTGGAATTAGTTGCTTATGATGATATTTCCATGCCATGCTATGAGTCTTTCGAGTTACTTCCTCTTGCTTGCAATATGTCGAACAATTGCTCTTTCCTATGTGTTGCTTGCAATGATGATGATGATAATACTTGTGTTGTGACACCCTTGATGAACAATTGCTCTTTCCCTTGGTGTGTTGACAACAATGATAAAATGTTGAACATGTTTTGCTCTAGATGCTTGCAATACTCTCCCATTAATGCAACCAAAATGTTGAATAATTGCTCTTTCCAATGCTTGGTTTGCAATGATATTAATATGCTTGTAAATGAGATTGCCCCCATAGCTCTCTCAAACTTTGGAGACTTTGCCTATATACATGATGAGCATGTCCATGTGTTTACCCTGCATATTCACCATATCTATTATGATGCTTTGCTTAACGCTAATGGTGATGTGCAAAAGAGATGGACCATCGTGATGGATGATGTGTTCATATACCATGCACACACGTTCTTTGCTTTGCCTATTGTGTGTGTAGGTAGAAGAATGCCAATGTCAACCTCGATTGAACACGAGTTGACAAAGAGAGCTCTTGAGAGCATAATACAAGTGAGTACAAGATCGAACCCGGCTCTAATACCTTTCCCATGCTTTGCATTGAACATGCCGAACAATTTTTCTTTCTTATGGTTCTTTGGCAAGCATGATGATGTGATTCTTACCATTGGTGTTGCCTCAAACAAGTTGACCAATTCATATTTCATTTGGTTTGTTGGCACACACGGTTGTGTAAATGTTGTTTTGATGAACATGTTGGAAGATATGTTGTGTGGTACACCAAATAGGAGGACCAATTTCTCTTTCCAATGGTTTGGGTGCACACATGTTGATGATATTTTGGACACTTCCTCTTATGCGTTTTGGCCAAATTCTCCACTTGTTGCTTCAAGGATGTTGAACAATTTCTCTTTCCGATGCCTTGAGTGCAATAAGGCACATGAGTTTCTACATGAGATGGACATCATAGTCGTCTCACAATTTGGAGTTTTTGTGTTTCCACATTTGGAAGATGGTCATATGGAGTTCTTACACATTGACCTTGCACATGCATTATTCTTGATAAATTTGTGTTGTGCTAACGGTGTTGTGAACATGAAAGGACATGTCATCGATGATGTGCTCCAATATCACACACAAACATATTTTGCTTGGTCTTTGGTGTATGAAGGTACAAGTGACTTGTGGATGAGCGTCAAAGAATGGATTCAACCCCACACTTCGACTACACAAGATCTCTCCATGAGAGCACACCGACACTTTGATAAGGTGACCTCCTTCTACATAAGGCCCCTTGCTAAATCCGTTGAACATTGGCTATGCTTTGAGTGTTCTCTTGCTTCTCTTGTGCTATTGATAGGGCTCTTGACAAGTGACGAGACATTCAAGCGTGGTTGTCATCTACCTCCTATACAAGTTTGTGAAGAGCTATCGTCGAGGACGACTCTTTTTCAAGTGGGGGGAGATGATACGGGGCGACCTTCGGTCTTCACCGCATCATGTGCTTCATCGCCAAGACGGCACGCTAAGGTGAATCTTCTCCTTTACGCGTGCCTCGAATCGCCTACTTGGAACGATATACTACTTCATACCCCGTCATATCTTGATGATAGGAACTCTACGACAAGTACAGGGAGAAGGAAGGATGGCACGGAGACCCGAGGACGCAAGGCCGATGTCACGGAATCTTGGAAGAGAAGGAGGAAGAGGAGCTGGAAGCTCCAGGGCCGGCACTGCCGCCCTACACAGGCCGGCACTGCCGCCAGGGCCGGCACTGCCGCCCTCCCCAAGCCGGCACTGCCGCCGTGGTCGTGACCACTACCAAACCTAACCCTAGGTTGCCACATGTATGGCTGTGCTTGTATCTTAGTTTCCCCAAACTACCCCTCCTTAGTGGTTCCCTATAAATAGACCTCCACCCCCACCTTCAGGAGGCAGAGATGATGTTTAGATAAATTGGCTTATGCCTCTACTATCCCTTGTGGATTTGGGTAACCCCCACCTTAGGTTAATTCCTATTGTACCACCCGGGCTCCTTATCGAATCCTATTGTATCTCTTTGGTGACTTCTACCAATCTTAGTCTTTTGCTTGCACTTCTACCTATTTGGTCTTTTGCTTGCACTTCTATTGAGTTTGGTCTTTTCACCCTTCTAGATTCATAGGATCTTCGATTTGTCGATCTTGTTGCGGGACTTCTACCGAAAGGTCTTTTCCTGCAACTTCTATCGAGTTGGTGTTTCGGGCCAACGAGAGTAACCGATTGTGTTGTGTGCGTGTGTTTGTATCGAGTTCTTCGCGTTCATCCACTTCCCCGCGAATCCCCCCTCCGCAATCACACTCACCCGGGTCAAACCGTGAAGATTGGGCACACCCTCGGGCTTAGCCCGCATCACTCTTGTTCAAATTGTGTTGACTTTTCAAATACTTCAAGGACTCATGATCCGAGTGGATGACAAACTCTTTTGGCCAAAGGTAATGTTGCCAAACTTCAAGAACACGAACCAAAGCATAAAGCTCCTTGTCATATATAGGATAGTTGAGGCGTGCGCCATCCAACTTCTCGCTATAGTATGCCACGGGTTTTCCATTTTGCATGAGAACACCACCGATTCCAAGGCCACTCGCGTCACATTCTATCTCAAATGTTTTAGCAAAATCGGGAAGAGCAAGTAGTGGTGCTTCGGTGAGTCTCTTTTTCAATTCATCAAAGGCTTTTTGTTGTGCTTTGCCCCAAACAAACGGAACATTCTTTTTTGAAAGCTCGTTTAAAGGGCAAGCAATAGTGCTGAAATCTTTCACAAAGCGGCGGTAAAATCCGGCAAGTCCATGGAAGCTTCGAACTTGGCCAACATTTGTGGGAGTGGTCCAATTGTGGATGGCCTCAACTTTGGAAGAATCAACTTCAATCCCGTTGGCGGAAACCACAAAACCAAGAAAAACCAATTTGTTTTGAGCGAAATGGCATTTTGGTAGGTTGGCAAAGAGCTTCTCGTGGCGCAAGATGCATAAGACTTCTCTCACATGTTGCACATGGTCCTCGAGATTTTTGCTATAGATGAGAATATCATCAAAGTAAACAACCACGCTCTTGCCAATGAGAGGTCGCAAAATGTGATTCATAAGACGCATGAAAGTGGAAGGAGCATTGGAAAGACCAAATGGCATGACGAGCCATTCATAGAGACCAAGATTGGTCTTGAATGACGTCTTCCATTCATCACCAATTGCCATGCGAATTTGGTGGTAGCCACTACGCAAATCAATTTTAGAGAAAATGGTGGCACCACTCAATTCATCAAGCATGTCGTCTAAACGCGGAATGGGGTGGCGATAACGGACGGTAATGGCATTGATAGGTCGACAATCCATACACATCCGTTGCGTCTCATCCGGTTTAGGCACAAGAATGACGGGAACGGCACAAGGGCTAAGGCTTTCTCGGACGTACCCTTTAGCGAGGAGGTCTTGTATTTGGCGTTGGATCTCCTTGGTATCTTCGGGGTTGGTGCGGTAGGCGGCGCGGTTTGGTAAGGGAGCGCCGGGTATGAGGTCGATGCGATGCTCGATGCCCCGAAGCGGTGGTAGTCCATGAGGTAGCTCGTCGGGGAAGACGTCTTGGAACTCCTTCAAAAGAGACAACAAAGACGAAGGAATGTTGGTTAAGTCGTTAGTCTCCGACGAGAGGCCCTTGCAAATGAGCACGTAGTGTATGGTGGTGGATGGGTTGTCTTTCACTTCTCTCCACTCGCTTTTGGTGGCTAGGAGGACACTCTTTCTCTCACTCATATGTGGGTGGTGGCGCTCACTCTCTTTTTGGTGGGTAGCTCCCCCTCCTCTCAACTCACTATGGTGGTTGTGGTGTTGTGCCCTCGCTAAAGCCTTCGCATTGTCGGCGATGATTTGGCTAGGAGTCATTGGGCGAAGCTCGAACTTCTTGTCCTTGACCTTGAAGGTGTATGCATTGGAGAAACCATCATGTATGGCCTTCTTGTCAAATTTCCATGGGCGGCCAAGCAACATGTGGCACACGGTCATAGGCACCACGTCACACTCGACGGTGTCTTCATAGGGTCCTATCTTGAAGTTGACGGTGACGGTGTGTTGAATCTTGACATTGCCCTTGTCACTCAACCATTGGACATGGTATGGATGAGGATGTTTGCGAAGCGTGAGGTTGAGCTTCTCACATAGCTCGGTGCTTGCCAAGTTGTGGCAACTCCCACCATCGATGATGACCTTGATTGACTTGCCACCAATGCCGGCACGCGTTTGGAAGATGTTGCATCTTTGGTCTTCCATAGCTTGGGGTTGAGTGGTGAGCACTCGAGTGACCACAAGAGAAGGGCTTGGATCATGTGTGCATAAGAGAGGGTCTTCTCCACTTTCTTCATCATACTCTTCCTCATTAGCAACGGCGGCTTGCACTAGGGCTTCATATTCACCTTCACTTAGAGTCTCTATGTCACCATTCTCCATAGTGATCATGACCTTGGTGTTCTTGCACTCAAAGGACTTGTGGCCTTGGGTGCCACACTTGAAGCAAGTGACATTGGAGGGTCCGTAGAGGCCTTCGAGGAGGCGGTGGAGGATACCGTTTGCTTCATGCGACTTTGTATGGAAGGTTGCTTGGAAGGTGTAGAGGATGCGGTTGGCTTGACACTTGTTGTAGGAGTTGATGTAGCAAGCTTGGAGGCGAAGTATTGCTTGGACTTCGAGTACTTGATGTCCTCATTCACTTGACGCTCGGCCTTGGAAGCTTGGTGAACCAACTCAACCATGTTGGAGTATTGTTGGAACTCCACAATCCTCTTGATGGGGTAGTTGAGGCCATTGAAGAACCTAGCGATGGTTTGGTTCTCGGACTCTTGGATGTTTGCTCGCATCATGGTTAACTCCATCTCCTTGAAGAATTCCTCAACGGTCTTGGTACCTTGCTTCAACTTTTGGAGCTTGTTGAAGAGATCGGTCTTGTAGTGTCTAGGGACAAAGCGAGCTTCCATCTCCTCCTTCATGTCTTCCCAAGTATCAATTGGAGGATCACCCTTTTCTTCCCTAAGAGTGACAACTTGTTCCCACCAAGTGTTGGCATAATCTTCAAACTCGAGGGAGGCCATGGCTACTTTCTTGGCACCGGAGTAGTTGTGTATGCGGAAGATCTTGTCAACCTTGAGTGCCCATGAGAGGTAGGCCTCGGCATCGTCTTCACCCTTGAACTTGGGCATGTTGAACTTGAGCTTTCCATACATATTCTCTTCATCTTCCATGTTCCTTCGGCGAGGACGGATGCCTTCATCTCTTGCGACTTGAGGTGGTAGAGGAGGTCTTCCACGACCAACCATAGCATTGGGTTGGCGTTGTAGGTGAACACTAGCTTCACTTGGCTCATGTTGAGGATGTTGTGGCGGATCTTGACGAGGTTGTTGACGTTGTCCCATGTTGGCTCTCTCATCTTGATCATGTTGAGGTTGTCCTCGGCCCCTTTAGTCATGGCGAGGATGGTTCCGGAGGTCACGCCTTGGTGGATCTTGATGACCTTGGTCTTGAGCATCCACATGGGCTTGACGATGAGGTGCCGGGTCCATATTGTGGAGGACGTTGTCTTGGGGTTGGTCGTCATGCCCATGGTGGGCATGGCGAGCCGCTTGATGACGATCTTGGTGAAGAGCTTGGTCTTGTTGAGGACGCTCATGAGGACGAGCATGGCGATGGAACTCTCCGCGCCTTGAGTTTGAGCGAGAATCATCATGACGAGCGTGCGGTCGACGAGAGTGATGATGATCTCCATGCCTTGAGTCGGAGCTTGAGGACGAATGGCGATCATGGGAGTAGTCATCATGTGAGGAGGTCGATGACGATGAGGAAGTAGAGCGATGTCGATGTCGGCGACCCAAGTTGTTGATGGCGCGCTCGAGGCTATCCATGCGCCGCTCCATGTTTGCATCATTGGCCGTCACTTGGTCGTGCAAGTTGTCCGTAGCTTCGCGAAGAAGGATCATATCTTGGTTCAATTGGCCGAAGTTGTGGGCCACTTCTTCATATTGTTCATCGATGCGTGTCTCGAACAAGTTGAGTTGGTCCTTGAACTCTTGGTGTTGCACCCATAGGTTGTGTTGGGTGGCCAACCTCTCGGAAGGGTGTAGGACCTCATCCTCCTTTGCTTGGTCTCCATGCCTATCCATGATCACAAGACAAGAACTATGTTGTGGATGTTAGTGGAAGGAGACTACCTCGTACTCTTACCTTGGTAAGATAGTATTGAGGCAATCAACCAAACCCAAGGTAAGATCAAGTGTATCTGGACACACACAAAGGCACACGCAAAAGATAGCAAATATGGTGTTAGGAGTGGATGGTGGAAAACCAAAAGACGAAATCCAAAATCGAGTATGTTGTTAAAAGTGGGTAAGGTCCAAAAATCAAGTGTCAAAGTGGAGATCACTATAAACACGGAAAAATGTGGAACTCACACACGGGATGAGCGGGGTTAGTGCAACCAAGGAACGAGCGGAAAAATGAAAAACCCAAAACAAGGGTGCTCAATGTCACACTAACGCAAGAAGAGATCGAAGCTAGGTTGCCTAGAGTAGAAACACCAAGATTCGCACGAGGTCTCTCTTCTCTATCTCTCTTGCTTGCTTAAAAGCTTTTCACTCTTTTTGTATCGGTGGCACTTTGCACTTTGCTTTTTTTTTTTCACTAGCACCCTATGCTCTTACTCTTTTGCTGGCCACTCACGAGCTCCACTTATGAGCTTTACTCACACAACGCACACCCTCACGGTCGGGACCTCGTGCGATGTTTCGCAACACTCGAAAGCTTCGCTCGTGGGATAGATCGCAAAAAGAAGAGGGCTACAAGGGTTACTGCAAGTTATACCTGCGATGGTGGTGGTGGTGGTGGTGGTGGTGGTGGAGATCGCCGGATGTCGAGGTCGAAGGAGGGCGTTGCGTCACCCGGTCGGAGGCCCGGTTGGACCGGGTTCTGGACCGGCCTGGCCGGTTGCGTGGCCGGTTGACTGGATTCTGGACCGGCCCGGCCGGTTCAGAGTCTGATCGACCGGCTGCTCAACCGGATTTCGCGGGATTGAGCTTTCTCTCTCCTGTTCTTCACGAAACCCAAGCCAAATCGACCAAATCGAAAGGAAACGATGGAATTGGAGGCTAAAAGTTGGGGAAATAGTAGATCAAGCACAACAACACCAGATCCACGGACCAAAACCACTCAAAACTCAACCAAATCACAGATCGGTCCAAAGGCAATTCGGGCTATTTTTTGGAAAATTTTCTAGAAACGAAATCGGGTGGGTGGAGGGTCAAAATCGCGGTAACCAAAGGCTGCTGATACCATATGATGCGATCTAAGATCGAGGATGTGGCCCGATCTCGCGATTCAACCCAGAGACCAAGGGGAAAAGGTGGGAGAACGTGAGGAACACGAAGAACACGAGGAACACGGTACTCACGCACGCACACCAACCCGATACACCCGATACTTACCCCCGTGACTCGGTAGATCACGCCAATAGAATCTCCAAGGAAGAGGCACGCGGCAGAATTCCCAGAGAGAGATTGGTGTTGGAGAGAAGGGGATTGATAAGGGAGAGAGAGTGCCTTGCACTAGAATCTCACTTAGCAATTCACAAATCAACAACAAGAGTGCCTTGATTACAGAGGGATGATACCCAAGGGAGACTAAGCTCAAAGTTAGGTTTGAGTTCTAAACAAGTCTAAGGGGAAAAAGGGGTGTCCAAGGTGCTTATATAGCGGTACAAGGCGACACGGGCCGAAAAGGCACAAAGGAAAACGTTTCGGGCCGAAAGTAGTCTTCAGTCGTGCAGGCCGGTCAGGAGTCCGGTTGGACCGGACCTGGGACCGGGTCGTCCGGTCGGTGACCGGATCCTGGACCGGGCAAGAATCGGCGAGGTCCTGGAGCCCCGGGAAGTCATCCGGATGGCACCGGTTGGTGGCCCGGTTGGGGACCGGGTGGCCCGGTCAGGCGTCCGGTCGACCGGATTCTGAGCCGGGTGGCCCGGTCAGGCGTCCGGTCAGACCGGATTCTGGACCGGCCGCACATCGTCTCTTCCTTGCGTTCTTGGGGCGACTTCGGGTCCAGATCCATGTTCATCTTCTCGATCAGCTGCTCCTCTCCTTCCCTTGACCGTGACGTACTGTCCTCTCCGTGGTCTTGATGCTCCACGTACCTAATGACACAAAGGGTTTCGGCATGAGGTAGCATTCCATCCAATGGGGTATCTAGGTCGAGGGAAGTGAGGAGCGAGTTCACCTTGTCGTGTAGAGCTTTAACTCGAGCCCTTGTCATTGGTCCGCTTGGGGGACTTGTTGGTCTTGGTGGGGAGGTGTCCGAAGGCCACCCCGCATCATTTACATGCCTTTACCCATTCCATATGCACCTTGGTCGGACATAAGCATGGTGATGCGGGGTGGCTTTCGGACACCTCCGCACCAAGACCATCAAGTGCAACCACGCCTATCGTCGACGCTACACCATGGCCAAAGAGTCCCCCAAGTGGACCTTCAACCCTAAACCACGCTACACGCGACAAGGTGAACTCCTTCCTCTCGATACTCGACCTCGTACATACCTTGAATGGAATGCTACCTCATATCGGTGTGCTACATATCATTAGGTACAAGAATCATCGAAGAACCGGAGAGGAGGAACACCCATGGTGCAAGGAAGCGAGGGAAGGGAAGAGGAGCCATTCATCATGGCGCAAGGAAGAAGGAAGAAGAAGAAGAAGGAGGAGGGAAGAAGGAAGGAAGAGGAAGAAGAGGCGGGAGGAGGAAGGCCGGCCGGTCCCAGGCCCGGTCAACCGGCCCTATGACCGGCCCACCCGGTCCCAGGCCCGGTTGACCGGCCTCCTGACCGGCCCGGCCGGTTTCGACCGGATTCTACGCTCGTGCCATCCGGACGCAATCCCGGGGCACCCGAAGCCCCGGCCGGTCACCGCCCGGTCCAGGATCCGGTTTGGACCGGATGGGCCGGTCCCAGGCCCGGTCCAACCGGCCCTGTGACCGGATTCGTCGGGTTTGACCCAACCACTTGTACCTTTTCGACCCGTGTCGCCTTGTATGCCTATATAAGACCCCAGCTCGCCCCCATAGCTGGTTAGACAAGATTTAGGCTTAAACATGACTTTGAGCTTTGTCTCCCTAGGGTTTCATCCCCTTTGTATCAAGGCACCCCATGTTGGATGATTGGATCTATGTGAGTGAGATTCTAGTGTAGCCCACTCTCTCTCCCTCACCTACCTCCATCCTCAACACCGATCTCTCACTCCGGGATTCTACCTCGAGTCTCTCCCGTGGTGATTCTATTGGCGTGGTCCATCGAGCCACGAGGGTAAGTATCGATTGTATCGGGTTGGTGTGCGTTGTGTTCTTCGTGTTCTTAGTGTTCTTCCGCCTCTCCCTCTCTTTCCCCCTTTGATTCTTGGGTCATTCGCGAGATCGGGCCACACACGGGGTCTCAGACCACATCATATGGTATCAGCAGCCTTTGGTTTCCGCGAATTTGACCCCCCACCCATCCAATTTCGTCTCTAAAAATTTTCCTCAAAAATCCCCAAAAAATAGCCCTAATTTGCCTTTGGATGGATCTGCGATTTGGTTGCGTTTTGAGTGGTTTTGGTCCATGGATTTGGTGTTGGAGTGCTTGATCTACTATCTCCCCAACTTTTAGCCCCCAATTCCATTGTTTCCCCTCCGATTTGGTCAATTTGGTCGATTTTCGTGAAGAACAGGAGAGAGAAACTGCGTCCCGGTTGAGAAATCCGGTCAACCGGGCTGCAGACCGGCCGGGCCAGCCCAGAACCCGGTCGACCGGCCGTGTGACCGGCCAGGCCGGCCCCAGGTCCGGTCCAACCGGCCCCTGGACCGGGCTACACCCCTCCACCTCCACCGCCGACCACCGCCACTCCTCTCCTCCGCCGGCAAGCACCGCCATCATCCCCAACCACCGGCAAACACAACCGCGGCCCCAACAAACACCGCCGCATCCGCAAGAGCATCGACACCACCACCACCGGCTTACCACCGCCACCACCGCCAAGCTACTTTGACCGTTTTCTTCCGCTAACTTGTGTTTGCTTGTTCCGGTTTGAGTGCCTTGTTTGTGAAACTAACCCGCAGCTCCGACGCAAGCGAAGACATCCTCGGCACCCCGGACTTGCAAACGTACTCTTGACACCACCGCCATCATCGCAAGTTGTGTGTTCATCACCGCCTAACATCTTAGGTATAACTTGCATCACCTTGTAACCCCTCTTCTTTTGCGATCTATCCTATCGAGCATTGCTTATCTAGTGTTGCGAGACATTGCACGTGGCCCCGATTGTGAGGTGTGTGTGTAGTGTGGAGTCAAGCTTCTAAGCAAAACTCGTGTGGCAAGATAGCAAAAGCGAGCTAACGCTAACATAGTGCGAGAAAAAGCCGCCAAAACACAAAAAGAGTGCAAGTGCACCATAGAGCAAAAGTGTGCGAGTGCCATCACACATACAAATACACAAAAGAGTGTAAGTGCCACCAAACACAAAAGAGAAAAAGCTTTTAAGCAAAAGAGAGAAAAGAGAAGAGAGGCCGCGTGTGAATCTTGTTGTCTCATCGTTTGCAACCAAAGCTTTGCCTCTCCTTGTGTTAGTGTGACACCGAGCAACCTTGCTTTCGGGCTTCATACACTTTTCCGCTCATTCCTTGGTCGCACTAACCCCGCTTATCCCGTGTGTGAGTTCCATATCATTTCCGTGTTTATAGTAATCATCGCTTTAACATTTGAGTTTTTGGATTTCACCCACCCTTAACAACAAACTTGATTTCGGATTTCATCTTTTGGCTTTCCACCATACTCACCTAACACCATATTTGCTAGCTTTTGCGTGTGTCTTTGTGTGAGTACCCGATACAATTGTTCTAACTCTCAGTTTGTTGGATCACCCCAATCTTGTCATACCACGGTAAGATTGCGAGGTAGTGTTCTTCCACTAACATACACCATATAGATATTGTCGTGCTAACATGTATAGCGACGAAGAAGACACGGAGGAGTACACGGAGCACTTCGAGGAGGATGCCTCTTCAAGCACCGCGGATGTGGAGGAACATGTGGAGCTCTACACCGACTATGGCTCCGCAAGCATCGCCAACATGACCGACATCGAGGAGCTCTACACCGACTATGGCTCCGAGAGCATCGCCGACATGGACGACATCGACGAGCTCTACATCGACACTTGCTCAACAAGCATGGACGACATGGTGGAGCACCACCACGAGGACGACATCGACCCCACCATGCCCACCGCCGATGCTCCCACATACCCCTACTTGGCCAATGGAGCTACATATGAAGATCGAGGACCTCCACGATGGCATCATCATGTGGATCATCAAGAGCGTCCCCAACATGTTCGGCCTCGACACACTTCTCCGAGCTCCACAAGGCGCCATCATGAGAGTGTCTATGCACAAGATCATCGACATCACGGACATCATGTGGAGCATCAAGAGCGTCCCCAACATGATCGACATCGACACGCTTCTCCGAGCTCCTCAAGGCGCCGCAAGCAACATGCCAAGTCGCATGAGCCATCATCTAGGCATGGCAAGGACCGTCATCGACATACGTCACCACATGAGCTTCGCCGCCCCAAGCCACTTCATGATCGCCATCGACCAACACCTTCCACGAGTCTTCGACGACACCACTCAAGCCATGGTGATGATGCACGAAGACGAGAGCCTCGACATGAAGGCGACAAACACCATCATAGGGTGTCCACTACTACAAGGAAGGCAAGTGCACATCGCGCATACCTTCCTCATGAGGCGACTTCCACCTCTTGTGCCACCACCACAATGGCCCCTACTTCGCCATACGCCTATGGACTCCGATGCTACAAGTGCAAGCAACAAGGCCACCCTCCACGGGAATGTCCCAATCTCCTATGTGAGGTGTGCAAGGCCAAGGGTCACGTGGCATGGCAATGCACAACACCAAGCGCCAAGAAGCTCTACTTCGACGAGCTCAATGCACAAGTCTCCGAGATGCCACCACTTGAGGACGACTTAGGAGGCGATGGAGTTGAGCATGGTGAGAATGGGATTCTCCCTTCACCCACGGAGGCGCATGGAGTTGATATGGTTGAGCATGGGAAGTTTCCTTCAACCAAGGAGGCGCATGGAGATGAGCAAGTCGAACCTACTCCTACATGCTTGATTGATGAGTTGGTACCAATCCCATGTGAGCATGAGAGCCACTTAGCCCACTTGAGCGAGAGTGATAGTGAGTTGAGTGACTTCCACCCCATATGTGAGTTTGAGTGCTCCCATTTGGAGGACATGAGTGATACACAAAGTGAGTTGAGAGAGGTAGATGATAGGTCCATGGAGGACATCGCGTTTGCTAACACATTAACCTCTCCCTCGCTTGTGTCTTCTTATGTTGCACTAGGTTCCACGGAGGACGAGTTCCCGCTCATGGAGACGATGTACATGGTGCATGTCGATGACGATATCTCACCATGCTTGCTCCAAGATGGACATGTCGACCACATGGATCCTCCTACTTCCACAACACCTACTTCAAATGAGTCGGCCTCCAAAGGTAACAACATAGGTGTTGATGATGCCATGATCCCACTAGTGGACATGATGACTTATGAGTGCATGCATGATCTTGATGATACAATTGCTACATCACATGCTACTTTCATTTTCCCATGCGATGCTTTGCTTGATAACATTGTTGATCATATGGAAGTGAGTGCTTGTGATACCATGACCATGCCATGCTATGAGAGCTTCAATTTTTCTACCATTGCTTGCAATATGTCGACCACTTGCTCTTTACCATCTATTGCTTGCAATGATAATGACAAGGATGACATTAGCCTCCGCATGCTTTGCCCAAAATGCTTACACCATTCCATGATCCTTGCATCCAAGATTGCGAACAATTGCTCTTTCTTATGCTTGGTATGCAAGAATGCTTATTTCATTGTCCATGAGATGGCCCCCATAGCCTTCTCTATTTTTGATGATCATGAGTTACCACATGCCATGAATGCACCTTCTTGCCATATGCACCATCGCCATGCATTTCATAATATCTTGCTTGACACTAATGGTGATGTGCACAAGACATGGAACATCATGATGGATGATGTATTCATCTACCATGCACACACGCTTTTTGTCTTGTTTCTTCCAGGTGTAGGTACACGGACGACCACTTCCACCGCTACGGAGCATGAGCTCACGAAACGCGCAATTGAGAGCTACCCCATCAAGGATCCAACCCATGGGAATCACACCAAAGAGTATGTTCCCACAAACCTTCGCCCTCATGTGTTTCCGGTTTGCCTTTTCGAGTTTCCGGTTTGGTCCAATTCCTCGTCATCTCTTTTGCCTCTTATGCAACATATCTTGACACATCTTGTTGGCACAATGGTTGTTGTATGTATTGATGTTATCATCATACACTCCGAGAATCTCAAGGACCATGTCATACATGTGAGAGACAACTTATGCATCTTGTGCCACATGTCACTCATAAAGTTGCTCTTCTTTGGATTTCTCATTTCATCTTTGGCATTTGCAATGGATTCTTTCACACTTGAGGACACTCATACTCGGCTCAAGCCAACCATACTCTCCCAAGTTCGAAGTCTCCATCGTTTTGCCATTGCACATAACAATTTTGCCCCAAATTTTGCCGCCGATACTTGCCTTTTGTTTGTTCCATTTGCTTGGGACAAGGCTACACCACACATTTTTGACACCATACAACTCTTACATGCACAAATTTTTGTCCTCCCACATTTTGGATACATCGACACTCTTGTGATCACCATTTTTGCCCAATGCCTTTTGGAGAACCGACTTGATGCTTCGTATTTGATTGAGAGCCTCTTGTTCGCCGGTCACCAAATTGGCATCCACAAGCTTTCCTTTTGCAAGTTGTTTTTCCCCTTGTTCTTCTTCGACCGAGACTTGGCCCCTCCACCACCACATGGGAGACCCGTTATGGACTACAACAAAGACGCCTGCACTACGACGAGCATCCCTAAGGACACAAGGGCACCTATACAAGTCCTTCCCGTCTACCTCATCGGTGAGGAGGAGCAAGAGTCGAGGACGACTCTTCCCCAAGGGGGGGGAGATGATGCGGGGTGGCTTTCGGACACCTCCGCACCAAGACCATCAAGTGCAACCCCGCCTATCGTCGACGCTACACCATGGCCAAAGAGTCCCCCAAGTGGACCTTCAACCCTAAACCACGCTACACGCGACAAGGTGAACTCCTTCCTCTCGATACTCGACCTCGTACATACCTTGAATGGAATGCTACCTCATATCGGTGTGCTACATATCATTAGGTACAAGAATCATCGAAGAACCGGAGAGGAGGAACACCCATGGTGCAAGGAAGCGAGGGAAGGGAAGAGGAGCCATTCATCATGGTGCAAGGAAGAAGGAAGAAGAAGAAGAAGAAGGAGGGAAGAAGGAAGGAAGAGGAAGAAGAGGCGGGAGGAGGAAGGCCGGCCGGTCCCAGGCCCGGTCAACCGGCCCTATGACCGGCCCACCCGGTCCCAGGCCCGGTTGACCGGCCTCCTGACCGGCCCGGCCGGTTTCGACCGGATTCTACGCTCGTGCCATCCGGACGCAATCCCGGGGCACCCGAAGCCCCGGCCGGTCACCGCCCGGTCCAGGATCCGGTTTGGACCGGATGGGCCGGTCCCAGGCCCGGTCCAACCGGCCCTGTGACCGGATTTGTCGGGTTTGACCCAACCACTTGTACCTTTTCGACCCGTGTCGCCTTGTATGCCTATATAAGACCCCAGCTCGCCCCCATAGCTGGTTAGACAAGATTTAGGCTTAAACATGACTTTGAGCTTTGTCTCCCTAGGGTTTCATCCCCTTTGTATCAAGGCACCCCATGTTGGATGATTGGATCTATGTGAGTGAGATTCTAGTGTAGCCCACTCTCTCTCCCTCACCTACCTTGATGAGGCCTAAGGCCACGTGTGTTGCCCGATCTCACGAATTGACCGAGGGAAAGGCGGGGGAGAGGAAGAACACGAAGAACACGACGAAGAACACGATGAACACACGCGAACGCACGCAACACAACCCGATACAATTCATCATGGTGCAAGGAGAAGAACCGGAGAGGAGGAACACCCATGGTGCAAGGAAGCGAGGGAAGGGAAGAGGAGCCATTCATCATGGTGCAAGGAAGAAGGAAGAAGAAGAAGAAGAAGGAGGGAAGAAGGAATGATGCAGCCCCACCCAAGGTCGACACTACATCAAGACCGACAAGCCCTCCTCGTGGTCCAATGACACGAGCTCGAGCCCAAGCACTACGCCAAGAGGTGAATTCGCTCCTCTCTACCTATGACTTTGACACCCCCTTGGATGGCTTGCTACTTCATGCGAATACTGATGCAGCCCGACCTTCGGTCTACACCGCATCATATGCTTCATCGCCAAGACGACACGCAAAGGTGAATCTTCTCCTTTACGCGTGTCTACAATCGCCTATGTGGAACGATATACTACTTCATACTCCGTCATATCTTGATGATAGGAACTCGACGACAAGTACGGAGGGAAGTGTGGATGCCATGGAGACCCAAGGACGCAAGGCCGATGTCACGGAAGCATGGAAGAGAAGGAGAAAGAGGAGCTGGACGCTCCAGGCCGGAACTTCCGCCCCTCATGGCCGGAACTTCCGCCCCACCGGAACTTCCGCCCCCAAGGACCAGAACTTCCGCCCAGATGCCGCCAAGATGCCTTCCAGCGCCCAGAGAAATGGATCAGGCCGGAACTTCCGCCCCGAGGGACCGGAACTTCCGCCCACTCGGAACTTCCGCCCAAGTTCCGCCCAAGCTCCGAAAGTCCACCAAAACGCCCCTGGATGTTACTGCAAGGAAACGGGCCATATTCGGAACTAGGCCGGAACTTGACCGGAACTTCCGGCCCGGCCGGAACTTCCGCCCCCCAGGACCGGAACTTCCGCCCGGGGACCGGAACTTCCGCCCCTCAGGACCGGAACTTCCGCCACCGCGAACTTCAGCATAGTAGTACTTTTCAGCGTGTAACCTACCCCTTCGCCCCCTACTATAAATAGCCTAGTTGGCTCAGATCTGAGATTAGACTTGATTTGAAAGAAAACCTGAGCTTAGCTCACCCTTGTGGGAACCCTACCTAGATCTATGATCTTGTATCCCCACCCGGGCTCCTTATCAACTCGTGAAGATCTCTTTGGCGACTTCTACCGATTGTTTGATCTTTTGCTTGCACTTCTACCTTATTTGGTCTTTTGCTTGCACTTCTATCAAGCCTTCCGGTCTTTTTGCCCTTCTAGATCTCCCGAGCTTTGATTTGTCGATCTCTTTGCGGGACTTCTACCGGAAGGTCTTTTCCTGCAATCTCTATCGAGTTGGTGTTTCGAGCCAACGAGGGAAAACTCGAATTGTGTGCGTGTGTGTGTTGTATCCCCGCGTTTCCCCCACGTGTTCATCGCGTTCATCCACCTACCCCCACGTATCCCTTCAAATCCGTGAAGATCGGGCACATCCCTGGGCTTAGCCCTTATCATATGGTATCAAGAGCTCCTTGGTTGCCACGGATTTGACCCCCACACCCACCAATTCCACCAATTTCGCCCAAAAAAATTTCCAAAAATTTTTCCCAAAAAATAGCCCCAAATTGGCCTTGGTTGGATCTCGCGATTTGTTGAGTTTTTGGTGGTTTTGGTCCAATAGAAACTTGTCTTTGGTGTTGATCTACAATTCCCCCACCTTCCCACCGCTCTTAGTGCCAAATTTTCCACGAATTCGAAGATTTTCGGCCCGGATTTCCGCCCAAATCGAAGAACAGCCCGCAGATCTGATTGCGACCGGAAGTTCCGCCCCGAAGGACCGGAAGTTCCGCCCGGGGACCGGAAGTTCCGCCCCTCAGGACCGGAAGTTCCGCCTGGCCGAAATTTTGACAGCTTTATTCGTTTTTCATTTTGGCACTAACCCCTTGTGTTTGGACTTCGCTGTGTGTGCCATTTCAGCTACCACTAAGCTTCCGCAATATCAACTACGACGACGGCACCCCGAGGATCCAAGCGGTTCATTTGACACCTTCCACCATAGCAAGTTCATCATCGTCGGCCACCGTCATCAAGTGGTATAACTTGCCCCCTAACTTGTAGCCTTAGCTTCCTTTGCGTACCTTTCCTATCGAGAGTGGCTTTCTAGTGTTGCGAAGCATTGCGCAAGCGTCCCGACCGTGAGGGTGTGCGTGTGTTGAGCAAAGCTACGAAGCAAGCTCGTGTGAAAAGATAGGCAAAAGAAGTGTGACATACTTACATAGATAGTGAGAAAAAGAAAGCTTCTAAGCATACAAAAAAAAAAGAGAAAAAGAAAAAGAAAAAGAGTGTGAGTGACACCTATACACAATAGAGTCCAAAGCTTATAAGCAAAAGAGAGAAAAGAGAAGAGAGGCGTCTTGCGCAAATCTTGTTGCTTCTCAATTTTGCAACCAAGCCACGGTCTCTCTTGCGTTAGCGTGACACCGAGCTAGTAGTCTTCGTTAGGACCAATTTTGTTCGTGCTCATTTTCCGTCGCGCTAACCCCATTTTGTCCCACGCGTGTGTTCCACCTTGTGTATGCCTTTTGTGATCACCGCCTTTGACTTGTGACTTTTGGATCTTACCCACTTTTGACAATAGACTCTTCGTTTGGTTCTTCCAATTGGCTTTCCACACCCATACCTAACACCATATAGAGTTTTTGTTTTGTGTGTGTGCATACATATCGGTTGCCCTCCGACTTGAAACACTTTTTCGATTTTGGTTTGCAAGTTTTGACACTTTTGGTAGTTTTCCTTCCACCATATATATACACCAATCATAGAGACTAACATGGATAGTGAGGATGAACCTACGGAGGACGACATGGAGTACGATGAGGGTGATAGCTCCGCAAGCACCGCGGATATGGAGGACCATGTGGAGCTCGACACCGACAATGGCTCCGCAAGCATTGGCGACTTGACCGACATCGAGCATCTCTACACCGACCATGACTCACCAAGCATGGACAACATAGTGGACCACCACTCCGAGCTCAACTACAACATCGACGACATGGTAGAGCACTACCTCGACTACGACTACGACACCATGATGGAGCACCGCACCGAGCACTACCTCGACTACGACTATGACTACGACACCATGATGGAGCACCGCACCGAGCACTACCTCGACTACGACCATGACACCATGATGGAGCACCGCACCGAGCACTACCTCGACTATGACATTGACACCATGGTGGAACCAAGCTTCAACACCACCTTGCACAAGACCGGTGCTTACAAGTTCCCCACCTTGGCCAATGGAACTACTTATGACGGTTGCGGACCTTCAAGACGGCGCCACCATGAGAGTGCTTACGCACATGATCATCTACATCGAGCTTGTCCTTTGGAACAACAAGAGCGTCCCCGCCATGATCGCCATCGACACTCTCCTCCGAGCTCAAGAAGGCGCCACAAGCAAAGTGCCAAGCTACATGAACCATCATCTAGGCATGTTGAGGATCGTCGTCGACCATCACCACCTCATGATCGCCATCGACATGCGTCACCACATGATCATCGCCGACACAAGTCACCTCATGTTCGCCATCGACATGCGTCACCACATGGTCATCGCCGACACAAGTCACCTCATGTTCGCCATCAACCAACACCTCCCAAGGATCTTCGACGACACCCCCCAAGACATGGTGATGATGCAAGAAGACGAGAACCTCGACATGAAGCGGCCAAGGCTACAAAGAACAACAACACCAACAATATGGTGTCCACAAAGCCTAGCGCCACCACCAAAATGGCATCTCCAAGACCTCCTACACATGAGAAGATCTCCAATGGTGCGAGACAAGACACTACATCAACAAGGAATATGGTGGCAAGTGCACATAAAGAGGAACCACCTATCATGGTGCTTTCCCCTACTACCGCCACCACCACAATGGCACCTACAAGAAGTTCAAGCCCCAAGATGAAGACCGTGGAGTCTACACTTCAAGATGAAGGACGATCTACCCATCTTTATGCCAACATGACAATGATTTGTCCACCAAGACCACGTAGCTCCCAATGCTTTCGTTGCACACAAGACGGTCATAATCTTTGGGAATGCCCCAATCTCCATTGTGATGTGTGCACATCCAACAAGCACATGACATGGGAGTGCAACACACCTCAAGCCCACAAGCTCTACTTCGCCCAATTGGATGCCCAATTCGCCAACAAGACACTTCAAGATACCATCATCTTCAAAGAATGGTGCAAGGAAATGGACAAGATGACGACTATGAAGCCCACACTTCAAGATGGAGCACGAGAAGGCCAAGACAAGAGTGACGTTGATTCGAGCGTAGCTCTCAACAACACCATAGCGCCATCAAATGGTGTCAACATGGCGGGCGATGGAGTTGAGAAGGTTGAGCATGGGATGATCCCTTCAACCAAGGTGGCGAATGGAGTTGAGAATGGTGAGCATGGGATTCTCCCTTCACCCACGGAGGCGCATGGAGATGAGCAAGTCGAACCTACTCCTACATGCTTGATTGATGAGTTGGTACCAACCCCATGTGAGCATGAGAGCCACTTAGCCCACTTAAGCGAGAGTGATAGTGAGTTGAGTGACTTCCACCCCATATGTGAGTTTGAGTGCTTCCATTTGGAGGACATGAGTGATACACAAAGTGAGTTGAGAGAGGTAGATGATTGGTCATGGAGGACATCGCATTTGCTAACACATTAACCTCTCCCTCGTTTGTGTCTTCTTATGTTGCAATAGGTTCCATGGAGGACGAGTTCCCGATCATGGAGAAGATGTACATGGTGCATGCAGATGATGATATCACACCATGCTTACAAGAAGTCAAAGATGTCGACCACATAGATCCTACCACTTCCACAACACCTACCTCAAATGAGTCGGACTACAAAGGTACCTATATGGGTGTTGATGATGCCATGATCCCACTAGTGGACATGATGACTTATGAGTGCATGCATGATCTTGAGGATACAATTGCTATGCCACATGCTTCGTTCATTCCTCCATGTGATGTTTTGCTTGATAACATTGTTGATCATGTGGAATTACTTTCTTGTGACAATATAGTCATGCCATGCTATGAGAATTTCACTTTCTCTCCTATTGCTTGCAATATGTCGAACAATTGCTCTTTAACATGTATTGCATGCAATGACAATGATGATGCTAATGCTTGTGTTGTGACACCCTTGATGAACAATTGCTCTTTCCATAGGGTTGTCGACAACAGTGATAACATGTTAAACATGCTTTGCCCAAAATGTTTACACTATTCCATGTTCCTTGCATCCAAGATGGTGAATAATGACTCTTTCTTATGCTTGGTATGCAAGAATGCTTATTTCATTGTCCATGAGATGGCCCCCATAGCCTTCTCAATTTTTGATGATCCTAAGTTACCACATGCCATGAATGCACCTTCTTGCCATATGCACCATCACCATGCATTTCATACTATCTTGCTTGACACTAATGGTGATGTGCACAAGACATGGAACATCATGATGGATGATGTATTCATCTACCATGCACACACGCTTTTTGTTTTCTCCATTGTGTGTAGAGGTACCCGAACGACAACATCCACCGCCACGGAGCATGAGTTGACGACACGAGCCATCGAGAGCTACCCCACCAAGTACAACCTCCATCACCAAACCCGCGGGATTCAAACCAAAGGGTACGTTTCACAATGCCTTCGCCATCGTGTGTTCCCAATTTTTCTTGTCGAGCCTCCGGTTTGGTCCAATTCCTCGTCACCTCTTTTGCTTCTTATGCAACATATCTTGAAAGATC